>NW_022589737.1:15824364-15870224 GCF_004348235.1 Phoca vitulina
TATATATATATATATATATATATATATGGAATATTATGCAGCCATCAAAAGGAATGAAATCTTGCCATTTGCAACGACGTGGATGGAACTGGAGGGTATTATGCTGAGCAAAATAAGTCAATCAGAGAAAGACATGTATCATATGATCTCACTGATATGAGGAATTCTTAATCTCAGGAAACAAACTGAGGTTTGCTGGAGTGGTAGGGGGTGGGAGGGATGGAGTGGCTGGGTGATAGACATTGGGGAGGGTATGTGCGATAGTGAGCACTGTGAATTGTGTAAGACTGTTGAATCACAGACCTGTACCTCTGAAACAAATAATACATTATATGTTAAAAAAAAAAAGAAGAAGAAGAAGAAGATAGTAGGAAGGGAGAAATGAAAGGGGGAAATCTGATTGGGAGACGAACCATGAGAGACTATGGACTCTGAGAAACAAACTGAGGGTTCTAGAGGGGAAGGGGTGGGGGGATGGGTTAGCCTGGTGGTGGGTATTAAAGAGGGCATGTATTGAATGGAGCACTGGGTGTTATATGAAAACAATGAATCATGGAACACTACATCAAAAACTAATGATGTAATGTTTGGTCATTAATATAACATAATAAAATAAAAATAAATAAATTAAATAAATAATAAATAAATAAATAAATAATAAAAAATGAAAGGGAAAAAAAAAGAAAGAAATGGAGGCAAACCAAGAAACAGACTCTTAACTATAGAGGTTAAGTTGATGGTTACCAGAGGGGATGGGTGAAATAGGTGTTGGAGATTAAGGAGTGCACTTGTTATGCTGAGCACAGGGAGATGTATGGAATTGTTCAATCATTATATTGTACACCAGAAACTAATATTATATTGTTTGTTAACTAACTGGAATTTAAATAAGATCTTTAAAAAAAAAGAAAAAGAATTGAGACATTATAACTGATACCACAGAAATGTAAAGGATTATAGAAATTACTATGAACAATTATACACCCAAAATTGGACAACCTAGAATAATGCCTTAGAAACATTAGAAAGAGGAGCTCCTGGGTGGCTCAGTTGTTAAGCGTCTGCCTTCGGCTCAGGTCATGATCCCAGGGTCCTGGGATCGAGCCCCGCATCAGGCTCCCTGCTCTGTGGGAAGCCTGCTTCTCCCTCTCCCACTCCTCCTGCTTGTGTTCCTTCTTTTTCTGTGTCTCTCTCTTTCAAATAAATAAATAAAATCTTTTAAAAAAAGAAAAGAAAAGAAACATTAGAAAGACACCAAGACTGAGGGGCGGTTGGGTAGCTCAGTTGGTTAAGCATCTGCCTTCAGCGCAGGTCATGATCCCAGGGTCCTAGGATGAAGTTCTGCCTTGTGCTCCTGCTCAGTGGGGAGCCTGCCTCTCCCTCTTTCTCTGCCACTCCCCCTACTTGTTCTCCCTCTTTCCCTACCTTTCTCTCTCTCTCTCAAATAAATAAATAAAATCTTTTAAAAAAAAAAAGATACTAAGACTGAATCATGAAAAAAAAAAAGAAAGTCTGAACAGATTAATTACTAGTAAGGAGATAGAAGCAATAATCAAAAACTTCCCAACAAAGAAAAGTCATCAGACAACTTTACCGGTGAATTCTACCAAACATTTATTTATTTATTTATTTATTTATTTATTTATTTATCTTATTTGACAGAGAGAGACACAGTGAGAGAGGGAACACAAGCAGGGGGAATGGGAGCAGGAGAAGCAGGCCTCCCGCCGAGCAGGGAGCCCAATGCGGGGCTCGATCCCAGGACCCCGGGATCACGACCCAAGCCGAAGGCAGACACCAGTGACTGAGCCACCCAGGCACCCCTCTACCAAACATTTAAAGAAATAATACCAACCCTTTTCAAACTCTTCCTAAAAATAGAATAGGAGGGAACACTCCCAAATTCATTTTACAAAGCCAGCATCACTCTATTACCAAAGCCAGACAAGGACACTGCAAGAAATGTATGGGCCAATATCCTGATGAACTAGATGTAAAAGCTCCTCAACAAATATTAGAAAATCAAATTCAACAATAGATTAAGAAGATCATATATAATGATCCAGTGGGATTTATTCCAGGGATTCATGGATGGTCCAACATCCACAGAACAGTGTGATATACCACATTAACAAAAGCAACAATAAAAATCATATGATTGTCTCAATAAATGCAAGGAAAAGATTTGACAAAATTTAATATCCATTCCCTATAAAAACTCCTAAGAAACTAGGTATAGAAGGAATGTACCTCAACATAATAAAAACATATATGACAAGCCTACAGCTGACATTATACTCAATGGTGAAAAACTGAAAGCTTTTCCTCTAAGATCAGGAATAAGACAAGGATGCCCACTCTTACCACTTTTATATAACATAGTATATAACTATAATTATATAACTATACTATGTATATAGTATATAGCATCCCAGCCAGAGCAAGTAGACAAGAAAAAGAAACAAAAGGCAACCAAATTAGAAAGAAAGAAATAAAATTGTCTCTATTTGCAGATGACATGATCTTATATATAGAAAACCCTAAAGACTTCACCAAAATATTGTCATTAAATTGCAGGATAAAAAATTGATATACAAAAATCAGTTACATTTCTATACACAAGCAATGAACTGTCAGAGAGAAAAATTAAGAAACTATCTCATTTACAAATGTCAAAAGCAATAAAATACTTAGAAATAAATTTAACCAAGGAGGTGAAAGATAGGTACACTGAAAACTATAAGACATTGATGTTAGAAAATGAAGTCACAAATATATGGGAAGATAGTCCATGTTCATGGATCAGAAGAATTAATACTATTAACATGTTCAAACTACCCAAAGCAATCTTCAGGTTCAATGAAATCCCTATCAAAATTCCAAAGGCATTTTCACAGAAATAGAACAAACAATTCTAAAATTTGTATGAAACCACATAAGACCCCAAATAGAGCAATCTTGAGGAAAAAAAAAACAAAAACAAAAAAACAAAGCTAGACACAACACATTTCTTGATTTCAAACCATATTACAAAGCTACCATAATGAAGGGCGCCTGGGTGGCTCAGTTGGTTAAGCGACTGCCTTCGGCTCAGGTCATGATCCTGGAGTCCCGGGATCGAGTCCCGCATCGGGCTCCCTGCTCTGCAGGGAGTCTGCTCCTCCCTCTGACCCTCCCCCCTCTCATGTGCTCTCTCTCTCATTCTCTCTCTCTCAAATAAATAAATAAAATCTTTAAAAAAAAAAAAAAAAAAAAAAAAGCTACCATAATGAAAAGAGTATAGTATTGGCATAAGAACAAATAGATCAGTGAAACCGAATCAAGACCTCAGAAATTTATGCATATATAGTTAATGAATTTGTGTCAGATTTATTAATTAAAGCTAAGAATATACAATGGGGAAAGAATAGTTTCTCAATAAATGGTTTGGGGAATACAGGACAGTCACATGGAAAAGAATGAAACTAAATCCCTACCTTACACTGTACACAAAAATCAACTCAAAATGGATTAAAGACTTGAATGTAAGACCTGAAACCATAAAACT
Source organism: Phoca vitulina (assembly GCF_004348235.1). Taxonomy (NCBI): domain Eukaryota; kingdom Metazoa; phylum Chordata; class Mammalia; order Carnivora; family Phocidae; genus Phoca; species Phoca vitulina. Next base: position 15,827,912 of record NW_022589737.1, read on the forward strand.
CTTAGAGGAAAACATAGGAGGTAAACATCTTGACGTTGGTCTTGGCAATGAATTTTTGGATTTGACACTAAAAGCAAAGGCAACAAAAGCAAAAACAAATGAGTGAGACTAAATCAATTAAAAAGCTTCTGCACAACAAAGAAAACCATCAACAAAATGAAAAGGCATCCTACTGAATGGGAGAAAATATTGGCAAACCACATATCCAATAAGGGGTTAATATCCAAAATATATGAGTATCGGGGCGCCTGGGTGGCTCAGTTGGTTAAGCGACTGTCTTCGGCTCAGGTCATGATCCTGGAGTCCCGGGATCGAGTCCCGCATCGGGCTCCCTGCTCAGCAGGGAGTCTGCTTCTCCCTCTGACCCTCCCCCCTCTCATGTGCTCTCTCTCTCCTCTCATCCTCTCTCAAATAAATAAATAAAGTCTTTAAAAAACAAAACAAAACAAAACAAAATATATGAGTATCTCACACAGTTCAATAACAATAAAGAACCAATAACCCATTTTAAAAATAGGCAAAGGATCTGAATAGGAATTTTTCTGAAGAAGACATACAAATGGCTAACAGGTAAAAGAAAGGAAGTTTAACATCATTAGTCATCAGGGAAATGCAAATCAAAACTACAATGAGATATCACTTCACAACTTTTAGGTTATATGTTATCAAAAAAAATAAGAGATAACAAGAACTGGTGAAGATGTCGAGAAAAGGGAACACGTGTACACTGTTGTTGGTAATGCAAACTGGTACGACCACTATGGAAAACGGTACAGAGGTTTTCCCAATTTAGGATTTATTATTCTAATAAAAGCCTGCAAAGATGTCCTGATCCCCAGAATCTATAAATATGTTCCCTTATATGACAAAAAGAACTCTGCAGATGAGGTTAAGGCTAGAGGTTTTTATATATGGAGACTATCCTGGATTATTTCAGTGGGCCCAATACCTACAACATAAAAAACTATAAGATAATAATTTTGTGTTGTTTTAAGCTACTAAATTTATATACTTTGTTACAGCAGCAGTAGAGAATGAATACGCCTTCTTAATCATGAGTCCACCCCTGGGACAATTACTTGCTGTAGAGATTGGTCAAGCCCAGAGTATCTGCATAACCCTACAGCCAGAAAGATGTAGAATATTATTATTGACAGTTCAATTAAAAGTACAAAGGATGGGGGAAGTGGGGAAGAAATGAAGCCCAGACAAAATAAGAGAATATCCCCCCACTTTACTATGCTATGTTGTCATTTAATTTATTACCATAATTTGCTACTACCTTCACAGTACTTTTTTGAAATATGACCTCTCCTCATCTCTACCAACAGATGGCTGCTCTGAGTTGATCAGCAGTATTTTTAGTATGAGCAGAGAAAGAATAAATAAAAGAGAGAAGACTGTTACACATTACTTAATTTTTATCCTAGTTTAATATCAAAAAATCTTCAATTTATAAATATTTCATCTATTTTCAGAGATTATAAAATTAATAACTGAAGCAAATCCTCAAAGTTAGACTCTTTTAGAGTCTTAGGTCTCATATTAGTGAGGAAAACAGTGTTCCAATACCAAAGCTCTTGTCATAAATCAACTTTAACAGTAGTCAAAATATACTCCTTCACACAGCAGTGTGAGCCACCCGCTTGCTACGCCTCTTCCCTGGTGCAGTTTCCACAAGGCCTAATACAGTGGTACTAATATAGCAGGAGCTCAGCAGACGCAGCAGATAAAGATAATGATGGTAATAATGATAAAAATCAAAATAGTCATGTCTGCCATATTGTTCCTTAGCTACAGTTGCATTTCAAATTCTAAATAATGTTAAGTCTTGCCTCATTGGAAAAATATACAGCCATGTATTTCCAACTACAGAACTTTAAAAGAATTATCACTAGTGCAGAACTTTTTTATGTTGTCATAAAGCTAAGAGAAGTCAATTAGGTCTAGTACTTCATTAAGGGTTTCCACAAATCACATTTATAGCCAGCCCCATATCCAGTGTGATACGAAGAAATGCCATTTAGAAAGACAAGTTTTGACACCCTTATATTATGGCATTGCAGAAACTGTGGGGGTAATTAATTTTTACTTGTACTGTGATGAATCCAAGCAAAACTCTAAAAGACATTTGGCCACTTACTGACTCTTTAGGGCAATGAAGCCTTTGCAGAAAGCTTGAGTTTATATTACTAGTACGATCAAAGCTTTAATGAAATTGCTGCATGGCAGAAACTACTGGACTATTAAGAGAAAACTACAAAAATAAATGAGTGCCTAGCTCTGAATCTACAAAAAATGGGAGCCTTCTGGTTTTCTTTGATTGTCTATTAATTTCTCATGATAGAGCCCCATGTGGCATTGCTCTGACAAATTTCACTGAAGCATGTTTTTTCTTCTGCAAATTAGTAAAGCAAAGTCCTGCATGTGATCTTCCTAATGGGACTTTGTATCCCACTGTTCTTTATTATTATTTTAAGAGGAGTAGGTGTTTTCTCATTCTCAAGAGAAATGACTGGACTAGTTTGAGTTCTTTTATGGATATTGCAGTATATAACCCAATAGGTGTCAGGAAGAATTCATGCTGTGTTTCAGCTCCACAAGTACCCATCCACCACTACACTTGTATTGTGGTGCTGTAAAACTCCAAGTGAAATCTAAATGGTACAGTAAATGAAGAATTTACTGCGACTTAACTTCCTATTCTTCCTGAATAAAACCATTATCAGCTCAAGTGTCCTTTAACTCTTTAAAACAGGCATTCTTAACAGCTCATTCACAGGCCCAGCTCAATCAGTCATTTTTTTTCCTATACTTTCTTTGAGAAATACAGTGGAAGTGCTGATTAAGAATGCAAAACACAGGGGAAAGAGAATATGAACCCGTAAACATGAATTTAATCATTAAAGTCTAGGTTTCTGTTGGTTCTACTTCCAAAGTAGATACAGGATTTCACCACTTTTCACCACCTGCCTAGATACATCCCAGGTGCAAGCCATCATCACCAGTTACTTGGGATTACTTCAAATGCCTCCCAGTTGATCACATGCTTCTTCCCTGCTTCTAACCTTCAGTCACCTATTCTCAACAGAACAACCACAGTGATGCTATTAAAACTTAAATCATCTCTCTCCTTTGCTCAAAACTATATGATGGCTCACCATTTCACTGGAATAAAAGGACTGACTCCTTACAGTGATATGCAAGACCCTACATAATCCCAGCCTCCTTACTCCTCTACTGTGTCTCCTATCACTGTCCTCCTCAGTCAAACCACACCTAACGGTCCACTAAGCTATTTCTTAAACAGACAGGCAAGCCTTTGCCTCATGACACAGCATTTCTTTTTCTCTGAATCTAGGACTTTTACACATGCTTAATTCTCCCACTTATTCTAAGTCTTTGTTCAAATATCATTCTTTGAATAATGACAGTATTCCTGTGAACTGCATTGTATATTTCAACTGCCTTCTCTACATTTTCTCTCTCTTCTCTGCCTTAGTTTTCTCCATAGCACTCATCATCATCTGTCATACTATTTATTTATTTAGTTAGTTAGTTCTATTTCCTCTCGTTGCCCCACCAGAATGTAAGTTCCACAAAAGAAGGGATCTCTCTCTGTTTTATTACGGATGTATCCACAGTAAATGAATATAATCAGCAAGGGGAAATCTATAGCTATAGCTCCTACATTTCTTAACAATGGAATTGCTTACATAGAACATAAAAGCAGCGAAAATGAAAATTCAACATTCAGTGGATTTACTAATGCCTGCAAATGTACCTGGCAATTTGAGGGTGCAATGATGAGAAGAGTGACTGTGTTACCAGCCTTCATGAAAATGCATTCAATGGGTTTCTATTGTGGTATGAAAACTTATTGAATTATTAGTGTTCACTTCTTGCCATTGAAAAAGGTAAAAGAGAGTATTTTCCCCTTCTTATAATCCTTAAAAGTCAAGGTTTTCCCCTTTAGAGAATGGCTTTTGCATTACATAATAAGAATTTGCCAATCACCCAGAAAAAAAAGTCTGCTCTATTGTTTGAGAACTAGAGCCCTATTCAGAAGAAGGAAAAACAACCTGATTCTGAGAGTTGAAAGGAAAAGGAGAAATAGCCCCTGAGAAAACAGTGATTAGGAGACATCTGCACATTTCCACAAATAGTAGAGACATATGTTCTTATATTTAGTCACCAACATTAGACTTCAGATGTTAGATGTGGTTGGTAATTAAGCACCAAAGTCCTAAGAATGAATGAAGTTCTATACAGCCCAATTATCAGGGAATGGAGAAGACTGCTTTAAGGAAGTATCTCTAAACACACTCAAGCGATCAATGTCCAGATGATGATAAAAGACCACCCTCAACACTGGCATCACACAACAGATGGAGCAAAGTAACAACAAATACTGCCAAGGAATGAGAAATTTCTAATTTGCTTTATAAACACTCTGCTAGCTGTCTCCCAATCCTAGATAGTTATGAAATCTAGGTAGTGAGAAACCATCTCCAAATATAAATTTGAGATTACATTTTTCTCACCATGTTAGCAAATGGGGCTTCAGGGCCAAATTTAAATTAATTTAGAAGAGAAAAACTATTTTCTCTCTCTCTTTCCCTCAAAGGTTATAGAGAATTTTATACTTGCTACTCACTGAGATCTCACTCCAGATTACTAAAAATATTCCTGTAGATTATGGCCTCACCATGGACTAACCATAACAACTATAATTTGGGCTTATTAGTTTTTAAACCATAGCCAAATCCAAGTTCAAAAATTAATTCAAACAGATGAGAAATGATAATTACTTTTAACTTTGAGAATAACAATAATAAGAAACAAGCATAAGAGGGCCATGGTAAGATTCAGTTTAATGAGAAATTTTATGAATTTTTACTAACATTTCTAGGTAGATATATTTTGAGGACACAGTGTTCAAAAGGAAAAGAGAGCACACATATCACTGAAGATGATTTTTAAGGTCCTTTGTTCAGGCTCTGAATTTCTAAGAGAGAACATTTTCTTGAAGAGGGCAATAGCAGATGTCATGGATATGGGAACACCAAGACATCCCAAGCCTGAATATAAACTCAGTTAAAGTCTAATGTTCTAAGACAGTGTGTTACAAAAATGTCTTCTGCCTATGACAGAAACAATGAATTCCTGGAAAATGGTGGTGTTTTCTGGGGATGGAAAGCCAATTCTAGAAGAAGAGATTTGAATCTTGAAGAGAGCCCATTACTCAGGAGCTATAGCAGTAACTCCTACCCAAGTCCAGGCAGCTGCTAACCTTTAGAAGCAGATTGCTTTAGAGACCCAGTCTCTAAGGGTATTACAACTCTCATTATGCCTGGTTGAATTACCTGAGCACTTTAAGTCCAGCTTTGGCCATATTGAAAACCAGAAACAGTACAGATCAGCTTCTTGAATACCTCTTTAAATGAAAATAAAAATGGATCTGCATTTAACTGAAGCTAAAAACTGATGCAGGGCCCTCTGGCCACAAAACATTTGGAAACACTTAGCCAGAGGAAGAAGGGATGTTGTGTTCAAGAACAATGGTCCAGATTTTGCCAGCTACAGCAGATGGCAAGTAAGCAAGGCAGTGAAAAGCCATGGCTGCTCTGAACATCCTTCTGTGGGTTCCCTAAGAGCTCACTACAGAAGAAAGGCAAACCTGGTACCCTGACAAGCAATACTGTCTCTTAATCTGCTATTGATAGTGTGCCTGGGAAACACACACACACACACACACACACACACACACACCTGTGAATCAGAAGAGGAGATATAAACACAAAGTGAAGGTAAAAAGAGCATTGCTCAGGTGCAAAGGTAAACATATAAGAGAGAACTACAACCACTGCATGTTTATAAAAGTTAAAATATCTCTATGGTTTTGTGTACTCATAAAGAGAACCCTAAGTAAGTACTGTAAAGCTAAGATATATTTGGCGAATATTGATAAACCAGAGAGGGATGAAGGAACAAATTTGAACTGGTCCTCTAGGAAATTAGGCTTTTTGGCACAGCTTCATTTCTAAGTTTGACCCAGGAAATAAAAAGGGAAGGGGCCTAAAGACCCACTCAATTTAAAAAATGTTAATTTGAGATAAAGGCTCTCCCCTTCCATTGGTTAAAGGATCCATGGCAAGACAGTCCATGTCAGATCCCAAGAAAATGAGAAATGAGATTCCCAAATACAAGCAGGGGCTGAAGAGCTTGGACCAGGAGGATAAAAAGATCATAGCTATACACAGCATCTAAATTAATTTTCTTATTGTTTTTAAGTCCAGGATTATGAAAAAGATCTCTCTAAACGCAATCACGAAAAGATGTTCAACATCATTTATCACCAGGTAATTCAAATCAAAACCACAATGAGGGGCTCCTGGGTGGCTCAGTCGGTTAAGCGTCTGTCTTCAGCTCAGGTCATGATCCCACGGTCCTGGGATGGAGCCCCACATCGGGCTCCCTGCTCAGCGGGGAGCCTGCTTCTCCCTCTCTCTCTGCCTGCTACTCTGCCTACGTGTGTTCTCTCTCTGTCAAATAAATAAATAAAATCTTTAAAAAAAAAAAACAACACAATGAGATATCAACTCAAACCTGTCAGAATGTCTAAAATCAAAAACACAAGAAACAAGTGTTGGCGAGGGTGTAGAGAAAAAGGAACCCTCTTGCACTGTTGGTGGGAAGGCAAACTGGTGCATCCACTGTGGAAAACAGTATGGAGTTTCCCCAAAAAGTTAAAAATAGAACTACCCTATGATACACTAATCACACTACTGGGTATTTAACCCCAAAACACAAAAACACTAATTCAAAGGGATACATGCACCCCAATGTTTATAGCAGCATGATTTACAATAGCCAGATTATGGAAGCAGCCTAATTTTCCATTGATAGATCAATGGATAAAGAAGATATGGTATATATATATATATATATATATATATATATATATATATATATATAATGGATTATTATTCAACCATAAGAAAGAATGAAATCTTGCCATTTGCAACAATATGGATAGATCCAGAGGGTATAATGCTAAGTGAAATATATCAGTCAGAGAAAGACAAATACCATATGATCACTCATATGTGGAATTTAAGAAACAAAACAAATGAGTAAAGGGGGGAAAAAAGCGACAAACCAAGAAACATACTCTTAACAATAGAGAACAAATTGATGGTTACCAGAGGGGAGGTTGGTAGGGGAATGAGTGAAATAGGTGATGGGGATTAAGGACTGTACTTGTTGTGATGAGCACTGGGTGATATAAGGAATTGTTGAATCACTATATTCTATACCTGAAACTAATATAACATTGTATGTTAACTATTCTGGAATTAAAAATTCAAAAAAACAAATGCAATCAACATATTTCAGTTTATTTTTGTAGGTAATCTCATAAACCCAAATTTTAGAATACTCAGAAAGAATATAAAATGTATCTGAGACACTGCTTTACTTACAAGAATAACTGCTTAGGGAAAGCAGATGAACAAGTACCTAAGCCACACAAGACAATTCATTTGGAAGACTATTTTTGAAGTGCAAAAATTTACTTGGGGAGAATTCAGAGGATGATTTATTTAGACAATAATTTGTATTTTAGTCTCCCTGCTATAAAGAGTCAAACACTCAACAGTATTAGACCCTCACCATTCTAAATAAGTGGCCACACCATGTGTCCAGAATCTAGGCTCCCTACCCCAAGGGCCTAATGACCATTATGTTATAGAACCAACTTCATGTAAAACAAATATCCCCCCAGGTCCCACAATCAGATCCTATATGAGAGTTGGTGGCTCATCAAAAGGTGTTAGCACAGAAAGTAGTCCAAAGATATGGGGAATAAAATGACTCAAATTTGGAGGAAAATGTTGAGCTTCTCCAAGACAATGAGGAAAGAAGGTACTAGACTTCCAGGGAGTAATGAAGAACCATACCTTACCTGTAGAGATGAGAGATCAACGTGGGATACTGGTGAGGGTCTTCCCATAAAGACAAGACCTTGAGAGTATCTGTGGTGTTCTCTCATTTAGAAAAAAAAATTATAATCATGGAGAAAAGCCTTTGGAAGGAAACTTTCAAGTCAACTCTGAGGAAGGTGAAGGACCAGGCTAGAGAGTGGTATTATGTAACATAAAGAAATTCTGGTACCTATGTAACAATTGCAGACTAAGGACCAGGGACTTCCCTTACTTTCCAGGCAACCACATTGGTAGAACATCAGAAAAAAAGGAGGGAGACCCTTAAAATATAAGTGAGATAGAATTTCCCACTACCCTGGAGTAAGAATTCAAAAACAGATTTCATGATTTGTTTCAGATAAAAGAAAGTAAGATGACATTTCTTCCACTAAGTTTTAAGAAACAAATTACCCAGCCTTTTTCATTCATATATTTTCCTCACTTCCATTCCCTAAGTTAGGTTGGTTGTATATTTCCATAGAGCACTTCAGTCCCTAAACTCTAAAAATGATTGTAAAACAAAAGCAGCGGCAACTCTTCTTGGTTCTATCAACATTCAACAAAACTTTACAAAGAACCTATTATATGCCAAGCACTTTTTAGGAACTGGAGGTAGATCAGTGGGCAATGCAAAAAGTCCTTTTCTTTCTGGAGCTGTTATAGTGGGATAGTACAGATATTTCTAAAGTAAATAAGTGAAATAAAAGAATATTAGATTACAGTAACTACAAGGAAAAAAAACAAAGCTAGAGATTCCAATTTTAAAGGGCAGGGAGTAAGGAGGGGGCTCAGAGAAAGCCTCTTTGGAGGCGACATTTGAGCAATGAGCTGGAAAAAATGAGGCTTAAAATGTACTATTCAGGATGGTAAGTTTTGCATATACTTTATCTCAATATTTTCTTGTTACCTCACAGCATTATTTTTAAAAAGAAAACTATTAATTTATTTATTTAACAAATATTTATTGAGATCATAACATGCGCCATACATTACTCTACGCACCAGGATATATCAATGAGAAAAAAAAAAAAATTGCCTGCATGGAGCTGACATTCTAGAAAGTTGAAAAAGTTTAGGTACCTTGACCAAAGTTGCACAATTGCAGAGACATTTTCAAACCCAGATAATTCTCACTCAGTAACTACTCTTTCCTCTATGCTTCTCTTATTCTTGATGATATGCAGAAATAATATGAAATTTGAGATGTTGCAAATTCTTCAAAACATCATAAAAATATTTCTTGCTAGTTGAGCAATTAGATTCTCATTAAATAGTATATCAAAGTTGGTGTTGTGGAAAAAATAAAGCATAAAAAAGAGTCATTAATAGTGATGTCATGATTAAGTAGATTCCCCATTTGACCAAAATGGCATCCATTTTTCTATATCTGTAAATCACTACAAGGAGAACTACAGAATTAGAGAGGCAGGTGTACTTTTATCTCCTAAAGAATGATACACCATAAAGGAATTTACATGGATAGATGAGTTTTACTTAAGCATTCACAGGTGGTTTTGCTCCTTTATTTCACTTTATATGTGATTTGTTTTTTTCTATTCAAGGTTTGATTTTAGTCATAGTTTTAACAGATACTATAATCACCTCTATAACTGTAGTTTGCTAAGTAAGTCAAGGAAAAGAAAGCAATGGTTCTAGACTCTAACTTGAAAATAAATATAGAAAACCAAAAATAGAAATTGAATAAAATCTTTCAATTCTGACAATAAACTCAAACTTTGTACAAACCAATCATTTCTTCATTCATTTACCAAATATTAATTGAGTGCCTACCACATGGCAGGCAATTTGCTAAGTGCTGGAGATTTAGTCATTAACTAAAAAGACAAAAGTTCCTGCCCTATCGAAGCTTTTATTCTAGTAGGAAGAGACACACAATGAATAAAAAATTAAATTCTATTGTATACTTGAAGTTGTTAATGGTTATGGAGAAAAATATAGCAGAGAAGAGGGATAGGAAGTTCTGGGGCAGAGGCTGCATTTTAAATAATCAGGTAAGGCCTTTCTGAGAAAATGATGTTTTAGCAAAGACTAGAAGGAGAAGGACTAGCCAGATATACACCGAAAAGCAAATAGGAAGGCCCACAGGCAAGACTATACTGATGGGTTCGAAGGAAATCAAGGAAGTCAGCAGGAGTAGAAAGAACAAGGGGAGAACAGAAGGAGATAAGGGAGACTAGCTGGGAGCAAGTCATATAGGCTGTAATAAGGACTTTGGCATTTGAGCTGAAAGAGGTTGCAAACAGGCTCCCAGCAGAGGAGTGACTTAATATGTATTTGAATAGGGCTATTTTGGTTGCTAAATTAAAAATAGAATATATGGAAGCAAGGGTAGGAGTGGAGAGTCAGAGGTAATGCAATAATCCAGGTGAGAGGTGATGGAAACTTGGACTAGAGTTGTAGCATTTGGGTTATGAGAAATGACTAGGTTCTAAATATATTTTGATGGTAGAACTAAGAGGTATAATTGACAAATTATGTGAAAGGTGTAAGAGAAAAGGAATCTCTCAGACTTTCTTCTATGCATATAAAGTCTACAAGGATAGCTGTCATCCATTCTTCCTAATATGTATGACAATTTTTGGTTGCTTTGTAAAGCTATTCTGCAAGATAGTTTAATAGACTTCTATCAAGACAGACTAATAATGGAGCCTTAGTTATGACAAGGAAAAGCATAGACTTTCCTCCTTTTGCCTGAATCTGCTGACAAGGCCGGACACAGACTCTCCAACTTCCTGTTCATTGTTTCATAATTGATTAATTAAGATTAGAACTGTTTATTCCCCTGGAACTAGCTAACCCCATAGAAAAACATGTCCTGTTCAGATAACTGACTGAGACTTTACCTTCTTGCAAAACAACCCCAGTTGTAAATCATCCCATTTGTAACTGGTTTATCTCACCCTAAAAAAGTTTTAAGATACTGTTTAGCTACCCTGATGTGGGGTGTTTTCTGTTATTATATAACAACCTGAATAAAGACAATGTCCTTTCTTATCCAGTTTTTGTCTTTGATGGTTTGGTGCCATGACTTGTATTGGACTGGACTTCATCTTCTCCATCCGGGTGCTGAGGCTTCTTGAGCCTGTTATGTTCCTTCCCGGACTGGCAATTCAGGGGTCTGATACTGAGTACAGATCCTGATCACTGTGCTTCAGATATTTGTCCATGGCAGAATAGTAAGGTGTTTTTTTTTGGGTTTTTTTTTGGTTTTTTTTTTAAAGATTTTATTTATTTATTTCACAGAGGGAGACACAGCGAGAGAGGGAACACAAGCGGGGGAGTGGGAGAGGGAGAAGCAGGCTTCCCGCAGAGCAGGGAGCCCGATGCGGGGCTCGATCCCAGGACTCTGGGATCATGACCTGAGCCGAAGGCAGACGCTTAACGACTGAGCCACCCAGGCGCCCCGAATAGTAAGGTTTTGATTTTGATTTTTTCTTTAAGCATTCTTTTGGTTTGTTTTATTGCCAGCTTTTGTTTAACCTTTGTACTATGGGAAATTCTCAATCCTCTTCTTATCCTTTTCCAAAACCCCTGCTAATTAGATGCTCACCACTACAGTAACAATTTAATTCTTTACTTCCAAAAATGGCTGGATTTTACTAAGGACAGTTTAGAACTCCAGTGGCCTTCTTGGGACATCTGGGAACTCTCTAAACTTGTTCACATCTGTGAGATGCCCTTGAATCCCAGGCTCTATTATGTCTTCTCACCAGTGGTCAGCTTATTTTGTTTGGTACAACAAGGTTAAAAAAATGAGACAATATCTCAAACTGTACAATCCCTTAAGGATGCTTATCTCATCACCAATCCAGTTCATTCCTCCTGAAAAGCCTCCCAACCTCCTTCTTCACCCAGACCCTTCCATGTGCACCACCCCAGGCCTTCTCCCACCCACTACTCCTCCTTACTCTGTGAATTACCTTTTCCTTTTCCCTCAGTCCCTACTCCTCTTCATTATCCCCCCCAGCCTCCATGACAAAACCTTGCCCCCTAACTCCCCACCTTAAACTGCAGCCCTTTCCCGCCTCACCTGAAAATCAATGACCCGCATGCCACTTAAGCAAGTACTCTTTAAACTTTAGTCATACTAAGATTTATATGCTATTGTTACTTTCTTGACCTTCATAAGAATAGAGAAGAATTTATTAATCAATTTAAGGACTCTATCCCCACATTCAGTCCCTGAAATATTCCCACCCTCCAAGTAAAAAGGGCTATTGGCAGCTAGTTCAAGACTTAAAAGCAATAAACGAAAGAGATCCATGGTTTTCTAGTTTCTAATCCTAACACCATTCTGGCTTCTATTCAAACCAATACCATTCGTTTATAGTCATTGCTTAACATTCTGATTTTTTTTTCAGTATACCTCTTCACCCCAACTCATATCTTTTTTGGGGTTCTATGAAAAAATCAATTGTACTCTTTATGTCATAGGTGTTTACTGCTACTTATTTTTTTTTTTTGAACCCTAAAGTCAAACCTGAGAGATTTTTTTTAAGATTTTATTTATTCATTTGAGAGAGAGAGAGAGAGATTACAAGTAGGGGAAGAGGAAGAAGCATACTCCCTGCTGAGCAGGGAGCCTGATGCGGGGCTCAATCCCAAGACCCTGGGATCATGACCTGAGCCAAAGGCAGCCACTTAACCAACTGATCCACCTATGTGCCCTAAACCTGAGAGATTTAACCTTATTCTGAAACTCTGATCTAGTTTGTAGATGACCTTCTCTGCTCACCTAATTTTGACAGCTTGCTTGTCAACATCCAATATTTACTCCCAAGTTCTTGCCCACAAGGGACACAAGGGCTCTAAAGATAAATGCAATTATGCAGTCCTCAAGTGTATTACCTAGGACATAATATCTCTCCTGATGGGAATATTTATCACCTAAATGAATTAACACCATCATCAATTTCCCTATCCCCAAGATTAAAATACAACTCGGAGGGTTTATAGGATTAATTGGCTATTGCTGGAATTGGACTCCTGACTTTTCCACTGTTGTCTTCCCTTTATATGCCATAACTAAGAGCCCATCTCTGAACATCTTGATTGGGACTCTCCTTCCATGTCTGAATATCAAAACCTCACATCCTCTCTATCTTCTTCCCTCATGGCTGGGTTCCCCAATTACTCACTGTCTTTTTACCTTTTTATGCTCAAAGAGAAAGAACATGCTTTAGGGGTCTTCACCCAAAAACATAATGGAAGCCAAAGACCTATTGGATATCTTAGCCACACTTTGGATACTACAGCTCAGGCATTTCCTCTTGTCTGTACAAATTTATCACTGCTGCAAAATTAATTAATGCCATTGCTGACTTAGTGCTGAGTCATTCACTCAATCTATATGTACTACATGCAATTCAAACCCTGCAACTTACTGAGAATAGTCAACATTTTTCTGACTCCAGTTCATATCCTATGAAATCCTACTCTTTTCTCCCTCTCACATCATTATCCATCACTATCTAAATCTCAATGCAACTAGTCTTCTTTCCCTCCTGAGGAACAACCTCATAGCTGCATCACCATCATATAGTCTATAATTCCTCCTCATCCAAACTTCACTGAAACTCCTCTCAAAGACCTTGATGTCATCTTCTTTTGTACATGTACTTACCTCAGACTTACAAATGGAAAATTTCAAGCAGGATATACGATCATAGATTTTCAACAACCTATCAAATTCAAACCCTTACCTGAGGGTTCTGAGGTTAACTCAACCAAATTGCTAAACTCAAGGCCTGTACCAGTCTTGCATAGTAGTACAAGATATGAAATCTGACATTTATACATGTAGCAGACATGCTTTTGATGTTAGACATGATTTGGGTATGGTATGGAAACAAAGAGGGGTCATGACAGTTGTAAGGACACCCACCGAAAATGGAAGTGAAGTAACTAACCTATCTTAGTACTACCCAAGAAATTAACTATTCTCACAACTGAAGCTGACATTAATAGTCCGACTCTCAATAGTAAAGAAAACCACTTGGCTGACATATATGTTAAGATATATGTTTCAAAAGAAAATTCTCTCTCAACCACCTGCACATTTTCCCTTCATCAGCCTCCCTTAGAGCAGAAACCTCTACTTAGAGAATGTACTGGACAACTGCCATTCCCTGAGGCTGAACATCTATTGGAAACAAGCTGAATATCTTATTTACTCAAATAAGCTTTGGAGAAATGGCCACTTGTCTTTCTTTGGCCTTGCCCAAAATTTAGCCAACAACCTCAGCAAAACCCCTAGTAAAGAAAATCTTAATGATCTCTTCCACAAATATTGGTGTGGACACCAACTCTTACATTGTGCAGGTAACCTTGATTTTCCCTATCTGCTAGGAAAACAATCCTGGTAAAAATTTAAAAGTAAAGCAAGGATGAGATTCAGCCCCCTATAGTCCCCTTTTCACTGGCAAATGGATTTTACTCAATCCCCAAAGTCACATAGTTATGTATATGTCCTAACTACAGTCTGCGTGTTTTCCCATGGTTAGAAGATTTTCCCCTACAAAGAGGCTACTGACACTACTGTAGCTAAGTTGTTACTAGAAAGAATTTTCCCCCCTTGGGGAATACCTTTGTTCCTCTAGCAATAGAAAAGGTCCCTTCCCTGGTAAGTTTATTCAAGATATTCTTGAGATATTCAAGAGATCTTGGGGGGCCTGGGTGGCTTAGTCAGTTAGGCATCTGACTTTGGCTCAGGTCATGACTTCAGGGTCCTGGGATCAAGCCCTGTGTCTAGCTCTGCATTCAGTGAAGAGTCTGCTTGTCCCTTTACCCCTACCCCTGCTCTTGATCTCTCTCTCAAATAAATAAATAAGATCTTTAAAAAAAAGAGAGAGAGATTCAGAGTTCTTCTACTTCATAAAAACTACATTATTCTTACTACTCTCAAACCTTTAGAAAAATATGATGGACCAATAGTACTCTAAAACTCAAAGTATCAAACTCCCTGAGGAATCCAACCTGCCTTGGCCAAAGTCTTAACTTTAGCTCTGATAATTCTTCAATCTTCCCACCCCCAAGTCAAATTTAACTATCTCCTTATGAAATAATTACCAGCAGGCCAGTAAGGGTCCCTTACTCCTCTTGGACTTTAGGAGACTCTAATCTGTTTCAATATGATATCCTTAAATACTTACAAGGTATCACTAAATGCACTCATACTTATCACCAACAGGTCAAGTTGCCTTTTTCCAAACATACCCACCATAGCCCTGACATCATCTTCAGGTCAGACGCCTAGTCTTTTGAAAGACACCACTAAAAGACCAATCTTGAACCCAGGTGGAAGAGGTTTTATGCCATCCTCCCATCCACCAGGACCAATGCAGAACTATAAGGAATACCACCTTGGGTTCATGTTTCATAATTTTTAAAATACAAGTTTTATTACAAATGGAAATCCACACCAATAAAAGACCTTAAACTGAAGCTCTTTCAAAAGCTTCCAGAAGAAGACAACATGAGGTACACTGC
Source organism: Phoca vitulina (assembly GCF_004348235.1). Taxonomy (NCBI): domain Eukaryota; kingdom Metazoa; phylum Chordata; class Mammalia; order Carnivora; family Phocidae; genus Phoca; species Phoca vitulina. The sequence goes on from NW_022589737.1 coordinate 15,843,406, forward strand.
TTTCCCAAGAAATCAGGACCAACCAGATGACATCACAAAATGGTCAGCTTCTACCCAATGCACTGGAACTAGATTGCTTAGAACTCCCCTGTTTAATATTCCCCTTATTCCTCTCTTATCACCTCATCATCCTCCTTTTATTGAGATATAGTCCACTATAAAATTCATCCTTTTAAAGTGTAAAATGCAATGGTTTCAGTAGAATCATAAAGTTGTGCAACAATCACAATGATCTAACTCCAAAATATTTTCATCACCTTAAAAAGAAACTCCATTTAATTAGTAGTCACTCTTCATTTTCCCTCCCCTCCCCTCTCTGGAAACTACTAATCTACATTCTGTCTCTATGGATTTTCCTATTCTGAACATCTCATATAAATGGAATTATACATATGTGGTCTTTTGTTTCTGGCATCTTTCAATTGGCATCATATTTTCAAGGCCCATTCATGTTGTAGCATGAATTGGTACTTCATTCCTTTTTGTGAATGAATAGTATTCCATTGCATGGATATACCATATTTTGTTTATCCCTTTGTCAGCTGTGGGCATTTGGGTTGTTTCCACTTTGGGGCTATGATATTATGAATAATGTTTCTATGAAAATTCATTTATAGGTTTTTATGTGAACATGTTTCAGATGTCTTGGAAATATACCTAGGAGTGCCATTGCTGAGTCATACGGTAATTCTATGTTGAAATTTTTGAAGATCTACCAAATGGTTTTCCAAAGCAGATGTACAATTTTACATACCCACCAGCAATGTATGAGAGTTCCAATTTCTCCACATTCTTCCTAATAGTTTTTGTCCATCTTTTTTTATTATAGCCATCCTACAGGGTATAAAGGGGTACTCATCATGGCTTTAATTTGCATTTCCTTAATGACTAATAATGTTGAGCATCTTGTCCTGTGCTTGCTGGCCATTTGAATATCTTCTTTGGAGACTCCTTTTATTTTTCTCTCACCCATTTATATCAATACTTCCTTAAGCCATGTCCTTCTTTTTCCTTTTGACACAACCTACCACTTCCTTTTTCTCCATTCCTCATTTACCTGTAAATATTCAGTATCTCCCAAGCCTTTGGATGATATTTGCTGAACTGATTACTCAATCTTATAATCTTATAATTGGTTTTGTTGCCCCTTCCCTCTTGGCTCAACCATATTTCCCCAAATTCCTCTTCTTGCCCTTAAAACCTGCACAGCTATTAATTTAGGTATTTTGCCACATGCAATGTTAGCAAATTCTTCTCATATGTTATATATGTTAGATGGAAATCCAAATCCAATCTGGGCAGCTTTTAGACAAAGTCATACCCACTTCTCTCACAATTTCACAGATGACCATTTTCTCAGTTCCAGTTTCTGTTGATACAGTTTTTATGCTTCCAACTCTGATATGACTGTACTTGTAAAAGTCATTACTTTCTCACAGAAAATCCAACCTTACATTAAACAGCTCTACATGTGGTACTGCCATCTGGGGGCACTAAAACTTTACATATGGAAAAGTCCCAATCAGCCTATTCTCTTTATAGCCAAAAATGACCTATGGCAAACCTACTTCTATTCCACTTGGAGAGCCCCCAAAGGCACCTATTTCACTTGTGGAAATTGAGTCTATTGGTATTTCTCAGCAAACTTGTCAGGCTTATTTTACCCAACCAATCTTGTCAGTCCTTCTCAGACCCCTAGCTTGACCCCTTTATTAAGTTATTTATATTCCCCTTTGTTTTCTTCAATGCCCCATCATCAATTTCAATAGTCCACTAGTAACTACCCACCCAAACACACTGAGACAGACACCAAAACATGAATTCTGAATTTGAAGACACCTTAAAAAGGAAGCTAAGTGCAGGGATGTCTGGGTGACTCAGTCAGTTAAGTGTCTGCCTTCAGCTCAGATCATGATCCCAGGGTCCTGGGATTGAGTCCCACACTGGGCTCCCTGTTCAGTGGGGAGCCTGCTTCTCCCTCTGCCTGCTGCACCCCCTGCTTGTGCTCTCTCATTCCCTCTCTCTCTCTCAGACAAATAAATAGAATCTTTAAAAAAAAGAAAAAGAAAAAGAAGCTAAGTGCTTGGGAGGACTTGACTGCTGCATCCAAAGACATTTAGACCACCACTGTACTTAAAGCAGCTGCAGTATTACAGTACGAGCCACTCACAATATGAAATTAAACTTTTGCATCTTCTACATCCTATTACAAGAAATAACCATTATTATGAACAATATGACAAAGAATATTGACCTCCTCTCTCAAGAACTTCAAGAGACTCAATGTGCAGGACTCCATAACCAGTACTTTATGTGATCTTGGCCTCCAGAGGGAGGATATATGCTGTGGTCAGAAGAAATTGCTGCACATTTCCTCTACATCATACACAAGAACATTTGGTATAATAAACAAGAAGTTTGTTGCATTGCCACCTCAGTCCCTATCCTAGCATTGAAGGACCTTTCCACAGTAATTTTCTAATAACCATTAAAATGGTTGCCAGCTTGCTACAAGTCTTGATTTCATTCCTCAATATAACCTCTAATAGTCATGTTTTTGTTTCTTCTAATAGGTATCCTACAATTAAATACCTTGTCTCAAGAATTCTTTTTGAATTGCAGGCAACTTAGAGCACAGCAGATGGTTCAGCTACTCCTCCCGGAACAGAGCAAACAAGAAACTGCTAATTATATGGACTATATACCTTGATCTAAAACCCAACAGAAATTACACAAATCCCTGAGATTATTCTAAAACAGATGATGTTTGTCTCAAACAAGAAAGGGGGACAGACAAAAATTAACAGTCTTTTCCACTTTTGTTTGAACCTGCTGACAAGGCTTAACTCAGTCTAACTTCCCCTACTTTGTCTTATGATTGGTTAGCTAAGATTAGAGCTAGCTAACCACAGAGAAAAACATTTCCCGTTCAGATAACTGACTAAGGCTTCCCTTTCTTGCAGAACAATACGAAATATAAATCATCTTATCTGCAACTTGTTTGCAGATAACCTCCCTCCCTTCCCTATAAAAATCTAAGGCAAAACGACCTGCTGAGACACACTCTGATCTTTGGATCTTAGGAATTTTACTTATTGCAGTAAACTGAATAAATCAATCTCCTTATCCAGTTTTTAATTTGGTAGTTATTATTTAGAAAATTTTACCAGGGGTGCCTGGGTGGCTCAGTCAGTTAAGTGCCCAACTCTTGGTTTTGGCTCAGGTCATGAGACCCAGCCCCACATTGGGCTCCACACTGACTGTGGAGTCTGCTTGAGATTCTCTGTCTCCCTCTCCCTCTGCCCCTCACCACCCACTTGCACATACTCTCTCTCTCTCTTTCTCGATAAAATAAATAAATAAATTTTACCAATATAATCAATGTGAATAATCAGACCTATTAATAACCACTTTCTTACCTCAATCCAGGTATAACTAAATAAGAAGTTTGCTCAGAGAAAGAGCAAACCCTTGTATTATCTAACAAAATTCATGATAATGGATTAAGGCATTCTATTAAGATGGTACTATGTAAAGGATCCAGAAATACTGAAACTCTGCCTTGACCATCTCATCTTTCTTTTCTCCAAAATCTCTAATGGAGTTATACAGTAAGCAAAGCAAAACAGAAAAACATGTTGTTGTCAAAAGAATGTATAACTTATACTCTATTTTAAAACTTCAGTGTTTTGCTGACTATATAGAAAGCTTATTTTCCCTAAGTATAAGTAGCCTCAAACAAAAGCAGACCCTAAGCTTTTTCTGTTTGTCTATTTTGGCCTCCAAAGCCTAAACTCTACTCTCTGAAATCACCTATTCCAATTTGACACTCAAGCATAAATCAGTGGAAGAAACAGGACGATTATCTTATGAAAGCTTATTTATAATTCTAAAATTTAATCTTTTTTTTTTTTTTTACAACTTTGGCATATCAAGTACCCTGGAAGTGAATTAAATCCAAATCAACACTCCTCCTTATAGGTCATGAAGAAAAGGGAAGGAATGCAAATAGTATCCTCACTTTCCTCATGCCAAAACCAGCAGTGGACAGGGAATGACTCATAAGGATGGAATAGAAAAGAGAAACTGAGAATGAAGGGGGGGAAATCGGAGGGGTAGACGAACCATGAGAGACGATGGACTCTGAAAAACAAACTGAGGGTTCTAGAGGGGAGGGGGGTGGGAGGATGGGATAGCCTGGTGATGGGTATTAAAGAGAGCATGTTCTGCATGGAGCACTGGGTGTTATGCACAAACAAGGAATCATGGAACACTACATCTAAAACTAATGATGTAATGTATGGGGATTAACATAACAATAAAAAAATTAAAAAAAAAAAAGAAAACCATAAGGAAGAGCAAATACATTTACAGTACTGTACTGTGAAAAAAATCCATACTTAAGTGGACCCGTGCAGCTCAAACCTGTGTTTGAGGGTTAACAATACCATGTTTACATAAGAAAATGTCTTTTCTTAAGAATTAAATGCTGAAAAAATTGGATATAAAGAAAAAAAAGAAAAGAGAGACTGAGCTCTCATTGTCTCCATCTGCTAAATGGTTAAAGTTAGTGGGAGACTCAAAAGACCTAAGAATTAAAGATTCTTATAAAGTAGTAAAGGATTCCAAAGTCTAATTATAAGCTATGTTATTTGTGCTTAGATGTAACTGTAATTTATCCTATCTTAATTGACTTAGATTAAATGTATATGTTCATTATAATATGACTATTAATATAAAAAACTATTTACATTTATGCAATTTGTTTTTTAGGCTCTAAAGTAATATTTACCTTCTTAGTTCTGGAAATCCCAGAGAATTAAATGTTAATATTGACTCAATCTTGGAATGGAATTTGGAAGAGAAAGAGAAAGATGCTCTTTTTCTCCCTGGCACCCTAAGAGTAATGTAGAAGTCCAAGCTCACAAGAAAGTGCAGCAACGGGCTCTTAAGGGCTTTTTCTAATCCAAACAGCAGTAAAAACAGTGTAAAGTCCAATGCAAGACTTTAAGTGTGATGTGGTGATAGAGAATAAAAAAGGATTTAAGTAGAAAAAGAAAAAGGCAACTGAGCTCCTGAGGCAGTAAGAAATTTTTCTTTGCAGATGAAAGAGGATGCCTTACAAATAAATCTATCCCATTTCAAGTAGTAGTCATAAAGCAAAAGCAAAAATACCCAAAAGGAAAAACAGGAAAATGACCTCTGTGCAGATGGAAAAATCTTTTCTAAAGTCTCCGTCCTCATTCAGTACAAAGTAGAGACAGCATCCCATAACCATCTATAGTAAACTATTCAAGCTCATACCTTCATCCGAATGAACCAGATACTAAGAAAAAGTAGCCTGTAACCTTAAAGTAGAAATCTACTATTATACCTCAAAAGTATACTGTCACAGAATATTTTAGGTGCTATTATTCCACTACAATATCTTTATGGATATATAGGTTATAGGTTCTGCCTATATGTAGACCTTCAAACTCTTCCATGAGGAAGTAAGACATCATTTATACAGGCAAGTGACTCCCTTACCCTCCTTCATTTTTTTAAGAATGCTAAAAGCCTTCCCTTTGTCAGCTGGCTGCCAAAACATATAGACAACTCATTTAAAGATTTGATAGAATATCTAGATCCCAGGTTCTTGCTAGAAAATGTAACCCTGAGTTATATGCTACTTAACCCTTGTCAAAACCTGATTGCCAGACATAATATTTACGGATGATGTTCTGAAAGATAGGCAGTCCATCTACTCCTTCATCTCTTCTAAATTAGTATTGAACATCAATACTAACATCCAAGACTTGAGAATATATATCACATTCTGATGCAACATCCCCTTAGGGAACTACTGTAACAAGTAGAGCTTTTTCTTCATGTCTTAGGACTATTTAAATCCACAGCTCACTCAGAGATAATTATGCCTATGTTAGGAACAAGAAAAGTAAATCTTCTCTAATAAACTGATTGGCTTTAATTTATGGATATCCTAAATTTTGTAAATTATTTTATTTCCACCTTTGTTTTGATGATAAATTTGCATCTCACTTTCAGCAACTCCACAGAAACATGTATTGATCTGTGCTAATCTAATCCAAGTGTTCATCATTTTCTTCCCAATTTCGTTTCCTTGGACCCTACGCCTCTCATTTACCTTTAGATGTAAGATACAACAAAATTTTTAAAACTAGAATTGTTATTATTAGTCTATCCTCAGTTGAATGACTCATGGAATAGTAATTAAAGAACTTTCCCAAAATATTGTTAAACTTCATAGAAATATTCGGAAACAAACTGATAAATTATCATTACTCATGTCTATTTTCTGTTCTACTCTTTAATTGGCGGAGCACTCAGGTCATGTTGATAATACTGCATTAGTTTAATGCCAATGTTCTTATGCACTTTATATTTCAACACATTGAGAATAAAGGTTTCATCTTGAACAGTGCTAAAAATATTGTTTTCCTGGTGACATAACTAATTAGCCACCAAAAAAGCATGTCTATAACAAGGAAGGATATTAAATAACAACTGACAGAGTCATATGATAAATTGCTATATTTTGACATCTAAAGGATTATTTTCAGTTATTTTTCTTAGACAATTAAGCTTATTCAAATTCCACAATGGGTTGTGTCAGTCATCATCATATATAAAACACTTTAATGGTATACAGTAAGCTTTTGCTCCTCATAGAAATATCTTAGGACCTGTAATTACACCTCACTAAACCTTAGCACCATAATTTGGAAATCTCATTCATAATATTTAGTCTAAAATTGTACTAAATAAATAAAGTATATTATCTCTAAAGCATTCATGAGCTTTTGTCTATGGGAGGATATTTAAAATTTTGTAAATTAGGTAGGGTTTCAAGCGTTAGTATAAGAAGTTGATTAAATGAAATGATGAGAACTTTTTCTTTTTTCTACCAACGGGGAAGTGTACTTGATCAATTTCTTAATATACCCTTTTGTGCACATTATACACATTTCTAAAAGTAAATCTAAAAGATATATTTGTTACCTTACCTCTAATTATTTATTGAGGTCAGTTAACCAATGTTTTTCTCAGTGCCTAATAAAATCATTGAATAGATAAAATTCAGGAAAGCACAAAATGCTACAAAACTTAAAAGTGTCTGAGATTTTACTTTACTTGCAACCTAACAAGAAAGCATGCCACAAGTTCACTGATGCTGGCCTCCTTGGTCAGAGACAAAGGACTTTATTACTGATAGTATGAGCAATAGCCAGAGTATCAGCGTTTTCTAAATTCCCAACCCCAATTTCCATAGGTTAACATAAGGAGAGATAGGTCTGCCTGTCCACACATTACAGAAGAGGAACTCAGACTTAGGGAACTTGAATCTTTTATAATGGATGGTAAACCTGCTTGATCTTTGTTCCAGAGAAAAGCATCTCTATTACACTGGACAGTAATAATAAACCTACCTTTCACTCCAGTGAGAGACACTTTATCTATCTTCAAAGGCTGTTCACCATACAAATATCCTTGAAAAGGGAGTCCAGAACAAGAACAGCCAATTCTTCTGCTTGCAAGACATGCAGAAATGTGAGAGACCCATGGTGAGTTGTCTCCCAACATATGACATATGAAACAGTACAGCATCTCAGTGACTGACACACGGTTGGAGCTAATAAATATCTGTTGAATGAATGAATGAATGAATGAATAAGCTCAACTAAGGGTAGAACAAAGTGAAAAATTATATTTGAATAAAAATGCTGTCTACAGCATTGTTCAGACTAAAAAAAAAAAATAGAAATGGCCTATAAGTCTACCATTAATCATATGGAAAATTAATGAGATATTAGATACAAGAAGTTCCTCTCTTATTCTAACATAAGAAATGATCAACAATAATGTACTGAGTCAAAGGTAGGTTAAAACATCATGTAGTGTTTCCTGTAAAATTTATGTATACTTATATGTATACATGAACAGAGAGATGTGCCCAGGAGAGTAACCAAAATATTAATAATGGTATTTTCTAAACCTCTGTCTCAGAACAGAGAAGTTGCAGTCTGCTCTTCACTGAGCTCTCCAGGACACAATTTTTGGGACTTCATCAAGATAAAAAGTTTCTGCACAGCAAAGGAAACAGTCAACAAAACAAAGAGGCAACCACGGAATGGGAGAAGGTATTTGCAAATGACATTACAAATAAAGGGCTGGTATCCAAGATCTATAAAGAACTTCTCAAACTCAACACCCAAAAAACAAATAATCAAGTCAAAAAATGGGCAGAAGACATGAACAGACACTTCTCCAAAGAAGACATATGAATGGCTAACAGACACATGAAAAAATGTTCATCATCATTAGCCATCAGGGAAATTCAAATCAAAACCACATTGAGATACCACCCTACATCAGTTAGAATGGCAAAAATTAACAACGCAGCAAACAACAAATGTTGGAGAGGATGTGGAGAAAGGGGAACCCTCTTACACTGTTGGTGGGAATGCAAGTTGGTACAGCCACTTTGGAAAACAGTATGGAGGTTCCTCAAAAAGTTAAAAATAGAGCCATCCTATAACCCAGCAATTGCATTACTGGGTATTTACCCCAAAGATACAGATGTAGAGAAAAGAAGGGGCACATGCATCCCAACGTTCACAGCAACAATGTCCACAATAGCCAAACTCTGGAAGGAGCCGAGATGCCCTCCAACAGATGAATGGATAAAGAAGATGTGGTTCATATATACAATGGAATATTGCTCAGCCATCAGAAAGGATGAATACCCAACTTTTGCATCAAAGGATGAATACCCAACTTTTGGATGGAATTGGAGGGGATTATGCTAAGTGAAATAAGTCAAGCAGAGAAAGACAATTATCATAAGGTTTCACTCATATGTGGAACATAAGGAATAGCATGGAGGACATTGGGAGAAGGAAGGTAAAAATGAAGGGGGGGAATCAGAGGGGGAGATGAACCATGAGAGACTATGGACTCCGGGAAACAAACTGAGGGTTTCAGAGGGGAGGGGAGTGGGGACATGGGTTAGCCCAGTGATGGGTATTAAGGAGGGCATGTATTGCAATGAGCACAGGGTGTTATATGCAAATAATGAATCATGGAACACTACATCAAAAACTAATGAAGTACTGTATCGTGACTAACATAATATAATAAAAAAATTAAAATAATAAAATAAAATAAAAATAATGGTATTTTCTGAATTATGCAGTTAAAGGACATTTTTACTTTCTTCTTTGCCTGTTATATAATTTGAATTGTTTTATCATAGACACATATCATTTCTAAGGTAGTTATTTTTAAAACTTAAAAACAAACTATATTAAAATCATACTTACAAGCACCATCCAAAGCATGTTTCTTTGCCATTGAGTTTTAACATTGACAAAGATTTACTGGGTATAGAAATTCTAACAGCCCTAATAAAAGCAATGCCTAGCATTAGCATCCATCTATTTTATTTTAGAGCTTAATTTACCATCTGTTACATTCAAACTCTTCATTTCTTTACAGTTCAATGTATGTTGTGGTAACTGGAAATCCAAATATGTATCCAAAATACACCACAAATGAAATGTCCGAACGTAAAACATTTACTCAAACTGAATGCAAACACCCACAGACATCTTCTCAGATTAGAGTCTTTTTCTTACTTTATCTCAATCTGGAAATATAAAAATTAACTAGTCTCTACTTTAAAATGGGCAAGAAGCCATTCTGATTTGCTTTAAGATGAAAAAGGGAGTTGCTGAGGAAACGCTTTGCATCCAGCCCATGTACAATTCTTCTAAATTTTGCTTCCAACTTTGCTTGCAATTCTTCTAAAATGGACTGACAAAAGAAGCAGATTTTCATTGTAGACAGAGAAGGTATCAAGTGTAGTTATCAATGATTTATCCAACAAATATAGGGTACAAAATATATCCTCAACCTTGCATTAGATACTATGTAGGACAAAGGAAAAAATCATTAGACAAAATCTTTGTTCTTGAGAAGCTCTCAAATGAGATAATACTCTTGAATAGGTAAAAAATGGAAACAATTCCAGACAACCTGTGATCAGGTAGTAGACAGAGTGTGCATGTGTTTGAGAAAAGTAGATTAATGTCCCCTGGGATTTCAGGTCTAGCGATGCAGAAGCAAAATTAAGAGGACATGACCATCTACAGATGAATGGATAAAGAAGATGTGGTATATATATACAATGGAGTATTATGCAGCCATCAAAAGGAATGAGATCTTGCCATTTGCAATGACGTGGTTAGAACTGGAGGGTATTATGCTGAGCGAAATAAGTCAATCAGAGAAAGACATGTATCATATGACCTCACTGATATGAGGAATTCTTAACCTCAGGAAACAAACTGAGGGTTGCTGGAGTGGTGGGGGATGGGAGGGATGGGGTAGTTGGGTGATAGACATTGGGGGGGGTATGTGCTATGGTGAGTGCTGTGAATTGTGCAAGACTGTTGAATCACAGATCTGTACCTCTGAAACAAATAATACAATATATGTTAAAAAAAAAAAAAAAAAAAAGCAGGAGGGGAAGAATGAAGGGGGGGGAGTTGGAGGGGGAGATGAACCATGAGAGACAATGGACTCTGAAAAACAAACTGAGGGTTCTAGAGGGGAGGGGGGTGGGAGGATGGGATAGCCTGGTGATGGGTATTAAAGAGGGCACGTATTGCATGGAGCACTGGGTGTTATACACAAACAATGAATCATGGAACACTACATCAAAAACTAATGATGTATGGTGATTAACATAACAATAAAAAATTTTTAAAAATTAAGAGGACATGAACAAGGACTAATAGAATTGACACAAATCAAAGCAAGTACAACTTAATTGATGAAACCCCATACCCCATTCTGTTAAGTCTGTACAATTCTTCACCCAGTACTCACAACGTGAGTATTCAAGTTACCAATATTAAAATACTGCAAAACTATACATTCTTTTTAGAATCTGTATTAGCTAGGGTTCTCTAGAGAAACAACATTAATAGAAGATAAATATAAATATATATATATATATATATATTAGGTTGATAAGAATATCCTAAAAATGTGTGTGTGTGTGTGTGTGTGTGTGTGTGTGTAGAGATTTATTATAAGGAATTGTCTCATGTTATTATGGAGGGTGAAATCCCACAATTTACCATCCACAAACTGGAGACCCAGGAAAGCTGGTAGTACAATTCAGTCCAAGTCTGAAGGCCTGAGACCCAGGCGCACTGATAATGTAGATTCTAGTTTAATGACAATTACAGTTCTCATTTCTATAACTGTTCCATATGGCTGTAGCTAGTATTTATATCTACCTTTTTCACTACCCATGTTGTATTCCCTTTGTGTTCAGCAAGCATCTCAGCTGGTCATAGTTTTTTACCTGATAAGGTGACCCAGACCTTCACTTCTGAAAGATCTGAGCCATTAGTTATCCTGCCTAAGTTGGGTTGTTTTAGTTTTCCATTGACCTTAATCACAGGGCATGGAAATACAGAGATTACTGAAGAGATCTCATTCCAGAAATTCTCTTCCTTAGTTGCACTGTAGAGTAGCAGTCCAACTTCCCTTGGTAGTCAGCATTACTCACCCCAGCCAGCTCAGTAACTCCTTTCTTTGGCTGTTGATTCAGAGGCAGGAGGAGACCAAAGTGGCCAAGGGGCAGTCTTAACTTTCAGTTCAATGAAACCATTGTGTCTCCTGGTAGAAATGTACCCTCCCTTTAGAACTAAGACCTCTAGGCAAGCAGAGCATGAAATCATTGGAAAAGAAAGTAAAAGTTTTACAAGTGGGGTCACTGGAGTAAGTAATATAAGAATCAACAGTATCAGTTTCAGTGGGAGCAAAAAGGAGGGGCGGCTACTTACTCCAGACTAGGGGAAACTGGGAAAGGGATCAAGTGGAAATGAATGTTTGAATGAGTTGAGTCTTTTTTTATATATATATTTTATTTATTTATTTGACTGAGAGAACAGGAACACAAGCAGGGGGAGTGGGAGAGGGAGAAGCAGGCTTCCCCCGAGCAGGGAGCCCGATGTGGGGCTCGATCCCAGGACCCTGGGATCATGACCTGAGCCGAAGGCAAACGCCCAGTGACTGAGCCACCCAGGTGCCCCGAATGAGTTGAGTCTTAAAGGATGAATTATAGCTGGCTATATAAGGAAATTGAGGTCCAGAAAGCACAAGTCTGTTTAGTTATTTGCCTATTGTCTTTTGGCTCTGTATCCACTCTACTAGATCATACTATATTCTGAAGTACTAGATCTTGGAGTCTGCAAATTCCCAGACGCCCTTTGCAGCTGGCTTCCAGTTGGCTTCTGCCAATGTGAAGCACAGGAGACATACTGGAAAAGAGAAAAAAGGGAAACACTGCAAACCCAAGTCTGCCACTTGGTGGCACCTCCTTCATGGTCCCAGCTCCTGAAGTTGTAGTCCCCACATCCATGGTCCATGGTTACAACTGCAGCCCCTCCCCTGATAAGCCCGCTCCCTCCCTTCCTTTTGTAGGCCTTGAGATAGCAGTGGCTTTTTGCATTTACTAGTTTGTCTCCTTTTTGGTCTTCTACCCCTTCAATATCTGTGTAATAAATACCATGTATTAAATCCCCTCTCCTGAAACAGATTGTGTAGTTTTTCTTTCCCTCTGACTAGTCTCTCACTAGTCTCTGACTGATGTGCACTTAGTAACAAGCTAAGATTCTTGAATTAGATTGCTTACTTTTTTGATCTTGAATGAAGTGAAGGCCTCCTTATAAAAGTAAATTAAGACACTAGTAATTTGTGACATGTAATGACATCACGCTCACTTGAATTATCACATGTTTGCTTAGAATGAAGTATCTACTAAAAGCAAGACTTTGGTAGGCCAACTGGCTACTGCACTTTGCCATTATAATAGGAATGATTAACCACAAGAACTGGGAGGTTATCTGATTATTTCTGAGTATTATGAAAAATAAATGATGAGTCCAGTGCCGAAAGGAAAATCACTGGCCCAGATGGCATCACGTAGGCCAAGTCCCCAAACTGGGGCTTAATACCTTTCAAAGTCCTTGAGAGACAGTCTTTACCAGTCAGTCAGGAATTTTCCTATCAGCACCAGTGTATCTGCCACATGGGCCCTCTTCATCCCCCAAAGGAATCTTCGTTAAGACCCTCTGCTCTTACCCCTAAGGGAAAGCAACCTTGCCTGGAACAATTCTTTTCTTTTGCTAATAACTTTCTTAGCCCACCCTTCTTCCTATAATAACATTCTATTTGGTACAACTCCTCAGAGCTCCCCTCCACTTGCTAGGTGAGACACTGCCTGATTCATAAATTGTTTAATAAAGCCAGTTAGATCTTCAGATTTACTCAGTTGAATTTTTTCTTAACATCAGTCATTTTATAATCTCAAATTATAAAAAAGAAAAATCTCTTATTTCTTGTAGCTACAGGACAAATATGGCTGAATAGCAAACCCAATAAATTTAAGAAATCTGAATCCTGAAATTTCCCTGATATTTTAAAATGATATTTACAGTATCCTTGCCAGTAAAAGTAGGGCTTCTTCTCCTATATGAAGACTAATTTTCCATTGCTTGAAGATACTGCTATGGCCCCCCCAAGAGGCAATTAGCTTGAAAAAAAAATAATAATCCCTCAAGACCCCACCCATCATCCATCATTTTGTGCTTCTAATCCTATAAATCTAATCAGATATAACTGAAAAGATATAGCTTATACTCCTAAACTTTGAAAGACTTAAAATTTGCATCAACAAAATAGTCTTTTCAACAAATGGTACTGAAACAACTGAACCTATCCAATAAATTGCTCCTATGTTATATTCCATCCTCCTTGGTTTAAAACTGCTAGAATGCAATTATACATATATACTATGGCTCTAAAATATTTTTGTTGATTAATTTTTGTACATGTATATGCATATATTCTACCTTCCAGGGACTCTGGACTTAATGTATTACTCTGAGAAGTTGAGGAATGTCTCTGTTTACTTGATTAGTTGATAGAAATATGGACTCAGCAGTGAGCTACTTAATGATGTTGAGTTATCACTCCCAGATTTAATATAAAAGAAGGAATAAAAGGTTTTGGAAGATCACAGTGTTGAAGTAATGTTAGTAAGCACAACCTGAAAAATCATATCTCATTATGTCTCCCAAAGAGGGACCATAGGACACTCCCTTAACTAAGGCATTAGGAAAGAAAGAATTGCATCAGTTAGAAAACTCTGTGGTGGTTGTTCTCTAAAAGCTGGAATGGTGGTAGGAGATGCTGTCATTGTAACCAGATTCCTTATCATTAGGGGAATATGGAATTTCAGCAGGACCAAGCTTAGGTCAGTCTTTAACTCCAGTGGTAAGATAGGCAAATTAGCATAATAGGAACTAGAATCAAAGCAGCAATCAGGTCCTTTGACTTTTGGTAATGACTAACTGATCATTACCAAATGATCTCTGAAAAGAAAATCAGTGAGTATCTTACTCAAGTACTGCTTGATCTAGATAACTTAACAAGCTCTAGTTCTAGTGGGCACCATAATATAGACTCACAGCTTCCTGCTCAGTTACCCAACTTAATGGGATCCCCTTGAAGTAGGATCCTACAATGCTGCCCAAGAATATACTATAAATATCACTCCAAGTTTGCCCTGAAGGGATCTAAAACTACTATTCAAAGTGACTTTCCACAAAAGAAAAGACTCTGTCAGGGATTATTAGATAATGGCTCTGAGTTAATATTAATTCATAAGTACCTAAAACATTACAGAGGTCCACCAGCAAAGAGAAGGATTATTGGGGTCAGGTGACAAAAACAGCTTTGACTCAAGTCTCATGAGGAGCAAAGTCATTCTATAAGACCATGTGTATCATTTCCCCAGTTCCTGAATATATGATTTCAATAGGCATATTTGGAAACTGGCCAAATGGAATGAGTCGAGACCTGTTAAGGTAGAAAGAGCCAAGTGAAAAATGCTCTAGAAAATTCCCTCCAACCAGGTAGACAGTACTCCCAGAACAAGCCACAAGGCATGGCCTCGGTGGTCCCAACTCTAGCCAAGCCACAGCAGCAGTGCCTGGCCCCACTCACACATCGATACCTCCTCCACCCAGTCTCTGAAACTGAGGTCCCTCTGCACTGTCCTGGCAGCTGAGATAGTGCAGCTCATGGAGCGGTGGCAACTCCTCAAGCCCTTTGAGTCCTTGAGGAATTGGCCCCTCTTCCTCACTTCTAAATTGCCATAACAACATCTCCTCTCTGTTGTTTTCCCAGATTTACAGTGAATAACAGCTTCCTACTGTGTCTAATCTCCATTCTTTTAGCCCTTCCAGCTTTCCAACACCTACATTACCAGTTTGCTGAACTGGACACAACCCCCCCCCTTCTTGAAATATTTTACATGATTCCTTTGTTCCTGAGAAGAGTGTAATTACAACAGTGCCCAAGGCCCAGGGTGTTTTCCATGGGATAAGAATGAGGGACCTCACGAATGAGAGATAAGAGTGCAGTTATCATTGAGTATATTTCACATTCTGTTGTGTGCTTCCAGGAATGTGCCTATCTCTGTGGAGAAACACAGAATTAAGGAATTATTCTCATGTAATATTATTAAAAGTACAGCCATGGTGCATCAATAGCATGTGCAAAATGACAAAAGGAAGAATATGAAAAAGAGACAAAGCATCCCTAACAGTCTGGAAATGATGACCTTAATCACAGAAATGAAATAGAGCAAGAGATCTCTCAGAGACGGAAAATGAAGGAGTCTTTAAAATACTTAAATATCTAAGGGTGAACTGTTGTGATATTTATTTCAATACATGACAGAAGTTCAGAGTCACCTTGCTCAGGGAAATATGCACTTTTCCTCTGTTAATTGGATGGCACGTTCCTACTTCTAGCATTGTGCATTCCCTCTGTATTTTACTGTCTCCTTTTTAATATCAGGGGATGGTTAGTCAAAACTCAGACTCTTAACAAGCTTGCAATCCTAGTATTTCCTGGTTGTTGTTTAAGCTATAGTTGTAGGCATAAACATAGCCAAAGACAAGGACACAGACATTGATATAACATATTTAATATTCAAAGAAGGATTGACAGTCCCCATCTGACACACGAGGAGCCCACTGGATGAACTACAAATTTATCCAAAATTTATTATTCAGTTCTTTTGAACAACTGATAAACAATTATATAGAGACTTTTATTCTTTTACATAGGAGAAAGTTGTTTACTTGTAGTCCACTCTATAAAGTATTAAAATTTGATCTCTTAAATTAAAGCATTGTGTAGTCAGATTTACTAAAACACTGGAATTAGTATTCTACTAAGAAGTCTGGCTGCAGACTTCCTGCAAAGATAATTGGGAAAACTTGTGATTTGGGAAAGTACTTTATTAACAGTATATTATCAGTGTTGTCTTAAGCCGCTTATGGTTTTCTACATTCTCACTTTTTGTTATTATTTTACTTTAGCTTCATTGGTGCCAATTTAGTTTTTAGAGTGAGCAAACAAAGCCAGAAAGCTGATAAAGTAGCCAGCAACCACTGAAATTAACTGTGGATCCCACAAATGGATGATTTTATGTAAATATTACATAGAGAAAATTTGGATTAAAGGACAATGAAAAGCAAACATGGTGATTCTAGAAGTTCCATCTTCAACATAGGAAAAGAGGCAGTTATTTTATCTTAGACCAATTCAAGGTGGTTTCATGGATTGAGGAGGCTAAGGAGCTATAATCGTGACAGAACAATAACCCTACAGAAATCCATCAGAGTCCCAGAGTTTCAGGTTGCATGAGCTTCCATTTCTTTTACCATTTAGAGCCAACCTAAATATGTGTCTTTATAGACTGTCTGTTTGGTAGGTCAATCAGCCAACAAGTAATTATCGGGAGGGGCTAGTGTGTTCTAAAGTGGATCTGAATAAGTTGTGAGCAGGGTATTAGGTGATAGAAAACCAAATCCCTGATCTAGAGGCCATGGCCAGACTGTCATTGTGTCTCACATAGCACAGGACAACATCTCAAAGAAGTAGAATAAATTAGCCTAAGTATATTTGATCACTTGAAAAGTATCAAATGAATGCATTAATAAGTAAAAAAATTCAAGAAATATTCTCTCTTTAATTCATGAATCATATTAACTATTAATATCTAAAGGATATAAGAAGGTACAGATTCCAGCTAAAATACATCCTGTCAGAATGCATGGTGGTATAGATTCATCCTGGAGCCTATTCCAATTGTAGGGCTCCCCTGCTCCCTGGCACTGCAAACCTGTGAGCCCTGAGTTGTCTCTTTCTCTTTCTCTCTCTCTCTCTGGCCAAATATTGCTGAAGGAGAAGAGGATTTTATTGCCCTTGCAATGCTATCCTGGCAGCAACAGCAAAGACAAAAGTAATTATCCAAAGAGCAAGAACCAAAACTGGAGACTCACAACCTAGGCTTCTAGAGCCATTAGAATGCCAGGATCCCTGGTGGACTTGAGAAAGTGAGGGGTTACTAAGGAAGAAAAAAAGCATAGCGTTTATACCTTGTCAAGTACATGGAAAGGATCATATGTCTCTTGAATTACAAAGGGGAGATTTCTGCAAAGAGCTGGAAATTTAGTCCTGCACTCAGCTGATTTGTTTAATTACAGGAAATCTAAGGTATCCCATTAGTTCAGGCTTTACTGTATTATTAAAGGAAGGTTTTAGGGATAGAAATGTCTCTGAAATATGAGAAACCTCTCTTGCTGCTGTAGGAGAACTTATCTCCCGGTCCTCATCTTCCCAACTCAGCTCTAACGTCTGGAGTACTGTTACCCCAGACACAACAGTCATTTAATCTCATTTCATTTTTCAATGTCAGGGCACATTAATATTTATAAATAGAAACAAAGTCCATAAGCTAAATTTTTCTCTCAGAAAAAATTGTACAGATGCATTTTTTAAAGTGACATGACTAATTTTATCATTATAATTTTATGTTCTGTGAATGCATCAAACAGTGGAAATCTGAGGGTCTTCCCTCCATTATACCAGATTCTCCAATAACATTTGACATGTGGAAGCCAACTATCTTCTCAATTCATTAGACAACAGAAAATACCAAATACAGTGCTACAAGGGTATTTAACTAGAAAAGAACTAAGAATGTATTTCTAGAAATAGAAATTTTCAAGAGCTGTAACTTAAAATTATTCAGAGTAAATGCATATGGTCACACTGCTTTACTTACGTCTTTATAATTTACTTCAAATGGTGATACTCAAATGGATTTTTGGTAGTTAAATATTAATACAGTAACTTTTTTTAAAGATTTTATTTATTTATTTGAAAGACAGAAAGAGAACACAGGAGCATGGAGGAGGGACAGAGGGAGAAGCAGGGTCCCCATTGAGCTGGGAGCCCGAAGTGGGGCTCAATCCCAAGACCCCTGGATCATGCCCTGAGACGAAGACAGGCACTTAACTGACTGAGCCACCCAGGCACCCCAATAAAGTAACTTTTAAAGGGAACATCAAATAATAATTGCAAAGGACTTAACTTATGTAACCCCATGTCAATTTTGTTTTTACCCCCTGCGGTAGACAACTTAGTGGGTTTCAACTAAAACAGAACAAAACAAAACAATTTTCATGGGGACAAATAAATCTCTCTTGTTTGTTACTTAATAAGGCCCATGTTTGAGCGGGTAGAGACCACTTGGATTAGTGACATGCACATTTCAGATTAGATACAGTATACTTTTATTTCACTAGACTCTCATAATTCAGGGGGTTTTCTCCCATCTGCCATTGGAAATTGTTATCAACCAGACTCCTTCATCACTAAATTTTTCCCCAAAGCACAGTCACTATCAGCACCACTACCCACCAACAAACACCACTTCTTTCCTTACATGCTTGTAAGCATCTAGTACTGCATCTTCTCATAAGTTGGTAGGAGAAATTATCTTAGCAGTGATCTAAGACAAATATCTCCAAATTGTTTCTCTAAGCCCTAGATTTCCATGGCAGATCCTTAGTGCCCACTGAAGTAGGTGAGGACAGTGTCCCCTCAAGCTGGAATGCTGGGGCTCGAGACCTACTTACTCCCTTATCCCTTCAATGAGATTCACTACTCGGTCTCACCCTTTACTTTGGAATTCATCATAACACCGTTTAAGAGGAAAAGTAAAAGGTTCTACTATTTTTACAACCTTGAAAATCTTTTACTCGGGAGCTGATCATATCACATTAGGGAGATTTTTCTTTTCTTTCTCTGGTATCTTAATTGAAGAAAATGTGTATGCTGCATCTGACAAATAGGGGAACAAAGGCAGATGAACATAAGTGTGTGTGAATCATTTATTGCTTCTTAGTTATTAATGTTTTTTCCCAAATAAATTATAAGAGGAATAGAACCTCTCCCAATACTGTTATTCTCTGGAGCACAAATACAGTGAAGGACAGGGATGTTTGGTTAAAACTAGTTGGCTATTTCCTCCTTCTTTTATTCTCCATCAATACTGAAATCACCCTAAATTCAGAGGGATGTTTATTTTTGAATAACTATGCTCAAATACGTGCAACCATGAGTAATATCTACTTACTGGGCAATTTAAAGTACCCTTCCACAGAGCCAGAGAGTCAACTGTGTTTTATGCACAGAGAGTGAAAATTAATGCTCTGTCTATGCCTATCACAATATGTCACATTTCTGATTGAAACCTTTCAACCTGCTTATCAGACATATGGTACAGGGATAAATTTATCTTTATAAACTTTATATGTGTCACCAAAAATAGCCTCAGGATCACTATAACCTAATGAACTAAGAATGTCCAGTAAATGATTAGGCTGCATTTGACAATGAAAGTTGCATACCCTGTTCTTTAAAATCTAAAGCACAGTATTTCTAGGGAGAATCTAGTCCTCCAGAGTTTACTCCTAAAATAACACCCATGATATTTAACAGCAGCCAGATGGAAAGCCTTCAGCTTTTAGTCCTAATTTTACTGACATTGTTCTGTAAAGCATCCACAAAAATCATTTCTCCCAGTAACTAACCCTACATAACTTTGTTATTCTTGCCACATTAAAAGTATCCTAACTTTCTGATTTTTAAAGCTACAATCTGCACAAATCTGGTACAGAGTGACTTATCTAAATATTTGAGTCTATAAGTACCTCAAGATCAATTGTTCTCAGAAGAAAACAGCTTTATGGCTCTAGTCTGAGTTTATCTCCATAAATCACTCAGATAAGACTTAAATAATAAGGAAGGTTTTTGTAATTCAATATAACTAATTATGTAAGAAGGGATAGTCAAAGAAAATCATTTTATCAAAACATCTAAGTCACAAAATTGTTTTGACAATTCAGGAACTGTAGTATATTAATTGAAGTAACTTTTCTAAGTCTATGATGATACTGATGCACATCGTCACATTATGTTAGCCCTGAAGGCTTGTCTACCACTCTATTTTCAAACATAGTATGACAGGGGCGCCTGGGTGGCTCAGTCGTTAAGCGTCTGCCTTCGGCTCAGGTCATGATCCCAGGGTCCTGGGATCAAGCCCCGCATCGGGCTCCCTGCTCCTCGGGAAGCCTGCTTCTCCCTCTCCCACTCCCCCTGCTTGTGTTCCCTCTCTGGCTGTCTTTCTCTCTGTCAAATAAATAAAACCTTAAAAAAAAAAAAATATTAAAAAAAAAAAAAAAACATAGTATGACAGTGTGATGGCAGAGAGAAATAATACCCTGGACATGTGAAGGTGAGGTTATTGGCTCACCATTGCTGGGGTACATATGTGATAGTTGTTCCATGAATGGAAATTGACTTGAGATGATCCAAACATGCTTTCTCTTTTGCTTCTCTTTATTTATTTTTTTTTTTTTTTTTGAGTAAACTCTATGCCCAGTGTGGGTTTTGAACTCACTACCCTGAGATCAAGAGTCACGTGCTCTACTGACTGTGCCAGCCAGATGCCTCCTCATCTGGTTCTCTATGACCATATATCTGCAAATCAAGTGACCAATGTGCACGGGGCAATCTCAGGTTACAGATATAAATGAAAACAAACTGGTCCATAAAAAGATGAAACTTACTACTTTCACCTCATCAGTGTGATGTTTTAACCAACCTAGCAAACCAGTTTGACGCAAGGATGCAAAAGCAAATATAATATGAATAAAACACAAAATCATTTTTATTGCCAATTCTAAGGATCTCTGATCATCTAGGGGAAAAAAATCTATCATTAGTAATATACAGGAGACCCACTTTGAATTGATGCCTTTTTATTTTTTGCTTTGCCCTCAACCATTTCCTCATTCATTAACAAATATTTGTAGTGGGTGCCTGCTAAGCCAGCACCATAATTGATATAGTGGATACACAACTAAGCAAGTAATAATTTCTGCCCTTGAGGTAATTTCAGTTTAGTGGGAGAAAAAACGGGCAATAACTAACAACAGCAGTGCAAGATAATAAAGTGCTTTCTGTTCAAATTGCTAAGGAGATATTAATAAAAATCTTCTCAATCAAAATGGGGAAAAGGCTGGACTCTCATAGAAGAAATTGAGCCTTGATAGATGCCTAGGAGTTAGTGAAGTAGGGAAGATGCTGAAAATGCCAGGCACTCAGCTATCTGTTTAGACCTTCAACCTCCCTAATCCTTCAAGTTCAAATTGGACCTCCGCCATGTGTGCTTCCTGGACACTTTTCAATTCTCATGATAACACTACAACTATAATTTCCTATTTATTTACCTCCACCTATCATTCTATGCAGTAGCTTCTCTTTATTTGCTCTCAAGTCCCTGTAGTCTATAACCCACATAAAGGGAAAAACTGCATTTGTCATTTTAATAGGTACGGCAATCCCCAGTATCCTGAATTGCCGAGGCATAAAACAAGAGCTAAGTAAATCATTGATGAATTAAAGTTGGGGGAAGGAATAGTTTGTGCAAAAGCACTAATGTGTGAAACAACATGACAGGAAGCTGGTAGGTCTAGAGAAATAGACAACGGGGACCAGGATAGAGATAGGTCTAATTCTAATCCTTGACAAGGCTGTGACCGTTTACAGTGTAGATGAATGAATTCAATTACAGCTTTGAGGCTCAGCTGCTTAGATTCTTTCCTAACTCCACCATTTACTATTTTACATTGGGAAAGATATTTAATCTCTTTATGCCTCATTTTCTTTATCCGTAGAGTACTTACATCGGGATTTTGTAATGTTCAAGTGAATCATCTATATAAGCTTGGAATAGTACCCTTCACATGGCAAGCGCTCAATAAATGTTAACTAACATTTCTAGGCAAAGAAATTTGCCATTTTTCCTGAAAAATAGGAAGAGACTAAAGAATGTTAAGCAGCAGTGAGATATGATCACCTTGGATTCTCTGTCAGTTAGGATTCGCTGCAAGAAATAGGAACCCCTCACTTACCACCCTAGTTGATAGTTAGCTGTCTAAATTTTTCCTCCATGTTGTATTTTTTAAAGTCCATCTTACTTATCTTTGAGTCTACATCTTCCATATATTCGGGCACATAGTATTTCCTCAATAATATTTAATTAACGAGTTAATGTCTTTGGAATGAAGAAGAAAGTTTCATCCAAACTGTTTTATTCTACTGAATTCTTTCTAAAACCATTCCTCTGAGAATGAATCAGGATCATTGCTTCATCCTCTTATGCCAAATAGTAAATACCATGCAAAAAACAATCTAAAGTGGTAGAAAATATAATTCAGACACAAATCCATGCAGAGTTGGAAGCGATTAGTAGCATAATTTAGAGCAGTGCCATGGTTTGTGAGCCACATCCCTTTTGCCAAGGAATTCAGGACAAGGAAGTAGGGACCATTCATAGACTCATCCAAAACCACTGTCGGGATCCGCCTCCACTCCAGCAAGTCACCATCCACGTTATTGCTCTTTAGGTTCCAGGTGTGTAATTATCAACTTGTTCATTTATTCAAGACACACACCTGCCAACAGCTTTCTCCAAATAGCTTCTTTTAACCACCCTGGTTGTCCAAAATCAATGATATGTTGCTGCATGTGCTATGTTCCTCAGGACAACAAACCAACCATGGAGCAGCAATGGATAAATATCTCATCCCCAACCAAGCATGGTATTCCAAACATGGCAAGCCTGAATTTCTCACCCTGGGGTCAAAATCTTGGCAATGAGAACCACCCTGTTGGTTCTAGGGATTCTTGCTGTGGTATCTACTTACAGGTGAGATCATTTCAGAAGGACATCCCTTGAGTCTTTCAACTACTAAACTCTATTATAGTGCCTACAGAGAGACAGTAGTAACACTTTAGAGCAATTTAAAGAAAGTTATCTATATTAAAATCTGCCTCAAGAGTCTGTCTCTAGTACCTGTGCATAAAGTCCAGAAGAATGTGCCATGAGTTAAAAGCAATTAGAACAGGTTTGGGGTTGGAAAGGAGTTTAAAAAATCCTGGTAAAGATCAAGCTTCTCAAATCCCACAAGGAAAGAATTTCATTTCCTAGTTCAGAATAAAGACCTTAAAAGAAAATTTTGCGTTGAGCCAAGTGCCATGTGCCTCTGTTGTCCATGGAGCTACCCTGCTCACAACTCCTTCAAGAGGACCTGTGGTATGGAGCAAAGTTGACTGACAAGCTCCAGCTGCTTCACCTTTAGATCCATTGCAGCAGGCATACCGGGCTGTTCCCAGCTGATGACTGAGCACAGTGGGAGCTAGAACAGGACACTGGTGCCCAACGCAGAATATTCTGGCTCAAGAGCTTCTCCTAGGGGCACCTGGGTGGCTCAGTGGGTTAAGCGTCTGCCTTCAGCTCAGGTCATGGTCCCAGGGTCCTGGGATCAAGCCCTACATCGGGCTCCCTGCTCCGCGGGAAGCCTGCTTCTCCCTCTCCCACTCCCCCTGTTTGTGCTCCTGCTCTCGCTCTCTTTCTCTGTCAAATAAATAAAATCTTTTTTAAAAAAATCATAAATAAGAGCTTCTCCTAGGCTTGACTGGAACTTTTTCAGAATTAGGCTTCAGTTGGAGACTCTTCCTACTCAGCTCTTCCTTGATTTCTTTTCAGGCATCAGATATATATGTTAGTCAATTATATTAAAAGCAGAGAAACAGACCTAGTTCCTGCTCAGATGGTTTGCAGTGGAACGCATGCATTAACTTGTTTATAGTTTAGGGATGCTTGGGTGGTGCAGCATCGGTTAAGCATCCAACTTGGTTTCTGCTCAGGTCCTGATGACAGGACCGTGAGATCAAGCCCCGTGTCAGGCTCCACACTGAGCTGCAGAGGCTGTTTGAGATTCTCTCTCCCTCTGCCCCTCCTGCTAGTGCTCTCTCTCTCTCTTTCTCTCTCAAATAAATAAAGATATCTCTAAAAACAAACAAACAAACAAAAACCTCTTGGTTTAACTTGTTCATGTTTTAGCTTTGCTGCTAATGTCTTGAGTCTCTCTTCTGTTGTATTCTTTGAATATTCAAATTATCAAAGTATTCGGCGTGGAAGAGGCTAGTTCCCCTCCCTCTTTCCTCTCAATAGGAAGAACATGTTGAGCATTTGTTGTTCAAGGCCCTCTCTCATACAATTTTCATTACCCCCAAGAGATTTTATGACCCAGAACCTAATCTGTCCAATAAGTATTTGGGTATATCCAGGGATGTCAGGTCTATAAAGGGAATCAGAGATGTCCAGGCACTTCTAAAGACCAGTGTAGAGAACAAGTAGCTGACCACTTCACAGGCCATTGTTTAGAGCCATTGTTCGGGACACACTACAGACCTATGGTCAGTATGGTTCATAGATTCGGCAACTTTCTTGGTGCTGCCACCTTGAAAATATTGTATAGACTTTTAGCACTAAACACTGTGGGTCTAACAATAATATCAAAAATCATATTTCAGTGCTCGCTTCGGCAGCACATATACTAAAATTGGAATGATACAGAGAAGATTAGCATGGCCCCTGTGCAAGGATGACACGTAAATTCGTGAAGCGTTCCATATTTTTAAAAAATCATATTTCGGTAGGAAACATTCTTTTCTCAGTGTGGGCATTCAGACTATTGATTTGCATCCCATTAATTTACAATGTGAGCATTTTTTTTTTTCTTTTGTCTCTGATTATTACCTTTAGTTCTCTCCAGATATGTTTGATTTCTGTACATGTATTCCTACCCTGACATTAACAGAAAAGAGAAAAATATTCTTCCACCACCTGAAAGGATGCTGATGGTGCATACACCGTAGAAACTCCCAACTCTCTTCCTTTTGCATTTATATTTTATCATAGCTTTTTAGTTCCTGCTGTTTCTCCTATTTCTTTTACTTTTATTCCTTCACATCTTCTCACTATTAGCTATTCATAAATGTCTAATCTTGTGTCAGTCATCTCAAAAACAATTTAAAAGAGTATGGATATATAGGATCAAATAATATTTAGGATATGTTTTCTGAGACTTAAATATATGAAGCTTACCTGGCATTCCTAGGCCACCCCAATTGTTTCCCCTCCTGGGCTCAAGTCATCTTATCACATATTTGGATCTAAGCATATGATTTCTTTGATCTTTAGCTACAAACGGTTGTTTACATCGCATCTCCCTACTAAATTATAAATCTTTTTGAGAAGATATTATTTATACACTATTGTACATCCTCCTCGTGTCTTATACATATTAAGCACTCAGTAAAGTGAGAAATGATTGCTACCTGCAGTACACCTAGGCAGGAATAAGCCTTGTTAAGTCTCCATCTGAATTCTCATTCCTCCCAATAGAAACTGACCATAGTGGCCTGACTTGGGAGCTGGCCAGACTTCCTGCCAGAGGCTGGATTCCTTGTGGCCAAATTGAGGGTAAAAGAAGCCTAAAAAGGATGTCCCCACTGCAAAAAAGAAACTGACTCCAAAAAATGCTCTAACGTACAGCACGTACATATAATTAACAATTACACACTTGAAAGTTGCTAAGACAGTAAATCTTACATGTTCTCACTACAAAAAAGAAATGGTAATTATGTGAGATGGTGATAGGTGTGTTAACTGGCATTACTGTGTAATCATTTCACAATACATATATATATGTATCAAATCATCACTTTGTCTACATTAAACCTACCCAATGTTATATGTCCATTATATCTCAATAAAACCAAAACAAAAAGCTCGAGGTCATTTTCAAATACCACACATTTTACTTTTTAACCCTTTTCTCTTGTAGTGTAGACCACACTGGTTTGTCACTGCATGTTTCTGCATATGCTAGTCAGAGATGCAGCTATTTTTCCAAGTTTCTATGCTTAGAATTATTTTCCTTGAGAACCCCAATTATCATTGTTTTGGCAAATGCTCATTAGCCATGTGTGACTGGTGGCTACTTAGTGCAGATATAGGACATTTCCACTGTTGCAGAAAATTCTATTGGACAGTTCTATTCTGTTCTATTCTATTTAAATAATACTTTAAAAACCAAGTACAGCCACACAGTTTTGGTATCTATGCATACATTTATTTGGCATTATGTAGTGTTACTGTAATTATTTTAACATAATAGAAAAAAATAATTGAAGCAAATTAATGTATAAAAAATATATTCATGGCAAATGAAGAACAAATGACATTGAGAGCTCTATAGGGATGTGGCTTCAGTAAAATGCTCGAAGAGAATATAGACATGTGGAATTCAGAAGAACCTTCCCCAAACCCTCCTACACTGTTGGTGGGAATGCAAGCTGGTGCAGCCACTCTGGAAAACAGTATGGAGGTTCCTCAAAAAGTTGAAAATAGAGCTACCATATGATCCAGCAATTGCACT
>NW_022589737.1:15870624-15961799 GCF_004348235.1 Phoca vitulina
CTAAAACTAATGATGTAATGTATGGGGATTAACATAACAATAAAAAATTAAAAAAAAAAAAAGAAGAAGAAGAAGAACCTTCCCCAGAACATTTTAGTTTGCCATTTACATTCAGAAAATCAACTTTATCCACCAAATTAAAGTAATATTTTTTGAATTTTATTAAATAGTTGTATTTTATTTAATTTGTTATAGCTTTGGTTTTCAAAGTCAAATATGAGCCATGGGTATAAAAAGTTCACAGCTAGTTTATTCTTGCATAATTAAGTAAGAGCAAAATAAATACTATTTAAGTCAACACTGAGGCTACTCAAAAATTTACCTCTTGTGTAAGGAAGATCTGTCCATTACATAAGCGTAAGAACCACTGAGCTAACATTCAAAGGATATTAATAGCTGAGAGCAACCTTTGAATTGTGCATGATTAGCATTCTATAAATATTGGTTCCCGGCAATTGTGTGTTACTTTGAATTTTTCTTCAAGGCTCTATATATTCACATTCTAAGTTTATTCAGTTTGAGTTTGTTGAGTGTATCTTCAATTTTGTACTCAAGCTTATGTACTCAGGTTCACCTTTAGAAATGATGATATTCATAGTCTGTTTAGAAAAAAGGGTCATTTCATACACCATAGAAAGTTTTAAAACATATTCTGAACAACAGAGTGCCTGTAATCTCTTCCTCTCGGGGAGGGTGGGGTGTAGCGAGGGATGGAGAAGATACCAGGGTCCTTAATGGACATGTGTACTTTCTAACTCCTTCTCCTTGGACCTGATACTGTTACATGTTCAGCCTCAGAGTATTCAAACACTCTGCTTTACTTCGTGCATTCTCTGGGCTAATATTTGTGACATTTTGTTAACTTCACTATCAAGCATGTACAACTGAGGATAGAAATGAGGCCTCAAAGAAGGCTTAATAATTTGCCACATAAATTCAAAGGTTACTCTTAAGTTTTTTGGACATCTTCGCTCATAAAACAAGTCATACTTTATGGGTTTGATTACTGGGACTATCTCTGTGCAATTCTCTAAGGCAAGCAAGGAAGCTTAAAGCTTTTATATTATATTCCCACTTTTGGACTCTAAAGGATAAAATCGAACTCACAGGAGAGCAGAATATGAGATTCTATAAACCAAGTTCAAAGAATTAGGATGGAATCTTCACTGAAAAAAAAATTCTATATTTTGTAAAAATGATCTGGCTCTGAAAATAACATAATGTGTCACATACACACACACACACACACACACACACACACGAACGCGTGCCTATAGAGATACAGGCACATCTTATATGAGAAAACAAAATAATACAGACACGTATATATTACATAAATGTATGTGTGTCTGTTTAAATCTTCCTTGGTTTTCTGAGCAATCATTAGACTGTTACATTAATTGCAAGTTGTATAGTGAACTTTGCCATTCATTAGTTTTATTTTTCATCTTGGGTTCAATTAAATAAAATCCTAAATATTTGTGGGTAACCTCACATGGGTTTTAATTATGATTTAACGTAAAGATCCCAAATACCTCTGCCTCTCTGCTTTTATGGTAATTAAATCTTGATAAAGGTTTTATTGCAGAATGAAATTCTTTGAATATGTAATCACTGACCTACAGAGTACTAACAGGGTATTTTCTTAAAGATATTTCACAAACTGAACTGTGGAAATAGCTTGTGCCATTGCTATGTCATCTTCTAGATAGACTATCTGTACTGAAAATTCAAGATTAAATTATTCTAATTACTGTGAAATACTTCCAAGTCATAAAAACCTGTTTTTTGTATAGTTTTGAAGACTCATTGCAGACCCCTCCTCCTTACAACCACTAGTCCCCAATCTCACCATTCTGTGGGTTTGTGCATTTTGAACTGTTACTGGCTTACAAGGAAAAACGCTGTGAAAAAAGCTCTCATGGCTTCAAGGTTGGTGGCCGGTAAGTGCAGATGTTCTCATATAAAATGCTTCTAGAGCCAATATTTTTAAAGATGCTAATATAAACTTATCTGAAGTAGTGCTTGTCAATTTAGAGGTAAGATGTTTTCAAGTCACCCTGCTAAACAACCTGGAAAAAAATATTTGCAAATTTAATGTGACCCTCACACTTTCCTTCATCCCTGCC
The DNA here is from genome assembly GCF_004348235.1 of Phoca vitulina. Lineage (NCBI taxonomy): Eukaryota > Metazoa > Chordata > Mammalia > Carnivora > Phocidae > Phoca > Phoca vitulina. Next base: position 15,872,754 of record NW_022589737.1, read on the forward strand.
TAGTCAAACCTACACACTTAAGTCTTCAAATAATGTTCACCCTTTGTTTTCTGAGCTAAGAGAATTTAGCTATCCCCCTTCATAAATTTTAAAAATAGGTTTACTGAACCCTACCTAACCTCAAAGTCTGGTGGTTTTACAGAATCAAGGCACACCTAAAGAAAGGAAAAAAAAAATGTATGCATTTTATAAAATCTTCTTCCTGATCTCTGTGGGAAACCTCCTGAATTTTAGCCTACTTTCTTATGGATTAAAAACAAATACGTGAGGCAATATGTGTTTGCCTGTATTCCTAGGGAGTCTGAATTGGCAACAGAACACAAGGCAAGAATCCAGAAGTGCCAGACTCTAATATCAACTCTGGGAGAAACTAATCTAAAATTCTCACATTTGGGACGCCTGGGTGGTTCAGTCGGTTAAGCGTCTGCCTTCGGCTCAGGTCATGATCCCGGGGTCCTGGGATCGAGTCCCACATCGGGCTCCTTGCTGAGCAAGGAGCCTGCTTCTCCCTCTGCCTGCCTCTCTCTCTGATAAATAAATAAAATCTTTAAAAAAAAGAAAATAAAATAAAATTCTCACATTTTTCATGTTTATAATTGGAATGGGGTTATTGGGAGGCAGTCAACAAAAACCATAATAAGTAATTCTCTAAGTATAATATGCAAATAATAAGGCAAAAAGCCTAAAACTGATTTTTATTTCATTTCCTTCAAATTTTAAGATTTTCTTGTTACAGTTTTCTCTTGAATTCTCAAATTGTTTTTCCAGAGGAGATGTAAGGTTAATTGTTAAATATTGCATGAAGACTGAGATGAAGGAAAGGGGCCCAAGGTGCAAACTGCACATGGCACAAATCACCTCGTTGGGCTTTGCAAGGTAGTTAAACAGCATAACCTCAGACCACATTACATATTAAAGGAAAAAAGACATCCTAGGCGAGAGGGAGTTTTCTGAAATAAAACCATACATACGTATGGTAGGGCTGGCAGCAGCAGTCTCCTTTCAAATAAGAGAGGGACCGGAAGAAATGACCAAGCACTGGATATTTGCTAAGTGCCCCCCCACACGGATGTTCCACGCTCCTTACCACACCAGCCTGTAAGCGGAAGTCTGAGCACTTATCACAGGAGTCTAGCTTCTCCACTGAATTATAAGTTCATGGAGCTTAAGATCAAATACGATTTACGACCTGCTTGTGACAAAACATTACCTACCAGTGACCAGCACAAAGCAGGCAATCAATACGTACTCGTTGACTGGGTGAACAAGGCCACGTGTTAACAGTTAAGATTCCCATTTGATGAATAAGGAGATGAAAGCTTGGAGAGATTAAGTGACGGGTGCAGGTCACGGAGACCACATAGGTTAGTAAGTAGCTGAAGAGGGATACAAACCCAAGCTTGTCTGACTTCAGAGAACCACACTTTCTACTCCAGCAAGCTGCTCCATGGAAGCCAAAGTGGGACCAAACCTCAGAAAAAGGTCTCAGATTTGTTTGTCGAAGGATGGCAGTGGGAGAGGAAACTTCCAGACATCCCTGCCTACAACCAAAAGATCCCAGAGTAGCATAAATGGATAATTGTATTTCTGGACAAAATCAGAGCATTGGGGTGGGGAAAGTCTTGCATTTGTCTCCTCGCAGCTTCTTCAGTAATGGCTTTTCCTCTCCAATAGATTGTGTTTGTTTTTCTCTTCGCTTCTCACCACAGCTTCTTTCCCGATGTGGTTCAAAATTCTGGGGAGACAACTCTATACAAGGTCAGGAGAAGCAGCCAAGGGGTCATAGCTGATTGCACAGGCTCTGGAGTCCAGCTGCCAGAGTTCCATCCCAGCTCAGCCCCATCCTAACCAGGTGACATTGGGCAAATTATTCAACTTCTCACTGTCCCAGTTGCTTCATCTGAGAAATGAGGCTGTTAACAATAAAATCGACCTATTGTTCTAAGAACTAAATGAGTTAATACATGGCAACTGCTTAGCACACTATCTAGCATATGGCGGGAACTTAATGGAGAGGAGCCATTATTATGCCATTGGCCCTAAAATGCAGGTCCAGAGCCGGCTGCATGCATATTACAGCCCATTAATCCCCAAACACATCTGCCATACTCCAGATTAGGCTTGCTACAATACAAGACTCTTCTACCAAAGGCAGAAGTGTTGCTGAAAGTAAATGAAAAAAAAAAAAAAAATGATTGTTTTTTTCTAATATCTCCTGACCTAAATAGCCAATGGCTTGGGACCCAGGCAGCTGCCACTGGAGTCCTTCCCCCATATTAGCCAATATATGTAAAAATCTCCCCTGGCTTTGGATAGAGAAACAAAAAAAGAGCCATCTTATTTTTCTCAACCATGTATCTTTCTAATAGTATCACAAGTTCATTTGAATTCATGAATGAATCCCCTCATACCTCAATCTGAAGAGCAGAGGACTAGAAGGTAAGGGAGCATGCCTGTACACAGGAAACCAGCTCAATTTATTTGGAGCTATTTACTTAGCTGTGGGTCATCATCATCAAAAGCAGAGATTAGGGTGAGAGGAGTAGGAGCTGCACTAACTAAATAGAAGCTTGTTTTTCTCATATAATGATATATCCAGGGGTATGCCATCCAGGGTTGGTGCAATTGATTAGGGGAGTTATCAAGAACCTTTTCTATCCTTCCACCCTGCCCTGTTTAAGATGCATTTTCAGTCTTTTAGATATAATATCATCACTGTAATACCAGTCATTGGGTCAAAGACCACAAAAGGACAAAGGACAGGAGGTTGAAAAACCAGGCCAGCAAAATAGAGTTCTTTTAAAATAGTCTTCATAAAAATTCAACTCACTGACTTGCATTTACAAATCTTCTTGGCCAAAAATATTAGGCTCGATCATGTAAAATTGCCGATAATCAACTATGCTTCCATTCAAAAATAAACATAGCATATGATTTAATCTAATATGGCATATGGCAACCAAGAGAGGCAAAGACATAGGGTGTTTTATCTGTACCTAGCGCCACTGAACAGAATCGAAGTTTGGTTAGTAAGAATAAACAGCTGAATAAATACTGAGTTAGTAACTAACTGTGTCTACTATGTTCACCAAAGAGGAAGTCTATATTAATATCAGAGAAAATAAATTGTTCCAAAAAAAAAAAAGCATTCTTAAAGACAAAGAGGACATGGCATAATGATAACAAGAGCAATTAACAAGATAATGCATTTAATAACATAGGGTTCAAAATTTATAAACCACTATTGGGGCGCCTGAGTGGCTCAGTCAGTTAAGTGTTGACTCTTGATTTTGGTTCAGGTCATGATCTCAGGCTTGTGAGATCAAGCCCCACATCAGGCTCCACATTCAGCGTGGAGTCTGCTTGTCCCTCTCCCTCTGCTCCTCCCCAGCTCATGTTCTCTCTTTCTCTCTCTCAAGTAAAAAATAAAATCTTTTTTAAAAATCTATAAACCACTATTAACAGAAGAACATAAAAATATTGACAAATTCACTTTCAAAATGGGAGATTTTTTACATATTTTTCTCAGTAACTGATACAATAAGCTGACAAAAAAATGAACTTAATTAATAAACCGGATTCACAAACATATACAGAACTCTGTACCCGAGAGAGATTAACTTCTTTCAAGCACACAAGAATATTTCAGAAATAACCACATGTTGAGCCACCAAACTCATATCAACATATATCAAAGAATTAGTATCAAACAGTCCATGTTCTCTGATAAAGATGCAATTAAGTTAGAAACTAATTTCGGGAAAAGAAGTAACTTAAGAATCCATATGTAGAGATATTAACTTAATGCACTCCTTAAAAATTTATGGATTAAAGATTAAGTCATCACATAAATCTTAAAATACTTGTAATTAAATGGTACCAAATATGATACATATTAAATAGAGTGGTATACAGCCAAAGTCATACTTAGAGTAATATTTATAACCTTAATTGTGTCTGTTAGAAAAATGAAAATGAAAGATGGAAGATTAGAGAGCCAAATATTAACTTTAAATTATAAAAAGATAGGCAAAGAAGAAGTGAAACTCTCACTCTTTGCAGATGATATGATACTTTATGTAGAAAACCCAAAAGACTCCACCCCAAAACTGCTAGAACTCATACAGGAACTCAGTCAAGTGGCAGGATATAAAATCAATGCACAGAAATCAGTGGCATTTCTATACACCAACAACAAGAGAGAAGAAAGAGAAATTAAGGAGTCGATCCCATTTACAATTGCACCCAAAACCATAAGATACCTAGGAATAAATCTAACCAAAGAGGCAAAGGATCTGTACTCAGAAAACTATAGAATACTCATGAAAGAAACTAAGACACAAAGAAATGGAAAAACGTTCCATGCTCATGGATTGGACGAACAAATATTGTGAAAATGTCTATGCTACCTAGAGCAATCTACACATTTGCAATCCCTATCAAAATACGATCAACTTTTTTCAAAGAAATGGAACAAATAATCCTAAAATTTGTATGGAACCAGAAAAGACCCAGAAGAGCCAGAGGAATGTTGAAAAAGAAAAGCAAAGCTGGCGACATCACAATTCCGGACTTCCAGCTCTATTCCAAAGCTGTCATCATCAAGACAGTATGGTACTGGCACAAAAACAGACACATAGATCAATGGAACAGAATAGAGAGCCCAGAAATGGACCCTCAACTCTATGGTCAACTAATCTTTGACAAAGCAGGAAAGAATGTCCAATGGAAAAAAGACAGTCTCTTCAACAAATGGTGTTGGGAAAATTGGACAGTCACATGCAGAAGAATGAAACTGGACCATCTCCTTACACCACACAAAAATAGACTCAAAATGAATGAAAGACCTAAATGTGAGACAGGAATCCATCAAAATCCTTGAGGAGAACACAGGCAGCAACCTCTTCGACCTCAGCTGCAGCAACTTCTTCCTAGAAACATCGCCACAGGCAAGGGAAGCAAGGGCAAAAATGAACTATTGGGACTTCATCAAGATAAAAAGCTTTTGCACAGCAAAAGAAATAGTCAACAAATCCAAAAGACAACCAACAGAACGGGAGAAGACATTTGCAAATGACATATCAGATAAAGGGCTAGTATCCAAAATCTATAAAGAACTTATCAAACTCAACACCCAGAGAACAAATAATCCAAACAAGAAATGGGCAGAGGACATGAACAGACATTTCTGCAAAGAAGACATCCAAATGGCCAACAGACACACGAAAAAGTGCTCAACATGGCTCAGCATCAGGGAAATACAAATCAAAACCCCAATGAGATACCACCTCAACACCAGTCAGAATGGCTAAAATTAACAAGTCAGGAAATGACAGATGTTGGCAGGGATGCAGAGAAATGGGAACCCTCCTACACTGTTGGTGGGAATGCAAGCTGCTGCAGCCACTCTGGAAAACAGTATGGAGGTTCCTCAAAAAGTTGAAAATAGAGCTACCCTATGACCCAGCAATTGCACTACTGGGTATTTACCCCAAAGATAAAAATGTAGTGATCCGAAGGAGTGTGTGTGCCCCAATGTTTATAGCAGCAATGTGCACAATAACCAAACTATGGAAAGAGCCTAGATGTCCATCACCAGATAAATGGATAAAGAAGATGTGGTGTGTGTGTGTATACACACACACACACACACACACACACACACACACACAATGGAATATTATGCAGCCATCAAAAAATGAAATCTTGCCATTTGCAACAACGTGGTTGGAACTAGAGGGTATTATGCCAAGCGAAATAAGTCAATCAGAGAAAGACAAGTATCATATGATCTCACTGATATGAGGAATTTGAGAAACAAGACAGAGGATCATAGGGGAAGGGAGGGAAAAATGAAATAAGATGAAATCAAAGAGGGAGACAAACCATGAGACTCCTAATCTCAGGAAACAAACTGAGGGTTGCTGGAGTGGATGGGAGTGGGAGGGATGGGGTGGCTGGGTGATGGACATTGGGGAGGGTATGTGCTATGGTGAGCACTGTGAATTGTGTAAGACTGATAAATCACAGGCCTGTACCCCTGAAACAAATAATATATTATATGTTAATAAAAATTTTTTTAAAAATTAAATAAATAAATAAATAAATATGACAGGCAAATTAAAAATAAATAAATAAATTATAAAAAGAACAACAGAAAAACTCAAAGAAGGAAATAAGAGAGATAAAAGCAAAATTTAATTTTTGAAAGAAATATTTTTTGAAATATTAGAGAGCAATGTTAGTATTGAATTTTTGAAGACACATAAAATACTTAAATTTGGAAAAACTGATCATGAAAAATAAGAGATGGTAAAATTAAATAATATTAAAAATGAAATAAGGGACATATTACTGATTGTAGGTATTTTAAACAATAAGAACACTATATACAAATTGAACATGGGTGGCTCAACCCGTTAAGCATCTGTCTTTGGCTCAGGTCATGATCCCAGTGTCCTGGGATAGAGTCCCACATCAGGCTCCTTGCTCAGCGGGGAGCTTGCTTCTCTCTCTCTCTCTCTTTCTCTCTTTCTCTCTCTGACAAATAAATAAAATCTTAAAAAAAAAAGAACAAATGATTCCCATCATAGAGAAACTCTTAAAGATAGTAGAAAATGAAAGAACATTACTTTTTGAAGTTAACATTTTATGTTAATACTAAAATCTAACAAAAAAAATTAATCTCTTATATGATTATCATAATAAATATTTGCTTTCAATATGATCTTCATAGAAGCACTAAAGGCCTACTTGAAATTAGTGGTCATGAATTTAAAGTGAAATCACTTCTCATGATTTTATGTTTTTCCAGCTACATTCAGCTTTTATGAATGCATCTGCAAAGTATGTAGGGTTAGATTTAACTAGGGTAGAGATTTTGCCAAACAAATTGGAAGAAGCAAGAGGAGCAAAGTTATTGAGAACATTTAAAAGGGAGTTATTATAACGACAGGTCACAGACTCTACTGAGAATAAGGAAGGAGGTAAGGATAACAGGGTAATGAGAAATGGTAAAAAAAAAAAAGAAGAAGAAGAAGAAGAAGTACTAGGATCAAAGAACTGTAATCCTGGTGGGGATGAAAAATTGATTTTATCAGTAATCTTGAGAAGTAGGAAAGGCAGTATGTTATCACACTTATGCACAATGCCACTGAGACTCAGGTATGTTAACGTACTTTTCCAAAGTGAATATAATGCATTAAGTAAATAGCAGAGCTTCCACTCCACCTGAATATTCTGGCTCTAAATCCTTTTCCTGGACCTGCTAAATTATTCTGCAGCCCTGTCCTACACTGATTTGCAGTAACCCTCCTAGTTACTGTGGCCTCTCAGGGGTTCTCACCTGGGGTCAACTCAGGATTACCACATCATCAGTCAGATTTTGTTAAAGCTCCGATTTCATTGTTATTTTGATAATGATTTAAATTCTAATTTCTGAAATAAACACTTTCAGGAGAGAGGAAACAGCTCTTTAAAAATATAAAACGAGTCCCAGGGCCATAAAATATCTGTACTGAATAAGGATGGAGATTGCAGCCCAACAATCCCCAATCCCTTTATATTCTACTGCAATTTAATTTTCCTCTAACCTTACTCCTCCTTTTGTAACCCATTCACAACGTTCCTTCTCACCTTTTTGGAATGTTAAATTTTGAACACATTATTTACTACCTGCAGCTTTGCTGTTTCTTGGTTCTATATAACCATTTGTCTAAAAAGTGCCAAGAATCCTCTTCCCTAAGTGCCTATAAATCTCCTCATAATGTCTATTTGTTGGGCAACCCTCCTTCCCCTTGCTAATCTTACCAAGAATTCCTTCAAGGTCATCAAACTTGAAATATGTATTTATAATCATTATGTAATAAGATCTTCAGGGGGAATTTCGGGGGGATACAAGGGAGACTTCTTTGGATATTTTTTTGGTACAAACTGACATTTATTCTTCTGCCAGTATCAACAAATAAGAACAGGTGCAATTTATGTGTGTGTCATCATTCAGAAAATTGACAAAAATGACTATAGAGTTGTCTCTTAAGTAAACCAGTTATCATTTAGTATCAGGGTCAGAACATGTAGAGTGGTTAGGTTGATTTATCTCCTCGTTGTGCGCCACCTTCTCTGATCTCCTGTTTCCTGAGTGTAACCCATCAGCTTTGAGAGACACCCTTTCAGGTTAAACAGCACCAGCACATTAATGTCTTTGAGGGGACTCGCCACAAAATATAAAACTATAAATCAAGAGCAAATTCTTCCTAAAATGATGTTTCTAAGATATTATTATAAGGGAACAAAAAGTACCCTGGAGAAATTAAAATAAAATACTTTTTTATAATTGGAATGCAGAATTCTGACTGTTCTCAGTGTCCAAATTGCTGTCCTAAGGAGAACCTGTGTTTAGAAAATACAGTTGTTATCTAGATATTTTTCTCTCCTTTTTTTATCACTCCTAAAAGGCCTTATTTGCTCTTGTTTCTATTTCTCTTTCCCTATTCCACCATATAATTTTCTCTTACACTTATTTATTTTTGATTTCTCAGTAGTCTACCCTACTTGATTTTCTATACAACATTGAATTCCTGCCAGTTCTGTAAAACTCATTTCATAACGCTTTAAAGTGTGATTTTTCTCAAACCCCAGATGCAATAAATGTGAAACGCTGTGCCATGTGGAAATTCCAGTCACTGCATTTGTTTGGTTAAGACAACTTAATTGCTTGCAGGGCCAGCTCCAGTTTCATCTAAAACAAATGCCATGACTGTTGTGAGTAAGGTGAGAGCAAAAAAAGAAATAATATATCACCTCTCTGCCAGGGGCTCTTCACGGCACCTGTCATCACCAAGAAGTCAATGCTGGAGGGAGGGGTGTCAAAGAGAGTGAGAATGGAGAATTGACAACTAATGTTCCCATGAAATTATTGCTGGACCAGAGGTAGAAAAATAGTATCAATATCAGGCAAACTTTTCAAGTTAGAGACAGCTGCACACAAGAGGCAATTCTGAGAGTCTTTATCACAATAAAATGTATAAGAGAGAAAGACAAGCTGCCTTCAAATTCTGAGTCTCTAGAGAGATCAAATCAAAGAGATCTGATAAGCTGAGGCTGCAGTAGGAAAAGCAAGTTGACACTGCCCAAGATTTACAATTTTTTAATGTATACATTGTTTTGAAATCTCATCATGACTTCTCTCTAACTCAGAAATTTCTACTGTGTGTTTAGGAGAAGGCCGAGGTTAGGGAATGAGAAGTAGCTTAGCCTGATCCCAACCAAACCACACAGATCTTCCAAGGAAAGGAGGCATGGAATGGATCTCAATGAGAGAACCCCAGTGTCCACTGAAACCCTTTATCTTAAGACTATCTGCCATGTACAGGAGTTTCAGGGAGTAAAGGGAACTATAAGAGAAATCTTAAGGAACCAATATGCCCACTTTGGGCAAATAATGTGTTTTGATGGGCTCTGCAGATTTACTCCCACTGAAGATCATGCTGGAAAGAAACCATAATGTTCATATGGATGATACTGGCAAGAAGTCTGCCACCCAGGCCAAATGACAGCAGCATATGCCTTTGAGAATAATTCTGAGCTACTTCCAGCCAGCAGTCCCTAAGGATATTGTTTTATCTCTATCATTTGGCAGGACCTGTGAAAGCCCAGAGCAACAGAGTTCCCTTTTAAGTGTAAAGTACTTGAAAAATTAATCAAGGAGAATCCATAAATTCTCTCTCTAAATTGAGCTGACATTAGATAGCAACTTGTGTAGCTGTTCACTATATAAATATCTTTGAAAAATAGTTCAGAAAAAGGGGCATCTAGTAATTCACTGTGCAAGACCTGCAGAAACACAAAAGACCATAGAGAATTGTCCTTCCCACTACCTCTCACTGAATGGGTATCCAGGAGATTAATATTTCTTCAAACAATGTCTTATAGGCCAAAGCAAGAACCCCCATCCCACACTTTCTATACTCTCAGAGATTGTCTCAAAAACAAATATTCCAAAGGCAGTTCTCAGGGCCTGATGCAATTTTTATCTCCTCATGTTCTCCATCATTTTCAATAACTGCGTGACTCTATTTTGTAGTAAAATGTTCCATGATATTTACTGAGTCTTTTTATCGGGTGAGGCATCTTACCAAGCATTCTATGTGGTTTATATCATTTAAGGCTTACAATAATTTTATAAATGAGATATTATTATTCTTATCTTATAAAGAAACAAGATTTCCATTCAAGATTATATGGTAAATCCTCTCTGTGACCTACATACATACACACACACACACACACACACACACAACTTATACACCTATTCAGCCTACCCCCATTGACATTCCAAAAAGAGTTGATAAAATTATTAAGAAAAAATTATAAAGAAACATTATAAAGATGTAGTCATTCTCAATAAAATTAACAAGTCAGGAAACAACAGATGTTGGCAAGGATGCAGAGAAAGGGGAACCCTCTTATACTGTTGGTGGGAATGCAAGCTGGTGCAGCCACTCTGGAAAACAATATGGAGGTTCCTCCAAAAGTTGAAAATAGAGCTACCCTATGACCAAGCAATTGCACTACTGGGTATTTATCCCAAAGATACAAAGGTAGTGATCCAAAGGGGCACCTGCACCCCAATGTTTACAGCAGCAATGTCCACAATAGCCAAACTATGGAAAGAGCCCAGATGTCTATCAACAGATGAATGGATAAAGAAGATGTGGTATATATATACAATTGAATAATACTCAGCCATCAAAAAAATGAAATCTTGCCATTTGCAACGATGTGGATGGAACTAGAGGGTATTATGCTAAGCAAAATAAGTCAATCAGAGAAAGACAATTATCATATGATCTCACTGCTATGTGGAATTTAAGAAACAAAACAGAGGATCATAGGGGAAGAGAAGAAAAAAATAAAACAAGACAAAATCAGAGAGGGAGACAAACCATAAGAGACTCTTAATCATAGGAAACAAACTGAGGGTTGCTGGAGGGGAGATGGGTGGAGAAATGGGGTAACTGGGTGATGGACATTAAGGAGGGCATGTGATGTAATGAGCACTGGGTGTTATATAAGACTGATGAATCACAGGGGCGCCTGGGACACACAGTTAAGCATCTGCCTTCGGCTCAGGTCATGATCCCAGAGTCCTGGGATTAAGCCCTGCATCAGGCTCCGTGCTCAACAGGGAGCCTGCTTCTCCCTCTCCCTCTGCCTGCCTGCATGCATGCCTGTCTGCCTACATGTGATCTCTCTTTCTCTCTGTCAAATAAATAAATAAAATCTTAAAAAAAAAAAAGACTGATGAATCATAGACCTGTACCTCTGAAACCAATAATACATTATATGTTCATTAAAAATAAATAAATAAAAATGTAGCCATTCTCAAAAACAAAATTAATACCTCCATGTATTTAAAAAATAACAAAATTACAAAGCAGTAAGTTGGACTAAAGACACAGACTCCTGGTCTCCATATATGAAAGCAGGCAATGGAATTTAACTCCTGGAGGGTATTGGAACTGAAAGTACTCCCACACAGTAGGATTCCAGAGCCAAAACCATTGCTTAAGATAGGGGTCCTACTCTTTTCCTTCAGTGTGCCACTGGAGATCCTGGTGTCACCATGGGCCACTGCCCTGCCTGCTGTTACCAATATTTTAAGAACAAGCTGTATCCAAACTCTTGCTTCTGCAGAGATGTCCCTCATGCCAAGATCCGCATATTTGACCTGGGGCAGAAGAATGCAAAAGTGGATGAGTTCCCACTACGTGGCCACACGGGATCAGATGAATATGAGCAGCTCTCCTCTAAAGCCCAGGAGCCCGCCTGTATTTGTGCCAACAAGTATATAGAGAAAAGCTGTTACAAAGATGGTTTTCACATATGAGTGCTGCTCCAACCTTCCATGTCATCTGTATCAACAAGATGTTGTCCAGTGTTAGGGCTGAGGGGCTCCAGACAAGTATGCCAGGTGCCTTGGGAAAGCCCCGGGGCACAGTGGCCAGGGTCCACATTGGCCAAGTTATCATGTCCATCCGTACCAAGCTGCAGGACAAGAAGCATGTGATTGAGGCCTTACACAGGGCCAAGCTCAAGTTCCCTGGTGGCCAGAAGATCCACATTTCCAAGAAGTGGGGCTTTCCTAAGTTTAATGCATATGAATTTTAAGACATGGTGGCTGAAAAGCAGCTCATCCAAATGGCTGTGGGGTCAAATACAAAATATATCCCTAATCTTGCCCCCCTGGACAAATGGCATGCTCTGCACTCATAGGAACCTTGGCACTGCCCCCTCCTTATTAATGCCCACCAAAAAATCTTACTTCCTGTCAAAAAATAATAGGGGTCCTACTGGTGAAAGAGGAGTGCAAAAAGCTGACCACTGTCACAGAATACAGCTTAGATAAAGCTACATTTTGATAGAACCATAAGGGCAAAAATGCCTTCCTTCCAACATTGGGGCTTAGTTGACCAGTGTTTCAGTGACTGGTCTATGATATGCACAATACCAACATGGGCCATAAGCATGGAGCATATGAAACAGTCCCAGAGGGACTTTATCTTCATCAGTGATGAAGATAAATAAAAATTGAGAGGAGGAAAAAAAGAAGAGTGACAAATAGAAATTTAAACAAGGTGATAGATTTAAGCCCAGTTCTGTCAATAGGTATATTACATTTTAATATGATAAACATTCCAATTAGAAGGCAAAGATTTTCAGAATGGATTTTTTTTAAATCCAAGTATGTATTATCTACAGGAAACATACTTTAAATATGAAGATACAAATGGGTTAAAAGAAAACTGATGGAAAAATATATACCATAAAAATATTAATCAAAAGAAAAGCAGAATGATTTGATCAGTATCAAAAGAGACTTCAATACATGGGGCACCTGGGTGGCTCAGTCAGTTAAGCAACTGCCTTCGGCTCAGGTCATGATCCCAGGGACCTGGGATCGAGCCCCGCATCAGGCTCCCTGCTCGGTGGGAAGCCTGCTTCTCCCTCTCCCACTCCCCGTGCTTGTGTTCCTGCTCTCACTATCTCTCTCTCTGTCAAATAAATAAATTTAAAAAAAAAAAGAGAGAGAGACTTCAATACAAAGAAAATTTCCCAAGATAAGTAAAGGCATTTCATAATGGTAAAATGGCTTAATTTATCAGGAAAACAATAATGCTTAATATATAAGAAACTAAAACAGAGCACCAAAGTAAGTGAAACAAAAATTAACAAAATTAAAGGGAAAAAAAGATCCACACTCATGGTCGGAGACTTTAATATTCCTCTATCAATCATTGGTATAACAAGTAGACCAAACAATCAGTACAAGAAAGAGTATTTTTTCCATTTTCCTGCCTTATAATTTCATTTCAATACACATTTGGGGAACAAAAAGGGTATAACATTCTTCCTAAAATTCGCTAATATACTCTTTTAGCCTTTCCATAATAATCAAGCCATTTCCCTAATTATCAGTTATTTAAATATCATTTAATATCATTTAAAATATTATTTTAATATTCAATGTTTGCACAAAAAGTTAGCAGCTTTCACAATCATCAATTTTTACATTTCTCTCTTATAGTAGTAAATTTACACCTATCCTCCAAGTGACTCATGAGAATTTCAACATATAAAGCATTTAAAGAGATTTTTTTCATTATCGTGCTTACTTATATTTGAAAGTGAAATTTCCAGATAATAATATAAATCCAAATTAAATTCTTTGTTCACTTAGTCATATGGTCATGCTGATGAGATAAGATAGTAACTTCCATAAGCATATAAACATGCCAGAAATTACTTTAAAATGAACATTTAACTCTCTGGCCTTCCTAAGAGCAAATGTATGAACAATGTGAGACCTGTATGGAAAGCTGGTTGGGGCTAATCTGTGGAAGACCTGAAATGTCATCATAGAAACTTGACCTAAAGTATTGTGTGAGTGGTTAAATTGGATGACCTTTAAATACCTCCCACTTTGAGTGTTTATAGCTCTATGATTCTAAGAGTATTTCTCTCTGGGATCATTATTCAGAAGAGAAAGATGTTATATGAGTTCCAGCAAAATTTCACTAAGCACTTAAGGAAACCATCCATCAAGTATTGCCTCTGTTAGAATAGTCTCCAAAGTATTTGAAAGTGAAAAGTTGCAGCTCAGTACCCAAGAAATATGAGCAGAAGGATAAATAAGAGAGTCAACAAGTTTACAATAATTTTTGTGTTTTGTCCTATGTGTTGGAGCCATGCACATCTTAAAGGAATTAGTCAGTGCACTATGAAGTAGATTCTTCCCACACCATTGAATTAACAGCCATCCTGGGCCTGGCTCCTGCCCTCCAGGTCTTGCAGCTCCCATAAACTCAAGACACACTTGAATACAAAGAATCAGTGTTGTGGACTACCCGGGTGACTCAGTCAGTTAAGCGTCCAACTCTTGATTTCAGCTCAGGTCATGATCTCAGGGTTGTGAGATCAAGTCCTGCTTCAGGCTCTGCACTCAGCACAGAGTCAGCTTGAGTTTTTCTCCCTCTGCCCCTCCCCCAGCTTGCATGCACATGCTCTCGCTCTCTCTCTCAAATAAATAAATATTAAAAAAAAAAAAAGAAAGAAAGAAAGAAAACAAAAAAATCAGTATTGGTCAGAAAAGCCCTGAAACCCAGTTGTACTACATGGAACATCACAAAGCAGCTTTGGACTAGAAGCCAGCTGAACTATATTTTACTCCTAATGAATATTTACTACAGTAGAAAAGAATATTCTCTGAACACTTTTTTTTTTCCACACCTTTTCTTACACAGCTCCACTTCCTACAGGTCTTTGAGTTCCCTGAGGATGTCGATGCAAAATGAACAAACCTTTTAGAATTTCTAAAAAAAAAGGAAGAGTTTTATTCAAGCCCAAGTTAGGATACCTACCCAATACACGATCTTCACAAAGACAAGAATGCTCCAGTAAGGGGACATTTAGTGTAGGGTTATATACACTTTTTACATAAAAAGTTACAAATTATTAGACAAAGAACATTTCAGAAAGTTGCAGACCTTATCTCATGTTTCTAGTAAATGCCAGGCTGTATGACTTTAATCTTACAGAAACCAGGGAAGTTTCCTACTTTTTCTTATCTTTGTGTTCAGAATGCTCCTTTTTGGTTATTTTCTCTAACAAAGCAGATGTACACTGTGTGCTTGGGGCAGAAATAGAGCCCATGCTTTGAGGTTTTGCTGAGTCATTCTGACCTTGGTAAAGTTCAAGTATAGCTTCCCTGGAAGCCCCAGGGCAAGGACCACAAACATTAAAAGTTGAAATTTTCCTTTATCAAGGACAAGAATCATGTTTATTTCATCACTTTTCCTCATTCCCTAGCAAACTTTGTGCCTGGTGCTTTGCCTGGAAATAGAGTAGTGACCATATTTACCTTCCAACAAGTAAGTTAACAATAATAACACATGATAAACATTCTTAAGGTAGTAAGACAATGTATCACCAAAGCACAAAGATTCACCAGGCTCAATGAAACTTATCCCTAAAAATTAGCCTAGCTTCTGAAATCAAGTAAAGGGACATTTCTTCAAATCTCCTACATTTTTCTGTACATATCCATATTAAAGCATTCATTAAATTTTATTGAAATTATCTGTTTATATTTCCTCTTTCCTCTGACTATGGATTCTTATATTTATTTATTTGCGGGGGGCAGGGGCAGAGGAAGAGGGAAAGACAGTCCTAAGCAGGCTCCACACTGAGCTGGGAGCCCGACGTGGGGCTCAATCTCACGATCCTGAGATCACGACCCTCAGAACAAGACCCTCAGATCAAGACCTGAGCCAAAACCAAAAGCTGGTCACTTAACAGACTCTGCCACCCAGGGACCCTATCATCTGACTATGTATTATTCTTGAGAGAGAGGGACTTTTTTTAGTTTTTGTATCACCCAGCATACATCACAAAAGCCTGACACTTTGTAGGTGCTCTAAAATGCTTGCTTCACACATGTTTATTATTTGTTGTTTCCCAAGAAGAGAATCATCTTCTTTTTATATATGAAGTACCTGCAGAATATCTAGGTAATGATACTAAGTAAACATTTGGAAACATAGCATAAAAGAACATAATGGACTCAGAAGTCAAGTAAAAATTAAAGTCATAAAATCTGAACAAGAATTATCCTTGTAATCTCTCTATTGTTATTTTCAGATTCCGTATTATACAGCACCTTGGCAATTCCTGCCTAGGTTACTTTAACTTGGTTTGTCGGTTGGTTGTTTAATTGTTAGTTCAATCTCCAGCCTTCTTTGTGTGTCCTACTGGGGTATATGCTTCTGCATTTATTTTACAAAAATTGGATCATATGGAAACTTTTTTGTATGTAATGCAATCCCCCTGCTCACGTGGCCGACTCAGCTGGTGTAGATCTAACTCATTCTTAACAAAGGTTACATAATATTGCATGGCATGTTGTTCATTAGAGTAAATGGCTTAAACTGCTAAAATAAAGCAACCTAAAAAACATCAAGGACAAAAACAAAAACAAAGGAAAAAAAAAAACCCTCAAACTTTGTCTTTCATCTAATAATTCCAGCCAGTTGTCCCCTGTCCCCTGGCAGCTTTATTCCATACAGTTGTTCAGGCTGATGGCAGTTATATTATCCTCAGTACATAGGATTGGATATGTAATATCCAATTCTGGATATTACATTGCTGAAGCCATTGCCAGTCCCACCCTGGATTGGAAACAGGAAGGAGCACAGGTAGGAGGCGCATGGGTCGGCCCTGGATCAGCACTCAGGACTTCCATTCACATTTCCTTGACAAGACCTAATTTACAAGACCACCCCTAGCGGCAAGAGGACCCCGGCAGCCCCTGGCCAGGCAACCACATCTCAGCTATGATTTGATCACTACAGAAGAAGGAGAAAATAAATTTTGGTGGATAATTAGCACTTCTCACGTCAATCTGAATTCACCAAAATGTGTTCCACTTTTCACCTAGTGATGGGTCTTTGATTTCTTTCTTATTTATCCTTACTGACTTGAACTTTCATTTACAAGGATTCCAAGAAATGGAAGTGTGATTTAATAAATGTGCTCACACTGCTTTCTTGGGTTGTGCTGTAATATTTGCATTTCTACTAGTGATGTATATGGGAGGGCTCTGCTTTCCCCGCCATCTCTGCTCCAGCAGGAAACATAATCATCTGTTATTTCTTTGCTGTTCTACTGGGTGGCAATAAATAAATAACAGCTCTTTATTGACGTTAATTTAGATTATGCTGACCACTAGAAAACTTGAGCCACTATTATATATTTACTGGTCACTTGGATTACTCTTCTCTGAATTAGCTATTTATATCCTTTGCATATTTCCTCATTAGGTTATATGTCTTTCTGTTATCAGTTTTACCTTGGTGACTTTATATTTCAAAAAATGCAAAGAGATTTGACAGCCCTAGAAATACATATTTTTAGATGTATCTCTTCCCCCAACTGTCTCCCTGTTTCAAAAAAAAAAAATCATAGCCCTTAATATATTCTAAAAGGTAATGTTTCTATAAATCTGAACATATAATCCTGGGCTTGACCTGCTCTTCAAGAATAACGAATAATCGATATTCCATGGCGATATTTCATTTAACAGTTTTAAAATCTATCCACAAAAGTTAGGCATCAAGTCCTCTGTTGTCAAGAAGTACACAATTCCTAGCCTGCTAAACTCCCACTCCACCAATCAACACATTATGGAAGAGCTAATTCATTTGGAGAGGAAAGCGATCATCTCGTAAATAAAACACCAGGCCCCTGTTTCAAGTACATTGTGATTTGAGATTGATGTCTGAGGCATTTGATGGGCTTAATTTGTTCCCCAGTGATATGCAATCAGCATTACAGAACCTCTCACACATCACTCAGATGAATTTGTATTATTTTCCATTCTGCATTCAGAAAAACCCCTAAGCAGTGTCTATCTATAAGATCGAATAATTATGTCTACCCTTTTTCAGAAGGCTCAGAGAAGTTTGCAAGCAATAATTAAGCCCTGGAACATTTATAAGGCATGAGGAAAATATTGTTTTCTTTTATACACAAAGAGCAGGATGAGAACAGTTAAATAATTAAATGAAACAGCTAGTTGAAGACAGAATCCCTGAAGTGCTGAAGTCAGGATAATACTCAAGCCACTAGACCCCCGTTCTCCCCTTGTTATTTAAGAGGTAAGTCTCCTCAGGTCCTGGTTTAGCAAATGCAAGCAACGTAAAGAACATTGCACTGGGGATAGTCAGCAGATAAAAAGGACAATTTCACTTTGCTGAACTATCAGACTTTACTCTTCATAAACCCAGGCTGTTTCACACAAAGGAAGATGGAAAAATAAATAAATCTTTTTTGTAGGACTTAAGAGATCTTTCTTTTGAACATGCGATAAAATTCGTCAAATTTTAAATATTATATATTGGGTTTAGAATAATTTGATTAAGTACGAACATCACTGGTTTCTTTATGAATGCATTTAAGAAGGGCTATCTATAGATAGGCTGGCAGAATTCGAATAGATTCATTTAAAAATATATATGACTAGTACAACAATTTTCTTCTCAAGGAGTTTTAGTTTTCCCACATTTAAGAATTATAATAAAATTGTATTACATGTAATTAATATATTAGTAGTAAGCATGGTAAAAATACACAATAGTATATGCCTATGCTTTATTTTCAAATTTTACATAATATATAGACCTCTGGACAAATGTTGATTTAGTTGTTGGCATTTTAGAATTTAAGTCTTTTTCTTCAATGTGTACTTTAGAGACCGATGAAAGATATCATTTACTAAATCTGTTGAAGGTTTTCAAAGTAGTACTCACTGCACTGAGTAGGGGGAAAACAGCTTCTTTTTAATTGCACAGTGCATTCTTTGTACAATAATAATATCTAACACATTGAAAACCATTTTCACAACTAAAACTTAGATGGGATCATACGACTTGCAAACCATTTTCCTTATATTCCATTTAACTTAATGATCGCAACAATCTCATGAGTTCTGTTTCAGTATTATTCCCATTTTACTGAAAAAGGAGTGAAGATTCAGACAAATTAAGCAATCGTTTCAAAGCCACGCAGTTTAGTGACGTAGCAGGGACTGGAAATCAGGCCTGCTAGTTCCAAATCCTATACATCACAGCATCGTGCTAGTGGTCATGGATTTATTTTCAAAAGAGAATTTTTTTTAAGGTAGGGGGATCTTTAACTTAATCACATGACTATGCTTACTGGTTTCCCTTTACATTTATGACCACAAATTCATAGATGCTCAACACTGCGTGGCAAACCTACTTTTCATTCATAAGTTTGCTTTTCTACTCTCTGAGACAATTTCATATTTTTCCCCTACTCTTCTCTCCTCAAGCCTTTACCCCTAAACTCTCCTTCTGCCCTTCAAACTTGCCTCATATGTCCCTGAAAAAATCCCATGGGAACTCCACCACTCCCACCCCCCAAATCTAGTAGGTTACCTCATCTGAGCGCTCCACACCCCACACCCCGCTGCTATCCAAGGACAATCTCTCTGGTGGTTCTCTATTCTCTATATGCCATGTCCTTTCACTTTCTTGGGGTACTGCCTTCAATTAGCCCAATTTCCCAGCCTAAAAAAGAAAAACAAGAAAGCCTCCTGTAGCTCCGAGAAGTCCCATTTCCCAACATCCTTCCCCCTCAGAGTAAGCTTAGGGAAGTGTTACCTATACCCACCACCTCCACTTCTTTACTCTCCATGCCTCTCTTGGGCTCCCAGTCCTCCAACTTCATGTAAAAGTCTCCCCAAAATAACATCCAGTCTCCTTATTACCACATAAATGGTCCCGATTTTGCCCTCATCTCCCCCAAACTCAGTTTCCGTCATGAATCATCTCCTCTTGGTGCCACACTCTTTCATCACCCCCCCCCCCTTTCTAGCCATTCCTTTTCCATTCTACTTGCTGGGTGCTCCTCCACTGCCAATCTCTAATCTTTGGAATGTTCCACATCTCAATTTTCTTTTCCTAGGTGATCTCATCCCCCTACCCATTGGCTTTGATTATCATCTATATGCTGAAAACTCCAAATATTTGTAACTCTAACCTCACCTCTGTTTCCAAGCTCATACATAAAGATGTTCACTTGACATCTATCAAACTTCTGTGACTTAAAAGTCCCAAACAAATTTTTTTACTTCTCTTCTGCAAACCTATCTCACTCCATCATATTCTCCACCTCAGTAAAATAGCACCACCTATAATAACCCAGGTACTCAGATTAAAAATCTGATAGGGATTCCTGGGTGGCTCAGTCGGTTAAAGCATCTGCCTTCCACTCAGATCTTGATCCCAGGATCCTGGGATCGAGTCCCACTGAGCAAGGAGCCTGCTTCTCCCACCAGGCCTTTGGCTCAGGTCATGATCCCAGGGTCCTGGGATCGAAGCCCCGTTTGGGCTCCCGCTCCATGGGAAGCCTGTTCTCCTTCTCCCACTCCCCCTGCTTGTGTGCCCTCTCTCGCTGTGTCTCTCTCTGTCAAAGACTAAATAAAATCTTTAAAAACAAACAAACAAACCTAATAGTCATTCTGGAAACTTCTCTTTCCCTCAAACCTCTAATCAATCAGAAAGTCCTGTAAATTCTGCTACCAAAATATATCCCAAATTAGCCTTTTTCCATCTCCATGACTGTCATCCTAGCAGAAATACCCACTGTTCTTACCTGAACAACTGACTGCAAGATAGCTGGTCTTACCTGTCTTCACTCTTGCCTTCTTATAGTAAATTTTCCCCAACTAGCCAAAGTGATATTTTAGCAAGATAAATCTGACCATGTCACCATGAACTGAAAACATTGTTTTTTTCCCATTGCACTAAAAATGAAATTCAAATTTCTTACCGAGAGTTATAAAACCCTATATATAATAACCACTGCATAATTATAGAACTACTTTCCTACCACTCTCTTCCTTGCTCACTATTCTCCAGCTTCGCCAATCTTCTTTCAGCTCCTCAAACATATCAAGCTTATTTCCACCTCAGGACCTTTACACTTGCTTTTTCCTCTCCCTGGAATTCTGTTTCCCTGCACAGTAACCCTCTAATGATTTCAGATCTCAGTTAGTGTCAACTTTTTCAAAGAGGACTTCCAAGATCCCTTATCAAATATTGTCACCTCTAAGCTTGCTTTATCATACTACTCTGTTTTATTTTCATAGCACTGGAATTATCTTATTGATTTTTACATTTTTGGTTTTTGGCTTTCCTTCCTACTTCCATATTTCTCAGAATAATATAATATCAATAACAACTGAAATATCTAATTCATATCTTCATCGCTGGTGCCTAAATACTCGGGAATATACAAGTCATATGATAAATAGTTGGTGATGAATTCACTTCAAGTTCATGAGTGTTTGATCACATCTATAAGATGAAACACTATGAACAATCCAGTCTAAAGCATATGTTCAACAATTTCCAGTCTTCCTTTAAAACTCCTCACTTTTAGATATAATAAGCCTTTAAGAAATAGAGGGACCATTCATCCTGCCCACCACCACCTTAGCCTGAGCTCCTATTGTATGATTCCTGGACTACATCAATAGCCTCTTTATGTTCTTCCTATGTCCACTCTTCTATTTACAATAAATTTCACAAATATTTTCGAATTAATTTTTAAAACATATGCCAGTATGTCATTCAAACCTTCAGTGTTACTCCCATGTACAAATAATGTTCTATTTCTCAATAATCTAGTTCCTTAACCTCCAAGATTACACCTCACTATCCTCATTCCATGTTAATTTCTAAAATTTATACTTTGTTCATGCTATTTATCAGCCCAGACTATGCTCCTAGCCAAATCTTAGTAACCCTTAAACCCCATCATATTTCACCTCTTCACAAGACCTCCCACCTATTCCACCCACCACTGATCTCTCATTGCCTTGAACACCGGTTGTAGTAATAGCTGCAAAAATCTTTTGATACTAACTTATTTACTGCTTTGCATTATTACTCATTGCTTTTATGCAACACTTTTTTCATGCATTAATGTATTGAGAATTAACTATTGCCGGACCTATGCTGGATGCTAGAGCTATATAAATATCAATAAATATCCAAAAATCAATGTCTTAAATCACTCACAACCCTATACTAGAAGAGAATGTTGCATGTGCTCCGTTTTTTTAATCTTTTCCAATGTCATTCAGTGCTATAAATTTCTCTCTATGCACGCTTTCACTGCATCCCACAGATTTTGATAAGTTGTCTTTTCATTTAGTTCAAAATATTTTTAACTTCTCTGGAGATTTCCTTTTGACACATGTATTATTTAGAAGTGTGATGTCTGATGTCCATATATTTGGGGTTTTCCAGTTATCTTTCTGTTATGATTTAATTTCATTGTAGTCTGAGAGCAGATATTATATTATTTCCATTCTTACAAATTTGTTAAATTGTGTTTTACAGCCCAGAATGTGAGCTCAGTAAATTTTTTTTTTTAAAGATTTTATTTATTTATTTGACAGAGAAAGACACAGCGAGAGAGGGAACACAAACGGGGAGTGGGAGAGGGAGAAGCAGGCTTCCCGCCGAGCAGGGAGCCTGATGTGGGACTCGATCCAGGGACTCCAGGATCATGACCTGAGCCGAAGGCAGTCGCTTAACCAACTGAGCCACCCAGGTGCCCTCAGTAAATGTTTTGTCTGAGCTTGAGAAAAATGTATATTCTGCTGCTGTTAGATAAAATAGTCTATAGATGCCCATTAGATCCAGTTGGTTGATGGTGTTGAGTTCAACTATGTCTTTACTGATTTTCTGCCTCCTGGATGTGTCCATTTCTGATACAGAGATGTTGAAGTCTCCAACTATGATAGAGGCTTCATCTATTTCTCTTTGCAATTATCAGTTTTTGTCCCATGTACTTGATACTCTGTTGATAGGCACGTACACATTAAGGATTATTTTGTCTTCTTGGAGAATTGACCCCTTTATCATTGTTCAACGCCCTTTATCCCTGATAATTTCCTTTACTTTGAAGTCTGGTCTGTCTGAAATTAATATAGCAATTGCTTTCTTTTAATTAGTGTTAGCATGGTATATGTTTCTCCATCTATTTAATTTTAATCAATGTGTGTCTTTTTAAAGTGGGTTTCTTCATATAGTTGCATTTTGTTTTTTTAATCCATTCTGACAATTCCCATCTTTTAACTGGTGCATTTAGAACCCTGACATTTAAAGTAATTATTGAGGAGTGATGTCAGCATCATGGCAGTGTGAGTCATTCCTTTTTTCTCTCCACTTCAATTTTCAATTAACTGGACATCCCTAACCAAGCAAAAATGTCTCTGCACTTTACACCGGCATACCTGGGAGTTTTGTATCCACCTATGTATCCAAAAGTGGGTGGATAGAACTTCAGAAGGGGCTGTGGATCTAAGGGAGTTGGTGAACCTGCCCCATGCCCAATTGCTGCAATCAGGAGAAAGGGAACCTAGAACGTACAAACTAGGCAGACACCCATGAGAGATAGAGAATTTGTAGTGATCCAGACTGTCTAATGGGAGAACTCAGCATGGCTTTGGAGCAGGATAGAAATGAGTTTGGAAACAGAAGAGAGAGGGGAACTCACTGAGGTGATCCATTCCCAGGGCAACACTGACAGTGGCTACCTCTCCAGCAGAAGAGGTAGAAAGTAAAAGTGTTAAGCGACAAACTGCTCAGCCACAAGAGTTGCAGCTGGAGAGAAATGGATCAAAATATCTGAGGAAGGATCTCATGACTAGGTGGAGGGAAAGGAAAGAATATTAAAGGGTACTGAAGAAACGCATTTCCTGTTCTTTTACTTTGGGGTTTCAGCAGAAGGTCCACCCATGGACCTCTTGAATCCCCCACTTGAAGATCCCCCTACCAGGTCCACGGGTACCCCCAAAGCCCCAAATGCTAAGTCCACACCTCCCCTCACTCTGCTGTCAGCATTTTATGTGTACTTCTGAGTGCAGCTGGGAGAGCCAACTCCAATAAGAGAAACCAAAAACTTGAGCTATAGTGCCACATTCTGGAATACAAAAGAAAATTTTCTAATTGCCACCCTGTTGAACTATAAGAACCAAAATAAAATTAAAAAAATACTTTAGAAGGAGTCTACTACTTCAAATGTGAAAATAGAGGTTCGTGTCATCAAATACTATTTAAAAGGTATCACAAAAGGAAAATGATTATTTTCCAGCAACCAAACTCAAAGGCACAGAATACTGCTATCTAACTGATACAAAATTCAAAATAGCTTTTATGACGAAATTGAACAAGCTACAAGAAAACTAGAAAGGCAATTCAGTGAACTCAGGAGTAAAATAATGAACAGAAGGAGCTCTTACCAAAGAGAATGAAACTATAAAAAAGAACCAAACAAATTCTGGAGCTGAATTCAGTGAATGAGATGAGGAATGTATAAGGGGCTCTGGTCTAAGATGGTGAGTAGGAAGACCCTGAACTCACCTCCTCCATGGAACACACCAAATTGCACCTACTCATAGAGCAATTCCTCCTGAAGAACTGAGGGCCTACTGAACAGCTTCAGCACAACAAAAGATAGAGAGAACAATGAGACAGAGACACAGTAATGTGGGGGACTCCCACTCCCAATGCTGCAAATGGCAGTGGGGAGGGATAGTACTGAGGGACCAGGAACAGATTCCTCTATTCTTGGGAACAGAAAACAAAGCCACAGTTTAAAAGAGTAACTACCATATAAAAGAGCCCTAGAACGCCACCAAACAACGAGGGGGTGGGGTGGGATGGGGGTGGCTGCTGCTGGACCACTCTCTGGGTGGGAGGGGCTGATGGACAACAAGGTCTACACACCCCCTTGAAAATGCAGAAAATGCACAGTCCAGGTTCCGTAACTAGCTTATTGCTTCAGTGAGCCCCAGGTTTCAGCTGTCCCACCAAGGCAGCCAAAGGGCACTACACACTGTGACACCCCTATTCAGCACTCACTACAGCTCCAGCCTTTCTGCCAAGGTGACACAAGCCCAAAGCACCCTGGAACACTCCAGGCCCACAACACTTTGGCTTCAGAGAGCTTGTTAGGGCACCTTCAGTGCAGAGCACTCCAAAACCTCCTGGCTCATATCTGCTTCAGATCCAGCTACTCTGTCAGTGGAGCACCCTGGGAAATCCCAGCCCATGCCCACATTTGTTCCAGGCACTCTGCCAAGGTAACCCTTGCATAGAGTACCCCAGAACACTCCCATTTGCACTAGCCTAGGCTCTAGTCACCTGGACATGGCAGCCTCTGTGCTGAGCATCCCAGAATACACCAGCTTACACCCAATTCAGTTTCAGCTGTCCTACAAGGTTGCCCTGAATGTGGAAAGCTCCCAGCGCACACAATGTCTCCACTTCAACCACACCACCAGGGCACTCTGTGTGCAGAGTGCCCCAGAACCCCCCAGCATGCAACCATTTCAGCTTTAGCTCTCCTGTCAGAATGACCTCAGTGCATAGAACCCTGGGACACTCTGGCCTGCATCCACTTCAACTTTAGCTGTCCTGACAGGATGCTGTCTGTGTGGAGAGCCCTGGGACCTCAAAATGCTGAAGGGAAAAACTCTACAACCAAGAATATTCTACCTGGCAAGATTATCATTCAGATTTGAAGGAGAGAAAAAGAGTTTCCCAGAAAAAACAAAAGTTAAAACAAAAGTTAGTGCCACTAAACTAGGCTTACAAAAAAATTAAAGTAACTTATTTAGGTGGAAAACAAGTGGCCATAATTAGATGTAAGAAAATTAAGACTAAAAATGTATAAAATATGACAGCCTACACATTACTAGAAACATACAATCTTTCAAAACTGAACCAGAAAGAAATAGAAAACATGAAAATATTAGTAGAAAATAGAAAAATGGTAGTAGAGGGGGCGGAGCAAGATGGCGGAGGAGTAGGAGACCTGGATTTCGTCTCCTCTCAGGAATTCAGCTGGATAGGGATCAAACCATTCTGAACACCTACAAACTCAACAGGAGATCGAAGAAAAGAAGAGCAACAACTCTCTGAACAGAAAAGCGACCACTTTCTGGGAGGTAGGACATGCGGAGAAGTGAATCCGAGGCGTTATTCGGGAGGATAGACGGCGGGGGAGGGGCCTCCGTCGGCCGCTTCTGGCAAGTGATAGAGCCACGGAGCACAAAATCGGAACTTTTAGAAGTGGGCTCCGCTGAGGGACGTCACTCTGGTGGCGAAGTGAGGGGTGGAACCCTCGCGGGACAGTGTGGTCTCAGGACCCTCGGGGTCACAGAAAGACTGGGGGTGCCTGAGTGCGGCACAGCTCCCAGGTATCGGAGCGGGGAAGCCGGCTGCAGAGACGGAGCCGAGGCGCGGGCTCTCAGCTCGGGGTTGCCATAGACCGTGATCCGCGGCACAGTCGGGCCACTGCTCCTCCAGCAGGGACCCAACAAGCAGCAGATCCGGGGAGACTCACCTTCTTCCCCCGGGAGGAGAGGTGCAGGAGCGCATCACGGGGATCTGCTGGGTTTGGAGACTCCACCCGGGGTCGGGTGCCAGATAGAAAGGCGCGGTCACAGGCCAGGTGAGCACGGAGTGTGGCCGGAGACCGGGGAGACGGGAGTGACTGACTGCTTTTCTCTGGGGGCGCACTGAGGAGCAGGACGCCGAGTTCTCGGCTCCTCCAGGGCGGAGACTGGGAGGCCGCCATTTTCACTCTCCGCCTCCAAAGCTGTATGGAAATCTTTCAGGGAACAAAAGCTCCCGAGAGCAAACCCGAGCAGATTACTTAGCCCGGACTGGGCAAGGGCGGGGCAATTTTGCCTCCGGCAAAGACATTTGGGAACCACGGCAACAGGCCCCTCCCCCAGAAGATCAGCGAGAACAGCCAGCCAAGACCAGGTTTACCGATCAATGAGAATGGCAGAACTCCAGCGCTAGGGGAATACTGCACATAGAATCCATGGCTTTTTTACCATGATCCTTTAGTCTTTCAAAGTTAATTTTTTTAATTGTCTTTTTTTTTTATTTTTCTTTTTCCCTTTTTCAACCAACATCTTATCAATCCCTTTTTAAAAAAAAAAACATTTTTATTTTTCATTTTTAAAGTCATATTCTATCCCTTCATAGTAGTTACCCGTATTTTTGGCATATATATATAAGTTGTTCTCTCTTTAAAATCTTGAGATAGTTTCTTCTAACAGATCAAAATATACTCTAAATCTCTAGTGTATGGTTTTTTTCTACTCCCCTGCCTGATCACATTCTCTCCCTTTTTTCTTTCTTTTTTTTTTTTAATCCTCTTCTTTCTTTTTTCAAACAACTTATCAAATCCTTTTTTAAAATTTTTTATAATTTCCATCTTTACAGTCATATTCCATCCCTTCATCATATCAACCCTTATTTTTGTACATATATAAGTTTTTCTTTCTTTAACATTTTGGGAGGCACTTTCTTTTAACAGACCAAAACACACCCAAAATCTAGTGTGTGGCACTGATCTATAAACCAGCCTGATCATATTTGATCACATTCTGTTTTTGTTTTGTTTTGTTTTGTTCTGCTTTTGTTTGTTTTTATCTTTATCTTTATCTTTTTCTTTTTTCTTTTTTTCTTTCTTTTTCTTTTTTCTCTCTTCCCTTTCTTTTCCCACTGCTTCAGGTCTTTTCTGATTTGTTTAGAGTATATTTTCTGGGGACGTTGTTACCCTGCTAGCATTTTGTTCTCTCATTAATCTATTCTCCTCTGCACAAAATGACAAGACGGAAAAAATCACCTCAACAAAAAGAACAAGAGGTAGTACCGACTGCCAGGGACCTACTCAATACGGACATTAGTATGATGTCAGATCTAGAGTTCAGAAGCATCACTTTAAAGATACTAGCTGGGCTTGAAAAAAACATGGAAGTTATTAGAGAAACCCTTTCTGGAGAAGTAAAAGAACTAAAATCTAACCAAGTAGAAATCAAAAAGGCTATTAATGAGGGGCAATCAAATATGGGGGCGCTAACTGCTAGGATAAATGAGGCAGAAGAAAGAATCAGTGAGATAGAAGACCAAATGATGGAAAATAAAGAAGCTGAGAAAAAGAGATAAACAACTACTGGATCACGAGGGCAGAATTCGAGAGATAAACGATACCATAAGACGAAACAACATTAGAATAATTGGGATCCCAGAAGAAGAAGAAAGAGAGAGAGGGGCAGAAGGTATATTGGAGCAAATTATAGCAGAGAACTTCCCTAATTTGGGGAAGGAAACAGGCATCAAAATCCAGGAAGCACAGAGAACCCCTCTCAAAATCAATAAAAAGAGGTCAACACCCCGACATCTAATAGTAAAACTTACGAGTCTCAGAGACAAAGAGAAAATCCTGAAAGCAGCTCGGGAGAAGAGATCTGTAACCTACAATGGTAGAAACATTAGATTGGCAACAGACTTATCCACAGAGACCTGGCAGGCCAGAAAGGACTGGCAGGACATATTCAGAGCACTAAATGAGAAAAATATGCAGCCAAGAATACTATATCCAGCTAGGCTATCATTGAAAATTGAAGGAGAGATAAAAAGCTTCCAGGACAAACAAAAACTAAAGGAATTTGCAAACACGAAACCAGCCCTACAAGAAATCTTGAAAGGGGTCCTCTAAGCAAAGAGAGAGCCTAAAAGCAACATAGACCAGAAAAGAACACAAACAATATACAGTAACAGTCACTTTACAGGTAATACAATGGCACTAAATTCCTATCTTTCAATAGTTACCCTGAATGTAAATGGGCTAAATGCCCCAATGAAAAGACACAGGCTATCAGATTGGATTAAAAAACAAGACCCATCGATATGCTGTCTGCAAGAGACTCATTTTAGACCCAAAGACACCCCCAGATTTAAAGTGAAGGGGTGGAAAACAATTTACCATGCTAATGGACACCAAAAGAAAGCTGGGGTGGCAATCCTTCTATCAGACAAATTAGATTTTAAACCAAAGACTGTAATAAGAGATGAGGAAGGACACTATATCCTACTTAAAGGGTCTATCAAACAAGAAGATCTAACAATTGTAAATATCTATGCCCCTAACATGGGAGCAGCCAATTATATAAGCCAATTAATAACAAAAGCAAAGAAACACATTGAAAACAATACAATAATAGTGGGGGACTTTAACACCCCCCCTCACTGAAATGGACAGATTGTCTAAGCAAAAGATCAATCAACAACAAAATAAAGACTTTAAATGACACACTGGACCAAATGGACTTCACAGACATATTCAGAACATTCCATCCCAAAGCAACGGAATACACATTCTTCTCTAGTGCCCATGGAACATTCTCCAGAATAGATCACATCCTAGGTCATAAATCAGGTCTCAACCGGTACCAAAAGATTGGGATCATCCCCTGCCTATTTTCAGACCACAATGCTTTAAAACTAGAACTCAATCACAAGAGGAAAGTCGGAAAGAACTCAAATACATGGAGGCTAAAGAGCATCCTACTGAAGAATGAATGGGTCAACCAGGAAATTAAAGAAGAATTAAAAAAATTCATGGAAACCAATGAAAATGAAAACACAACTATTCAAAATCTTTCGGATACAGCAAAGGCAGTCCTAAGAGGAAAGTATATAGCAATACAAGCCTTTCTCAAGAAACAAGAAAGGTCTCAAGTACACAACCTAACCCTACACCTAAAGGAGCTGGAGAAAGAACAGCAAATAAAGCCTAAACCCAGCAGGAGAAGAGAAATAATAGAGATCAGAGCAGAAATCAATGAAATAGAAACCAAAAGAACAGTAGAACAGATCAACGAAACTAGGAGGTGGTTCTTTGAAAGAATTAACAAGATTGATAAGCCCCTGGCCAGACTTATCAAAAACAAAAGAGAAATGACCCAAATCAACAAAATCATGAATGAAAGAGGAGAGATCACAACCAACACCAAAGAAATACAAACAATTATAAGAACATACTATGAGCAACTCTATGCCAGCAAATTAGATAACCTGGAAGTAATGGATGCATTCCTAGAGATGTATCAACTACCAAAACTGAACCAGGAAGAAACAGAAAACCTGAACAGACCTATAACCACTAAGGAAATAGAAGCAGTCATCAAAAATCTCCCAAAACACAAAAGCCCAGGGCCAGATGGCTTCCCAGGGGAATTCTACCAAACATTTCAAGAAGAATTAATACCTATCCTTCTGAAACTGTTCCAAAAAATAGAAATGGAAGGAAAACTTCCAAACTCGTTTTATGAGGCCAGCATTACCTTGATCCCAAAACCAGACAAAGACCCCATCAAAAAGGAGAATTACAGACCAATATCCCTGATGAACATGGATGCAAAAATTCTCACCAAAATACTAGCCAATAGGATCCAACAGTACATTAAAAGGATTATTCACCACGACCAAGTGGGATTTATCCCTGGGCTGCAAGGTTGGTTCAACATCCGCAAATCAATCAACGTGATACAATACATTAACAAAAGAAAGAACAAGAATCATATGATCCTCTCAATAGATGCAGAAAAAGCATTTGACAAAGTACAGCATCCTTTCTTGATCAAAACTCTTCAGAGTATAGGGATAGAGGGTACATACCCCAGTATCATAAAAGCCATCTATGACAAACCTACAGCGAATATCATTCTCAATGGGGAAAAACTGAGAGCTTTCTCCCTAAGGTCAGGAACGTGGCAGGGATGTCCACTATCACCACTGCTATTCAACATAGTATTGGAAGTCCTAGCCACAGCAATCAGACAATAAAAAGAAATCAAAGGCATCCAAATTGGCAAAGAAGAAGTCAAACTCTCACTCTTTGCAGATGATATGATACTTTATGTGGAAAATCCCAAAGACTCCACCCCAAAACTGCTAGAACTCATACAGGAATTCATTAAAGTGGCAGGATATAAAATCAATGCACAGAAGTCAGTGGCATTCCTATACAGCAACAACAAGTCAGAAGAAAGAGAAATTAAGGAGTCGATCCCATTTACAATTGCACCCAAAACCATCAGATACCTAGGAATAAATCTAACCAAAAAGGCAAAGGATCTGTACTCAGAAAACTATAAAATACTCATGAAAGAAATTGAGGAAGACACAAAGAAAGGGAAAAACGTTCCATGCTCATGGATTGGAAGAACAAATATTGTGAAGATGTCAATGCTACCTAGAGCAATCTACACATTCAATGCAATCCCCATCAAAATACCATCCACTTTCTTCAAAGAAATGGAACAAATAATCCTAAAATTTGTATGGAACCAGAAAAGACCCCGAATAGCCAGAGGAATGTTGAAAAAGAAAAGCAAAGCTGGCGGCATCACAATTCCGGACTTCCAGCTCTACTACAAAGCTGTCATCATCAAGACAGTATGGTACTGGCACAAAAACAGACACATAGATCAATGGAACAGAACAGAGAGCCCAGAAATGGACCCTCAACTCTATGGTCAACTAATCTTTGACAAAGCAGGAAAGAATGTCCAATGGAAAAAAGACAGTCTCTTCAACAAATGGTATTGGGAAAATTGGACAGCCACATGCAGAAGAATGAAACTGGACCATTTCCTTACACCACACACAAAAATAGACTCCAAATGGTTGAAAGACCTCAATGTGAGACAGGAGTCTATCAAAATCCTAAAGGAGAACACAGGCAGCAACCTCTTCGACCTCAGCCGCAGCAACTTCTTCCTAGAAACATCGCCAAAGGCAAGGGAAGCAAGGGCAAAAATGAACTCTTGGGACTTCACCAAGATAAAAAGCTTTTGCAAAGCAAAGGAAACAGTCAACAAAACCAAAAGACAACTGACAGAATGGGAGAAGATATTTGCAAATGACATATCAGATAAAGGGCTAGTATCCAAAATCTATTAAGAACTCATCAAACTCAACACCAAAAGAACAAAGAATCCAATCAAGAAATGGGCAGAAGACATGAACAGACATTTTTCCAAAGAAGACATCCAAACGGCCAACAGACACATGAAAAAGTGTTCAATATCACTCAGCATCAGGGAAATCCAAATCAAAACCTCAATGAGATACCACCTCACACCAGTCAGAATGGCTAAAATTAACAAGTCAGGAAATGACAGATGTTGGCGGGGATGCGGAGAAAGGGGAACCCTCCTCCACTGTTGGTGGGAATGCAAGCTGGTGCAGCCACTCTGGAAAACAGTATGGAGGTTCCTCAAAAAGTTGAAAATAGAGCTACCATATGATCCAGCAATTGCACTCCTGGGTATTTACCCCAAAGATACAAAAGTAGGGACCCGAAAGGGTACGTGCACCCCGATGTTTATAGCAGCAATGTCCACAATAGCCAAACTGTGGAAAGAGCCAAGATGTCCATCAACAGATGAATGGATAAAGAAGACGTGGATGGAACTGGAGGGTATTATGCTGAGCGAAATAAGTCAAACAGAGAAAGACATGTATCATATGACCTCACTGATATGAGGAATTCTTAATCTCAGGAAACAAACAGGGTTGCTGGAGTGGGGGGTGGGGTGGGAGGGATGGGGTGACTGGGTGATGGACACTGGGGAGGGTATGTGTTCTGGTAAGCGCTGTGAATTGTGCAAGACTGTTGAATCTCAGATCTGTACCTCTGAAACAAATAATGCAATATATGTTAAGAAAGAAAAAAAGAAGAAGAAGAATGTAGCAGGAGGGGAAGAATGAAGGGGGGGAAATCGGAGGGGGAGAAGAACCATGAGAGACAATGGACTCTGAAAAACAAACTGAGGGTTCTAGAGGGGAGGGGTGTGGGAGGATGGGTTAGCCTGGTGATGGGTATTGAGGAGAGCACGTTCTGCCTGGAGCACTGGGTGTTATGCACAAACAATGAATCATGGAACGCTATATCTAAAACTAATGATGTAATGTATGGGGATTAACATAACAATAAAAAAATTTAAAAAAAAAAAAGAAAAATGGTAGTAGATAGATAGAAATACTAGTAGGAAAATAGAAAATACTAGTAATAGACCAATTACTAGTAATGAAATTGAAACAGTCGTCAAAAAAAATATAAAAAAAAAATAAAAGCCCAGCCAAGATGGATGGAGTCAGAGGTAAATTCCACAAACATTTAAAGAAGAGTTAATACTTATTCTCCTCTATTCCAAAAAATAGAAGAGGAAGGAAATCTTCCAAATACACTTTATGAGGCCAGTATTACCATGATACCAGAACCAGACAAAGGCTCTGAAGGAAAAAAAAAAAGAGAGAGAACTACAGGCCAATATCCCTGATGAACATAAATGCAAAAATACTCAACAAAATATTGGCAAACCACATTCAACTATACAACAAAGGATCATTCACCATGATCAAGTGGGATTTATCCTGGGGAAACAAGTGTGGTTTAATATTTGCAAATTAATCAATGTGACACACATCAACAAAACTAAGAATAAAAACCATAAGATCATCTCAATAGATACAATAGCACCAAAAACTATAAGATACCTAGGAATAAACCTAACTAAAGAGGTAAAAGAACTGTACTCTGAAAACTATAAAACACTGATAAAAGAAATTCAAGACAATGCAAAGAAATGGAAAGCTATTTCATACACGTGGGTTGGAACAACAAATATTGTTAAAATGTCTATACTACCCAAAGCAATCTACACATTCAAAGCAATCCCTATCAAAATACCAATAGCATTTTTCACAGAGCTAGAAAAAACAATCCTAAAATTTATATGGAACCACAAAAGACCCTGAATAGCCAAAGCACTCTTGAAAAAGAAAGGTGAAGCTGAAGGCATCACAATTCCAGACTTCATGTTATATTACAAAGCTGTAGTGATCAAAACAGTATGGTACTGGCACAAAAACAGACACACAGATCAATGGAGCAGAACAGAGAGCCCAGAAATGGACCCTCACTCTATGGTCAATTAATCTTCGACAAAGCAGGAAAGAATATCCAATGGGAAAAAGACAGTCTCTTCAGCAAATGGTGTTGGGAAAGCTGGACAGCCCCATGCAAAAGAATGAAAGTGGACCACTTTCTTACACCACACACAAAAATAAATTCTAAGTGGATTAAAGACTTAAATGTGAGATGAGAAAACATTAAAATCCTAGAGTAGAACGCAAGCAGTAACCTCTTTGACACCAGCCATAGCAACTTCTTACTAGATAGGTCTCCTGAGGCAAGGGATAAACTATTGGGAATTCATCAAAATAAAAAGCTTCTGCGTAGCAAAGGAAACAATCAACAAAACTAAAAGGCAGTCTATGAAATGGGAGAAGATATTTGCAAATTACATATCTGATAGTATCCAAAATATATAAAGAACTTATACAACTCAACACCCAAAATACAAACAATATAGCTTAAAAAATGGGCAGAAGACATGAATAGACATTTTTCCAAAGAAGACATACAGATGGCCAACAGACACATGAAAAGATGCTCAATGCTGTGAACTGTGCAAGACTGTTGAATCACAGATCTGTACCTCTGAAACAAATAATGCAATATATGTTAAGAAAAAAAGAAAAAAAGAAGATAGCAGGAGGGGAAGAATGAAAGGGGGGGAAATCGGAGGGGGGACACAAACCATGAGAGACGATGGACTCTGAAAAACAAACTGAGGGTTCTAGAGGGGAGGGGGGTGGGAGGATGGGTTAGCCTGGTGATGGGTATTAAAGAGGGCACGTTCTGCATGGAGCACTGGGTGTTATGCACAAACAATGAATCATGGAACACTACATCAAAACTAATGATGTAATGTATGGTGATTAACATAACAATAAAAAAATTTAAAAAAAAAAAAGAAAAGGTGCTAAACATCACTCATCACCAGGGAAATACAAATCAAAATTACAATGAGATATCACCACACCAGTCAGAATGGCTAAAACTAACAAGTAAGGAAATAACAGGTGTTGGAGAAGATGGGGAGAAAGGGGAGCCCTCTTAGTCTGTTGATGGGAATGCAAACTGATGCAGTCTCTCTGGAAAACAGTATGGAGGTTCTTCAAAAAGTTAAA
Organism: Phoca vitulina; assembly: GCF_004348235.1. Classification (NCBI taxonomy): domain Eukaryota; kingdom Metazoa; phylum Chordata; class Mammalia; order Carnivora; family Phocidae; genus Phoca; species Phoca vitulina. The sequence continues at coordinate 15,907,817 of NW_022589737.1, forward strand.
AATAGAACGACCCTTCGATCCAGCAATTACACTACTAGGTATTTACCCAAAGGATACAAAACTAATTCAATGGATACATGCACCCCAATGTTTATAGCAGCATTATCTACAATAGCCAAATTATGGAAAGAACCCAAATGTCCCTTGACTGATAAATGGATAAAGAATAATGAATGGAATATTACTTGGCCATAAAAAAGAAGAGAACTAAGATTTTTTTTTCTTAAAGTGAAAAAATTCTATGCAAGCTATCAGATTTGATCAGATAAGCACATAAAAAATAATTGGTGTGTCAGAAAGAGAAGAGGACAGCATTTATTTAAAGAAATAATGGGTGCCATCAACAGATGAATGGATAAAGAAGATGTGGTATCTATATACAATGGAATATTATGCAGCCATCAAAAGGAATGAGATCTTGCCATTTGCAACGACGTGGATGGAACTGGAAGGTGTTATGCTGAGCGAAATAAGTCAATCAGAGAAAGACATGTATCATATGACCTCACTGATATGAGGAATTCTTAATCTCAGGAAACAAACTGAGGGTTGCTGGAGCGGGGGGTGGGGTGGGAGGGATGGGGTGGCTGGGTATGTGTTATGGTGAGTGCTGTGAATTGTGCACTGTTGAATCACAGATCTGTACCTCTGAAACAAATAATGCAATATATGTTAAGAAAAAAAAAAGAAGATAGCAGGAGGGGAAGAATGAAGGGGGGGAAATCGGAGGGGGAGACGAACCATGAGAGATGATGGACTCTGAAAAACAAACTGAGGGTTCTAGAGGGGAGGGGTGTGGGAGGATGGGTTAGCCTGGTGATGGGTATTGAGGAGGGCACGTTCTGCATGGAGCACTGGGTGTTATGCACAAACAATGAATCATGGAACACTACATCAAAAACTAATGATGTAATGTTTGGTGATTAACATAACAATAAAAATTTTTTTTAAAGAACAAAAGTGATTATTGATATAGTTGGATTTATATCTACCACATTTGTTACTGTTTTCTATTTGTTGCTTTTGTTCTTTGTTCCTGTTTTTGTCTCCCACTATTTTTCTGCCTTTTGTAGTTTTAATTGAGCATTACATATGGTTCCATTTTCTTTCCTTTCTTAGCATACCTCAGCTTATTTTTTTCACTTTTTTAGTGGTTGCCCTAGAGTTTATAGTATATATTTACAGCTAATCCAAGTCCCCTTTCAAGTAACACTATTATCACTTCACAGGTAATATGAATACCTTATAATATCAAATTAATCCTAATTCCTCCCGCTTGTCCCTTGTATCTTTGCTGTCATTCATTTCACTGATCTATAAGAGTACATAAGCATACATATGATACATAGGATATATACATAAGCATACATAATCAAATACATTGTTGCTATTATTATTGAATAAACTTTTATCTGTTACATCAATTATGAGTGAGAAAAAAGTTTTTATTTTGCCTTTATTCCTTCTTCAATGTTCTTTTTACTTACATAGATCTAGGTTTCTGACCTACAGTATTTTCCTTCTCTCTAAAGTATTTCTTTTAACATTTCTTGCAAGACATATCTACTGGCAATAAAGTCCCTCAATTTTTATTTGTCTGAGAAAGTCTTTATTTCTCCTTCACTTTTCAAGGATGACTTCACAGAGTAGAGAATTCTAGGTTGATGGTTATTTTCTCTCAACACTTTAATTATTTTGCTCCTCTCTTTTCTTGCTTGCATGGTTTCTAAGGGATGTTGGATGTAATTCTTATCTTTGTTCCTCTGCAGGTAAGGTTTTGGAGGTTTCTATTGTGATATCCTCAAGCACAGAGATTCTTTCCCTAGCTGTGTTCAGTCTACTAATTAGCCTATCAAAGGCATTCATTTCTGTTACAGTGTTTTTGATCTGTAGCATTTTTTGTGGTTTTTTTCCTTAGGATTTCCATCTCTCCACTTACATTGCCCATCTATTCTTGCACACCACTTTATCCATTAGAGCCCTTAGCATATTAATAATAGTTATTTTAAAGTCTCAGCCTAACTTCCTATCCACTTCTGGTTTTGATGCTTGCTTTATTCTGTCTCTTCAAATTGTGTTTTTTGCCTTTTGGTATGTCTTATAAATTTTTCTTGGTAATCAGACATGATGTATTGGGCAAAAGGAACTGTTGTAAATAGGCTTTTCATAAAGTGGTGTTAAACTGTGGGAGGTAAAGTGTTCTATAATCCTGTGATCAGGTCTCGGTGATTAGTGAGCCTATGCCTTTGCACTGGGAACTACACAGGTGTTTTTAGTTGTATTTCCTCCAGCCACTTTCCATAAGTTGGGTATTTCCTTTCCCCCTAGTCAATTAGGCTCTGATAATTCTGCAGCAGGTCAGGCTCTGGTTAACTAGTATCCCCTGAGGTGAGGCCTTGTGAAGAACAAAGTACTCTGGTGTATTTCAAAATAATTGCTTTTTCCCTCCCCCTGCTGGAAGCACAAGGGGATTTTTCTCTGATACTTACTATGTGAACCTGGTTGAACACCTGGATATAAATCTCACAAAATTGCAGGGCCCCTCCTATTACTGGGTCCCCTGATGTTTTAACTCGCAGACTTCTTCTCACTGAGTGCCATCAGTTGTCAGTTGTAGTTCAGGTTTTTCTACCCCAAAGCTGGCTCGGTGGAGGCTTCTGCTCAGGTAAGCTATGACTCCCTGTTTGCCCACCCGGCTCTCTATTCTTAGGGGTCATGGTTTGCCCTCTGTCCTCGCTGCTTTCATAGATCCAATAAAAGTTGTTGATTTTTTAGTCAGTGCAGCTTTTTTCACTTGTTATTGAGACCTAACGGTAACTTTTAAGCTCCTTAAATGCAGAACCAGACACTGGAATTTTAATCTTCACAAAGACTCTGGGAGGTAGTTTATTGTTATTTCTATTTTACAAATGAGGACATGTGGTAAATGAAACGCCTAATGTCACTCAACTAATAAAAGACAGATTCAAATAAAAAGAACTAGTTCTGAATGATCATAAAGCCCATTTTTTTACACTGCCTCTCAGCAAATATTTTACAGATATTAACATAATTTTTACATTATCTTAAAGAGGGGCATCAAAAGGTTCTAGATGCCAGTACAATAAAACTCTGGGAACAGAGAAAATATTCTTCTGTAGAATAATCTGTGTGTGTGTCTGTCTTTCACACACACACACCACAAAACAATAGCAACCATGCATCCCAAATGGAAATCAGGACAGATACACCAGTGCTCACTGACAATAGCACTATGAAGGAATTTGATATTTTATTGGAATTAGCAGCTATCTGCTGACAAGCAGGTCCACAAATCATAAGGCCTTTCTGAAGCCTCCCTCCAACTCTTAGAAACAGCACTGGATTCCAGCATTTTAGAATACTGGCACCTTAAATTGGAAATAGCCTCTCTGAACCTTCAAACTTTCCCGAGTGTGTGGGGCCAGAAAGTAGATTGGGTGTGAAAAGTGCAGTAGGGTCTCACGCTCTCTGAGTGCTTCTCATAGTAAGGCTTAGTTTGGGGTTTTCTCTGCCCTGGTCTGGAAGAGAACCTGGGAGCTAACATTACAGGGCTCAGAGCACGGATGCTGAAGCAGTGGTTATACCCTTGATGAAGTGAAGAAGAAGCTGCATAGGTGAAAGGAGTTTCCTAAAACCCTGAGGCTATGAAATTCCAAGGAAAGTGCTTTGCAGAGTGGTTTGTCCTAAATGCCCTTTAGCCATAGGAAGCTGAAAACCCACCTATTGCTATCCCACCAGCCCAAGTAAGCAGCGGCCACCGCATCCCAACATCCACGGGAGGAACACTACTCAAATTATCCTGACTTTACAACATTAGCAATAGAAGCTGGCAGTTAGAAAAAATATATACCTTTCATGTGCTAAGAGAAAATAATTCTCCATCAGGAATTCTATGCCAAATTAAACTATTTTTCAAGAATGAAGAAAAATGAAGACATTTTCACACAAACAAAACTAAATGAATTTATCTACAACAGATTTTGTGAAGAGAAACTCTAAAGGATGTTATTCAAGTAGAAAGAAAATAATTCAAAGCACGGGTCTGGAATATAAGAAATAAAGTACAAAGATTGATAAATTGATAGGTGAATCCAAAATAACATGACCATATAAAAATAGTAATGTCTAATTTGTGAGGTAGGAAGGGGAAATAGAATCAACCTAAAGAACTTGACATATATATTGGATATATTTACGGCATATATATTGAGAAAGTAGTGATCTATGTTGGTATTTTCAGCATTTCAAAGCTTTGCTTAGAAAAGGTAAATATCTTGGTTTACTTCACAAGCTGCCAATAAGTAAATAAATAAAGAGATAGGGCACCTGGGTGGCTCAGTTGGTTAAGTGACTGCCTTCGGCTCACGTCATGATCCTGGAGTCCTGGGATCAAGTCCCACATCAGGCTCCCGGCTCAGCGGCGAGCCTGCTTCTCCCTCTGACCTTCTCCCCTCTCATGCTGTTTCTCTCTCGCTCACTCTCTAATACATAAATAAATAAAATCTTTAAAAATAAATAAATAAATAAATAAAGAGATAAAGGAAAAATAACTACAAAAGAAGTGGATAAGGGAGTTGTAATGAGGAAAAAGAAAAGAGAAGAAAAAATGACTATCCCCGCCTCCCCAACAAAAAGGAGGAAAGAGAAAAGGAAGAAATAGGACAAAACAAGATTTTATAAAATCCAAATACATTAACAGTATTAATATTTTAATCACTTCAACTAAAAGACAAAGTTCATCTACTGCATTTAAAGAATTTTTAGTCGTATTCTATGTGCCATATCACATTCTGCAAGTGCCCCCAAAGGGAACAGTGCCACCCCAAAGTCGTATTCTAGTTCAAGAAATAGAAACTGAAAACTTAAGAAAGCAAAATATTTTAAGTGAAAAGATAGAAAATATATGCAAGTTAAATACTAACCAAAATAAGTTTGTATTATCAGATATAATGGACTTTGAAACAAAAGTTATGGAAATAAAAAGATCCATATATAACTAAAGAATTTGATTCACAAGGGAAATAGAAAATTTGAAAATATCTCTAACTGAATAATAATGAAAATATTACATATCATTAGAAACACAACTAACATTCAATAATGATATGTAATATTTTCATTATTATTCAGTTAGAGATATTTTCGAACTTTCTATTTTCATTTAAGTCAGTAAACACCTTTCGCAGTCTATAAAAATTAGTTCAACATTGAAGTAATGTATAAAAAGTGCTTGGCATGATGTCAGGCATTCAGTAATCACTCAGTGCTAATTGTAAGAACTTCTGCTGCTGTTGACAATCAGAGTGATCTAGAACAAGTCAGAATTTTTTAAGCTGACCCATCAACTACATTTAATTAAACAGAGAATTATATACAATACTGAAAACTCAAAAAAATGTGAAGTTGACATGTAAAAAAGAAACATTATGAATCCTGTACTACTTCATAGTTAGAAGGCAGAACATGATATCCAACTAAAACCCAGTTTGTCCAAACCCAGAAATGAGATGCTCTTCATGTCAAGCTACCTGTGTCAGGGATATTACAAGTAGACTTAACTACATTTGAGGGGAAAATTGGGATAAAATATATGCTAGTGTGTATGTCAACCATTAAATAAATCTTATCAACTTGCTTATGCAAAATTAGACTTTTTCCATCCTCTATCTATATCATGCTATTCTTAGGCATCAGAAATTCCTCAAGCCTTTCTCATTAAAAAATAACCTCTGCTTTTCTGCAGAGATGTATTAAATGCCATTGAATCAACAGATCAATAATGGTTTTTGAAGATTATTTTCTTTAGTTATTGGAACATCCTAAACTCACAAATTTACAAATGGATAGTCAAAAATTTGACCTGTAAAACATGCAAAAATACATTCAAATGTAGAACTTTCCTTACACATTAATTTTTTGCGAGAAAATTACCTATAGTACCAGGTAGTAGAAAACAAGGCTTTAGGGCCATGCCAAGCTGGATTATTTGGAGACAAGGCAGGGAATGCTCCCTGCAGTTTGGTGCTACTGCAGGTTCAACAGATGGACTGGGGGCAGATATCTGGTTTGACTGCAGGTCAAACTGCAGGTCCTACCCACCAATAAAAGCCTCTCAGTGTACTTTGCAGAGAAAGCACCCTGCAATTCACAGTGACCACAGCCCCAGAAAACTGGCTTAGGGCAGGCGTCTGGTCTGACTGTAGACAGTACCCAACAATAAGCCCAAGGCACCCCCAGATTGGGCCCTTAAAAGCACAGGCACTAAACCCTGCCCATGATAGGGAAACTGGGCCACTGCAGCTGACTGAACTGAAGGTAAATGTGGCTCAGCCATATGCAACCCACATAGGAAACAGCCCTGAAGCACCAGGTTTGGCTGAAGAAGGGGCATTGCACTACAGGGCACCACAGCACCTCCTCCTCATAAGGCCCTACTTTTAAGATCAGGAGACATGGCTGACTTTCTTAATACATAGGAACAAACACAAAGAGTTAGACAAAATGAGGAGACAGAGGAATATGTCCCAAATGAAAGAACAGGACAAAACTACAGGAAAGGAATTAAATGAAACAGAGGTAAGAAATATGCCTGATAATGAATTCAAAACAATGGTCATAAAGGTACTCAGTGAACTTGAGATAAGAGTGGAGGATCTTAGTGAGATCTTCAACAAAGAGATAGAAAATATAAAAAAGAACCAATTAGGTATGAAGAACTCAATAACAGAAATTAAAACTACACTAAAGAGAATCAATAGTAGACCAGAAGAGGCAGAAGAACAAATCATTGAACTGGAAGACAAAGTATTGGAAAGCAACCAAGGTGAAGAGCAAAAGAAAAAAGAATAATAAAAAATATGAGAGTAGGTTAAGGGCACTCAGTGACATCATCAAGCATAATAATTTGTGTTATAGTGATCTCAGAAAAAGAAGAGGAGAAAAGGAGGCAGAAAATTTATTAAAAGAAATAATTGCTGAAAACTTCCCTATTATGGTGAAAGAAACCGATATCCAGATCCAGGAAGCACAGAGCCCTCCAAAAAATAAACCCAAGGAGGTCCACACCAAGACACATAATAATAAAAATGATAAAAAGTAGTGATAAAAAGAGAGTTGTAAAGGCAGCGAAAGAGATGAAAAAAAAATCATAACATATGAGGGAAACCCCATAAGTCTACCAGCTGAATTTTCAGCAGAAATTTTGCAAGCCAGAGAAAATAATATGATATATTCAAAGAGCTGAAAGGAAAAAAACCTGCAAGTAAGAATACTCCACCCAGCAGGACTATCATTCAGAATAGATAGATAAAGAGTTTCCCAGCAAAACAAAAGTTAAAAGAGACCACTGCCACTAAACTAGCCTTACAAGAAATGTTACAGGGAATCCATTGAATGGGGGGAAAGGCCATAATCAGTAATAAGAACATTAGAAAAGAAAAAAAATTGCAAATACAAATACAAACATAATAAAAGTTGTAGATTAATCACTTCTAAAACCAGTATTAAGGTTAAAGCACAAAAACAGTAAAATCAATTATATCTACAAAAATCCACAAAAGGAATCCACAAAATAAAAGGATGTAACGTATGACCATATACATAAAACGTAGGGAGGAAATAAAATTTAGTGCTTTTAAGAATGGGTTCAAACTTAAGTGACCATCAATTTAATATGGAATACTATATGCATAAGTTATATAATAGCAACCACAAATCAAAAACCTGTAATAAATATGCAAAAAAATAAGAAAGGAATCTATATATATCAAACCACAGAAAGCCATCAAACCACAGGGAAGGGAGCAAAAAAAGAAGAAAGGAATAAAGAAGAACTACAAAAATAATTGTAAAACAAGTAACAAAATGGTAACAAGTACATACCTATCAATAACAACTTTGAATTTAAATGGATTAAATGCTACCAACAAAAGACATGACTAATTGAATAGATAAAAAAGCAAGACCCATCTATATGCTGCAGAGACTCACTTCAGACTTAAAGACACCTGCAGATTAAAAATGAGGGGATGAAAAAACATTTATCATGTAAATGCAAGTGAAAAGAAAGCCAGGGAAGCAATACTTATATCAAACAAAATAAACTTTAAAACAAAGACTGTAACAAGAGACAAAAGAAGGACACTACATAATGATAAAAAAAAAAAAAAACAAGAGGGTATGACAATTGTAAATATTTATGCACCCAACATAGGAGCGCCTAAATATATAAAGCAATTATTAACAGACATAAAGGAAGAAATTGACAGTAATACAATAATTGTAGGGGACTTTAAGACCCCCGCTTACATCAATGAATAGATCATCCAGACAGAATATTAACAAGGAAACAATGGCTTTGAATGAAACATTGAAACAAATAGACTTAACAGATCTATTCAGAACACTCCATCTAAAAACAGTGAAATTCATATTCTTTTCAAGTACACATGGAACATTCTCCAGAATAGGTCACATATTAGGCCAAAAAACAAGTCTCAATAAATTTAAAAAGATCAAACTTATACCATACATCTCTTCTCAGTACAACACTATGAAACTAGAAATCAATCACAAGAAAAAATCTGAAAAGACTACAAATACATGGAAGTTAAATAACATGCTACTAAACAGTGAATGGTTTAACCAAGAAATCAAATAAAAAATCAAAAAATACATGGAAAAAAATGAAAATGAAAGCACAGTGGTCCAAAATCTTTGGGACGCAGCAAAAGCAGTTCTAAGAGGAGTTTATAACAATACAGGTGTACCTCAAGAAGGAAAAAAAAAAAAAGCTCAAATAAACAACTTAACCTTATACCTAAAGCAGCTAGAAAAAGAACAACAATCAAAACCCAAAACCAGGAGAAGGAGGGTGATAATAAAGATTAGAGAAATGGGTTGGCCTGGTGATGGGTATTGAGGAGGGCACGTTCTGCATGGAGCACTGGGTGTTGCACAAACAATGAATCATGGAACACTATATCTAAAACTAATGATGTAATGTATGGGGATTAACATAACAATAAAAAAATTTAAATAAAAAAAATAAAAAATAAAGATTAGAGAAGAAATAAATGATATAGAAACTAAAAAACAATAGAACAGATCAATGAAACCAGGAGCTTTTTCCTTGATAAGATCAACAAAATTGATAAACCTCTAGCCAGACTCAAAAAAAAAAGAAAAAAGAAGAAAGAAAGAAAGAAAGGAAGGAAGGAAGGAAGGAAAAGGAAAAAAGGAAGGAAAGAAAGAAAGAAAGAAAGAAAGAAAGAAAGAAAGAAAGAAAGAAAAGAAAGAAAGAAAGAAAAGAAGAAAAGAAAAGAAAAGAAAGAAAAGAAAAGAAAAGAAAAGAAAGAAGGAAAGAGAGAAGGAAGGAAGGAAGGCAGGAAGGAAGGAAAGAAGGAAAGGGGGGGTGGGACTCAAATAAACAAAATCAGAAATTAAAGAGGAGAAATAACAACCAACACCACAGAAATACAAATAATTGTAAAAGAATATTATACAAAATTATATGCCACCAAATTGGACAACCTAGAAGAAATGGATCAATTCCTAGAAATGTATAACCTCCCAAAACTGAATCAAGAAGAAATAGAAAATTTGAACAGACTGGTTACCCACAATGAAATTGAATCAGGAATCAAAAAGTCCCAACAAACAGAAGTCCAGGACCAGAGAGCTTCACAGGTGAATTCTACCAAATATTTACAGAAGAATTAATACCTATTCTTTTCAAACTATTCCAAAAATAGAAGAGGAATGAAAACTTCCAAATTCATTCTATGAGGCCAGCATTACCCTGATACCAAAACCAGACAGAAGCACTACAAAAAAAGAATACAGGCCAATATTTCTGATCAACATAGATGCAAAAATCCTCAACAAATTATAACAAACTGAATCTAACAATACATCAAAAGAATTCACCACGATCAAGTGGGATTTAATCCTAGGATGCAAGGTGGTTCAATATTTGCAAATCAATCAATGTGATACATCACTTCAACAAGAGAAACGATAAAAATATGATCACTTCAATAGATGCAGAAAAAGCATTTGACAGAGTACAACATCCCTTCATGATAAAAACTCTCAACAAAGTAGGTTTAAAGGGAACATACCTCAACATAATAAAGGCCACATATGAAAACCCACAGCCAACATCATACTCGATGGTGAAAAACTGAGAGCGTTTCCCCTAAGGTCAGGAGCAAAGACAAGGATGTCCACTCTCACCACATTTCTGCAACATAGTACTGGAAGTCCTAGCCACAGCAGTCGGACAAGAGAAAGGAATGAAAGGCATCCAAATTGGTGAGGAAGAAGTAAAATTTTCACTATTTTCAGATGATATGATACTATATATAGAAAACCCTAAAGGCTCCACCAAAAAACCGCTAAAATTCAGTAAAGTCACAGGATACACAGTCAATGTACAGAAACCCACTGCATTTCTATACACCAAAAATGAAGCAGCAGAAAGAGAAATTAAGAAAACAATTTCATCTACAATTGCACCAAAAAGAATAAAATACCTAGGAATAAACTTAACCAAGGAGGTAAAAGACCTGTACCCTGAAAACTATAAAGCATTCATGAAAGAAATTGAAGATGACACAAACAAATGGAAAGACATTCCATGCTCATGGATTGAAAGAACAAATATCATTAAAATATCCATATTACCCAAAGCAATTTACAGATTTAATGGATTCCCTATCAAAATTCTGTTTTTCACAGAACTAGAACAAATAATACTAAAATTTGTATGGACCATAAAATACCCCAAATAGCCAAAGCAATCTTAAAAAAGAATAAAGCAGGAGGTACCACAATCCCATATTTCAAGATATACCACAAAGCTGTATTAATCAAAACAGTGTGACACTGGCACAAAAACAGACACATAGATCAATGGAACAGAGTAGAGAGTCCAGAAATAAACCCATGCTTTTATGGTCAATTAATCTATGACAAAGGAGGCAACAATATAAAATGGAGAAAAGATAGTCTCTTCAACAAATGGTGTTGAGAAAACTGGAGAGCTACAGGCAAAAGATTGAAATTGTACCACTACTAATACCATATCCAGCAATAAACTCAAAATGGATTAAAGACCTAAATTTGATACCTGAAACCATAAAAATCCTCAAAGAAAACATAGTAATTTCTTTGACATCAGCCATAGAAACATTTTTCTAGCTATGTCTCCTTTGACGAGGAACCAAAACCAAAATTAAATTATTGGGACTACACCAAAGTAAAAAGCTTTTGTACAGCAAAGGAAACCATCAGCAAAACAAAAAGGCAAGCTACTGAATGGGAGAAGATATTTGCAAATGACATATCTGATTAGCAGTTAATGTCCAAAATATATAAAGAACATATACAACTCAACACAAAAAATACAATAAACAATCCAATTTAAAAATGGGAAAAGGCTCTGAATAGACATTTTTCCAAAGAAGACTTACATGCAACTGGGTAACAGACACATGAAAAGATGCTCAACATCACTAATCATCAGGGAAATGCAAATTAAAACCACAATGAGATACCACTTTACACCTGTCAGAATGGCTAAAATCAAAAATACAAGAAAAACGAGTCTTGGCAAGCATGTAGAGAAAAAGAAACCTTGTGCACCATTGGTAGGAATGCAAATTGGTGCAGCCACTGTGGAAAACAGTATGTAGATTCCTCCAAAAAATTAAAAACAGAAATAGATGATCCAGTAATTCTAGTACTGTGTATTTACCCAAAGAAAATAAAAACACCAATTGGAGAAGATATATGTACCCCTATGTTTATGGCAGCATTATTCACAATAGCCAAGATATGGAGGCCACTTGAGTGTCCATCCATAGATGAATGGATAAAGAAGAAATGGTTTAACCATATATATACACACACATATATACATATATATACATATATATGTGTGTGTATATATATGGTTTATGTGTATATATATATATATATAGACACACACAAGGGAATATTACTCAGCCATAAAAAAATGAAATCTTGCCATTTGCAACAACATGGATGGACCTACAGAGTACAATGCTAAGTGAAATGTCAGTCAGAGAAAGACATACCATATGATTTCACTCATGTGAAATTTAAGAAACAAATGAACAAACCAAAAAAAGAGACAAACCAAACTATAGTCTCTTTTTTTCTTTTTTTATTTTATTTTATAATGTTATGTTAATCACCATACATTACATCATTAGTTTTTGATGTAGTGTTCCATGATTCATTGTTCGCGTATAACACCCAGTGCTCCATGAAATACCTGCCCTCCTTAATACCCATCACCAGGCTAACCCATCCCCCCACCCCCCTCCCCTCTAGAACCCTCAGTTTCTCAGAGTCCATAGTCTCTCATGGTTCGTCTCCCCCTCCGATTCCCCCCCTTCATTTTTCTCTTCCTACTATCTTCTTCTTTTTTTTAACATATAATGTATTATTTGTTTCAGAGGTACAGGTCTGTGAATCAACAGTCTTACACACTTCACAGCGCTCACCATAGCACATACCCTCCCCAATGTCTATCACCCACCCAGTCTACCACCCATCCCTCCCACCCCCGACCACTCCAGCAACCCTCAGTTTGTTTCCTGAGATTAAGAATTCCTCATATCAAACTACAGACTCTTAAATTCAAAGATCAAACTGGTGTTTGCTGGAGGGGAGGTCGGTGGGGGGACAGGTGAAATGGGTGAAGGGAATTAAGAGTATGCTTTTGTGATGAGTACTGAGAAATGTACAGAATTTTTCAATCATTATAGTGTACATTTGAAACAAATATAACACTGTGTGTTAATTATACTTGAATAAAAATAACAAATAATAAAATCTAAGTCATTATCTTAAACAGTGGAAAGGGAATAATAATACTCTACCTCTTGCATTGACTTAAAAATGGAATAAAATATATAAAGCAACTGAACACTCCTTATAATATAAAATACTTTGGTAGGTTGTTAACTTTTTTCATCCAATAAAACAGTAGCATAAACTCCTCCCATGTAGAATCCTATGAATTTTCCTTTGTTTTCTAATATAACAAAGTATCTGGACACCTCTGAGATTTGTGTTCACTTTAGTATCTCAAAGAGTTAGATCCTCATCTTAGAAAATAATTTTTAGTGACTGATACAAGGAAAAGTTCTTTCTCCTTAGTTTTATTTTTGGCTCTTTGCAATCACTTTCTTTTTTTTTTTTCTTTTTTTTTTATATGCAATCACTTTCTCTTAACAAAGGATTTTTTCCTCAGGTCCTGATATGCTTGACTCTCATTCAAGGTTTTTGCTCTGACCCGATGTAATTTAATTTACTACAGTTCCACTATCAGCATTATTAGACAGGAACATTTCATTTTTTAACATTTATGTAGCCATTTTTAAACTTTTAAATGCTTTCACAATTTTCCTTTAAGTAATGTTTTCCCAGAATAGCCCTTTGTAATAGTTAAGCTATATTTGAAAGAATGGTGGAGAAACTGGAAATGGTCCAAAGAAGAGCAGGGAAAATGATTAAAGGGATAGAAAATAAATTACCTCAGAATAAGTTAGAGTTGGAGTTAAAAAGAGAAAGCAAAGGTAGGATATAAAGGGTCTAATTCTCCAAACCCTCATACAAACCAAAGCTAGTGACATTGGAAAACTGTCATGGAAAAGCCAGCACACTCACTTCTGAACCACAAGGATGGAGGAAGTCTTCAAGGTCTACCTCTATTTCCAACTCGTGATGATTCTAGTCTTTTTCTGATTGTTCACCAAACTTATAATATAAATCAGAAATAGCAAACTGGTTGCATTCTATGAGCTAACTATGATTAATTGGTGACAGTTGATATTTTGAGGATTATGAGTTCATTTATATAATGAGTTGGGTCTCAGAAGTCTTGGGAATTAACTTCATACCCAAGTGTGACTCATTGGGAGACTAGGATATATGAAAACCCTATGATAATTAGTACTTGGGTCATCCAAGGAAAAAGCTATCTTATGTTCCCACTTAAACACCTGTCCTTATTCTGGGAAAAACAACATAGCTAACAACACTCTCCTAGGATCTAGTCCCTAGAATCAGTCCCTATACTGGCAGTCATATCTACCCTCCTATTTGTCACCATGTTCCTTGACCTGGGAAGTTACATCAGATGGTCTTCATGCCTTCTAGCTTTCAGTTGGGTTCACCCAATGGGAAGTACTGGCAGATCAGAGAGCAGAAGGAGAATGAAATCAAGATATTTCCTCCTTAACTCACTCCCTGCCACATAGCCCTCATTAGCTGAGGTTCCGCCAATGCCCATTGTTCCTTTTAGGAGATGCTCCCCATGTAGCTCTCTCTCCACATTGTGGTAACCACTTCTCTTCCTTGGTAACAGCTCTCTCCAAATACTAGGTCTAAGCATTACCCTCTCCCTTGTTGGTTTCTTTAACCATGATTACAACTTTGTAAGTAGTCCCTTTGTTAAACTGTGCTTAAATTGCCCAGTTTGAATGTGCAACGTGTTTTCTTCCAAAATCCTGACTCATACAATACCCCATAAAATTGTACACATATATAATCAATGAATATGGATCTTATGCAAGCTTTTCCTGAGGCTCCACGATTCAAAATTATGTTATATATACCTGCCTGGTGCTGAAATGATTAATAACCTCTAAATAAACAGCACAGTGTTGTCTGGTTTTAAGCTGATGCAAATATCAGCCTTCATTTTATTTTGTATATCTCCAGATTATTCTGTTTATATAGTTGAAACCAACATCAGTACAGTTCTGTGACTTTAGTCCTTCTGAAGCCAGAACAGAATAAAATGAAAAAGTCACTTTTCCTGGTCCCCCTCCCTCAGAGAGCTCACAATCTAGTAGATGAGGTAGAGATATAAATTATCAAACATAAGATAAAATGTAACAATAATTCAATATTTATTCATTGACATGTAACAGGCCAAGTGCTAGGTATTGAAAATAAAAATGATGAATAAAAATGGCCCCTATTCTCAAGATGCTCACAATCTAATAGGAAATCAGACACATTGAAATTCTTAGTACTGAAAGTGTAATAAGTACTTAAAAGAGATACAACAGCAAACACACACACACACAACTAATTCTTGTCATGAAACATTTGAGAAGGTATTATGAAAGAGATGGCATTTGAGGAAGATGAGGGACCTGCCTAGGTAGAATCAAAGTAAAATGAAATCATATGGGATTAAAAAGTAAACATGTGAGCAGAGCATAATATAGAAATGGGAGAAGCAAAAGTATACACAGGCAGGGTACCTGAATGACTCAGTTAAGTGTCTGCCTCCAACTCAAGTTATGATCCCAGGGTCCTGGAATCGAGCCCTTCATTGGGCTCCCTGCTCAGCGGGGAGCCTGCTTCTCCCTCTCCCTCTGCTGCTCCCCCTGCTTGTTCTCTCTCCTTGTTAAATAAATAAATAAAATCATTTTTAAAAATCTTTAAAAAAAAAAGTATACACAGGCATTTGGCATCTAGACCCTGGAGGAATAAATTGAATAGATAAAGCTACCACCAAGAATGAATTATTCACTGGGCTACTGTAGCAGTTATAAGAAAAGTAGCAATGACATGTATTTGAATGAAATCAAAATGGGACAACACCAGAAATAGATTGAGTCTTTCCTTCCCTACTACATAATCTGTTTAGTTTCACTCCTACCTGACTTCTCTCCCACCTTGCAAAGAAAGAAACAGGTAAAAGAAAGCAAGAGGCCAGCGAATGTCCAAGACATGGATGGTCTTGACTTCAATTTAACAAAAATCTTGAGACCCTATTATTTCTGAAACACTACGGTAGGCACCAGGCGAAATACAAAGGAGCAAGTTTCCTTTTTGCCCCATCATTTCATAAAACAAAAACAAACAAGAAAACAGTGTTGTGAAATAACTCGTTCAAAGTCATTTGCCTAAGTGAAGGCAGCCTTAGAAACACCCCACCGGCTAGGATGCTGCAGGTAGCATTGAAAGTGTAGAACATCATCTTGCTTCCCTAATTGCTTTAAAAGTAGCCAAATATTATAAACAATACTTAGCCAGAAACTGTACCATTTCATCAATTATACTTATGATAGTGACAGAGACTCCTAAACACTTTGCAAGTTGATGAATGTTTTGAGTGATTTTTTAAATTACTCCACCAGGTTAATTTTTCCTTATAGATATTCTGATCAGCCACAGAAACTCTCAGCCAAGGACTGGCGAGAACAACACAGCATTCACCATTTGCCCTCTGGGTTAGTCAGCGCCCAGCCAAAACACCAACAAATAAATTACCATATCAGATGACTCCACACAGAGAACTTAATGACCAAAATTAATAACAAAGATTTTCCAAGTGCTGAGGTGGGTGAGGCAGCCAAGATCAGCAACTGCAAGGAGCCGCTGACATCCTAGTGGCCACTAGGGCTAGAAGGACAAAGGAAGGCGGTGCGGTTACTGAAACTCCAAAGCTTCGCCACTGGTGGAAGCTGGATTCTGTCTGGAGCTGAGGATTGAGAGGAAAAGGCTGACTAGAGGTAGCTGAAACCACATAGAAAGTGTGATCACTGTCAAAGAGGCAGAGAGGGAGAGAGAGAGGGGGAGACCAAGACCTTCCCTTCCTTCCATCATGTGCTTGTCCCAAGAGTAGTGGGTATTACTCTCTACTATAACTGCCTGTTTATTTATCCATCTATACCATTGCTTCTCATTGGAAAGTGGGCCAGGAGCCCAAGAAATATAGTTTGCAGGAGCCCGATCAAAATGGCAGCAAATGGATCTGAGCTCAAACAGACCAATGTCCTGCACTCTAAAATTTCACCCTTGCCATTAGTAAGATGTCTCAAATCTCCTTGCTCCTCTTTCTCCATTTGTGTGCCTTTTTCCAAGGAAGGGCAAAGTTTGGGTCCGTAGCCACTTATTTGTTAGGAGTCACTGGGTCCCTTAAGAATATAGTACACCTAGAGAAAGGTTACTTGAGGAAAAACGATGTAATCACTCCCAGGAGAACAAATCAGAGATTGTTTCCGTGACAGTTTAATATTGCAGAATCTCCAAAAAGAATGCTTAATAGCATCATCAAGCTATTTCATGAATATTTGGTCCTAAAAGCAATGGTGATCACTAGTAGATTTGGGACATTAAAAATTGCCCCCTCCTTTTTTGTGAGCAATTTCTTTTTTCTTTTTTTTTTAAGATTTTATTTATTTATTTGACAGAGAGAGAGCACAAGCAGGAGAAGTGCAAGAGGGAGAAGCAGGCTCCCCACTGAGCAGTGAGCCTGATGTGGGGCTCGATCCCAGGACCCTGGGATCATGACCTGAGCTGAAGGCAGAGGCTTAACCTACTGAGCCACCCAGGCACCCCTTTGTGAGCAATTTCTTTCTTTTTTTTTTTTTTAAGATTTTATTTATTTATTTGACAGAGAGAGAGAGAACGAGAGCAGGAACACAAGTAGGGGGAGTGGGAGAGGGAGAAGCAGGCTTCCCGCTAAGCAGGGAGCCCGATGCAGGGCTCGATCCCAGGACCCTGGGATCATGACCCGAGCCAAAGGCAGACACTTAAGGACTGAGCCACCCAGGCACCACTATGAGCAATTTCTTAAAACCACTTTTCAGGTACATTTGGACACTCCCTCCCATGAAGCCTAACTGTGTACTGTGATGACACCATAATCTCTAGCATTATCTGAGCACTTTAGAATACCAGGTATTGGACTAAGCACTTCATGAATCATTTAACGCTCCCGATCACCCCATGAAGTAGATACTAGTAAAACACACCAGTCTAGAGATAAATGAAGTTAGAGGAAGTTAAATAAATTATCCAGGATTACATGGCTTAGCAGACTAATACTCTAACCTGGGATTTAAAGACACTAGAGCCCGGGCCTGCTGGTCTGTGGTGCGCCACGGACGCCAGTCTCTGTTCCGCAGGATGGGGTTTGTTAAGGTTGTCAAGAATAAGGCTTACTTCAAGAGATACCAAGTGAAATTTAGAAGAAGACGAGAGGGTAAAACTGATTATTATGCCCGGAAATGCTTGGTAATTCAAGATAAAAATAAGTACAACACACCTAAATACAGGATGATAGTTCGTGTAACCAACAGAGATATCATTTGTTGGATTGCTTATGCCTGCATAGAAGGAGATATGATAGTTTGTGTGGCTTATGCTCATGAACTCCCAAAGTATGGTGTGAAGGTTGGCCTGACAAATTATGCTGCAGCATATTGTACCGGCCTGCTGCTGGCCTGCAGGCTCCTCAATAGGTTTGGCATTGACAAGATCTATGAAGGCCAAGTGGAAGTGACTGGAGATGAATACAATGTGGAAAGCACTGATGGTCAACCTGGTGCCTTCACCTGCTATTTGGATGCAGGGCTTGCCAGAACTACTACTGGAAATAAAGTTTTTGGGGCCCTCAAGGGAGCAGTGGATGGAGGCTTGTCTATCCCTCACAGTACCAAACGATTCCCTGGTTATGATTCAGAAAGCAAGGAATTCAATGCAGAAGTACATCGAAAGCACATCATGGGTCAGAATGTTGCAGATTATATGCGTTACCTAATGGAAGAAGACAAAGATGCTTACAAGAAACAATTCTCTCAATACATAAAGAACAACATAACTCCAGACATGATGGAGGAGATGTATAAGAAAGCTCATGCTGCTATATGAGAGAATCCAGGTTATGAGAAGAAGCCTAAGAAAGAAGTTAAAAAGAAGAGGTGGAACCCTCCCAAAATGTCTCTTGCCCAAAAGAAAGATCGGGTAGCTCAGAAGAAGGCAAGCTTCCTTAGAGCTCAGGAGCGGGCTGCTGAGAGCTACTAAACCAAACCACAATTTTCTATGAAGATTTTTCAGTTAAAGACAATAATAAACTTATTCATCAAGCAAAAAAAAGACACTAGAGCCCTTCCTTTTAATCATTATACTGGCCAGTAAAATGCTACACAGCATTTATTTGTTTGCGTATATCTCTTCTTCAATAGAATACAAACTAAAAGGAGAATTCTGTCCTATTTATACTCACATCCTCCTCATCTACCAAAAGTAGTCATTTTCCATGAGTGTGTGTTGAATGAATAAAGATTCCATGTTTTAATTTTTGTACAAAAGTGAACAAGATAAAAGAACAACCCAAAAAAGCGCATTCTCACCAAATATACAAACTAAAATATCACAATTGCCTTCTTAATCTCGCAACAGATTTATCCTAAAACTCAATTTTCTCTTTAACAACTCACATGCCATCTTATATTGAAACATTTATTACCAAAATGCATTTAAGTGCCTATCTGTGCATTCTAAACTCAAGCTCTGCAGATCAATAAAACTCAAATTGCTTTTTAAAAAGAGATTCTAAGACTTATTTTTTAAATACTTCAAAAGCAAGATCAAGATTACAAATTGATTTCAAACTAAAGAAAAATGCTAAGGAATATCAAAAAGTTTTCCAACTGATGCTTGGAAATTAGGAAATTAGGAAAGATGAACATTGCATTTAAATAGGCATTGTTTTTTCAAATCATCCTTTGGAATTCCCCCACACTTAATTCAGTTATGCTTCACTGTTAAAAATATCTTTTGAGGGAGAGCAAGATGGCGGAGGAGTAGGAGACCTGGATTTCATCTAGTCTCAGGAATTCAGCTGGATAGGGATCAAACCATTCTGAACACCTACAAACTCAACAGGAGATCGAAGAAAAGAAGAGCAACAACTCTCTGAACAGAAAAACGACCACTTTCTGGAAGGTAGGACGTGCGGAGAAGTGAATCCAAGGTGATATTCGGGAGGATAGATGGCGGGGGAGGGGCCTCCGTCGGCCGCTTCTGGCAAGTGATAGAGCCACGGAGCACAAAATCGGAACTTTTAGAAGTCGGCTCCGCTGAGGGACGTCACTCCGGTGGCTAAGCGGGGGGTGGAACCCTCGCGGGACAGTGTGGTCTCAGGACCCTCGGGGTCACAGAAAGACTGGGGGTGCCTGAGTGCGGCAGAGCTCCCAGGTATCGGAGCGGGGAAGCCGGCTGCAGAGACGGAGCCGAGGCGCGGGCTCTCAGCTCGGGGTTGCCATAAACCGTGATCCGCGGCACAGTCGGGCCACTGCTCCTCCAGTAGGGACCCAACAAGCGGCAGATCCGGGGAGACTCACCTTCTTCTCCCGGGAGGAGAGGTGCGGGAGCACACCGCAAGGATCTGCTGGGTTTGGAGACTCTACACGGGGTCGGCTGCCAGAGATAGAAACGCTCTGTCACAGGCTGGGTGAGCACGGAGTGCGGCCGGAGACCAGGGAGACGGGAGTGATTGACTGCTTTTCTCTGGGGGCTCACTGAGGAGCGGGGCCCTGAGTTCTCGGCTCCTCTGGGGCGGAGATTGGGAGGCCGCCATTTTCACTCTCATCCTCCAAAGCTGTACGGAAAGCTTGCAGGGAACAAAAGCTCCCGAGAGCAAACCCGAGCAGATTACTTAGCCCGGACTGGGCAAGGGCGGGGCAATTCCGCCTCCGGCAGAGACATTTGGGAACCACGGCAACAGGCCCCTCCCCCAGAAGATCAACGAGAACAGCCAGCCAAGACCAAGTTTACCAATCAATGAGAACGGCAGAACTCCAGCGCTAGGGGAATACTGCACATAGAATCTGTGGCTTTTTTACCATGATTCTTTAGTCTTTCAAAGTTATTTTTTTCTTAACTGTCTTTTTTTTTTTGAATTTTTCTTTTTCCCTTTTTAAACCAACATCTTATCAATCCCTTTTTTAAAAAACATTTTTATGGGCACGTGGGTGGCTCAGTTGGTTAAGCAACTGCTTTCACCTCAGGTCATGATCCTGGAGTCCCAGGACCAAGTCCCGAGTCGGGCTCCCTGCTCAGCAGGGAGTCTGCTTCTCCCTCTGACCCTCCCCACTCTCATGCTCTCTCTCTCTATCTCATTCTCTCTCTCAAATAAATAAATAAAATCTTTTAAAAAAAACATTTTTATTTTTCATTTTTAGAGTCATATTCTATCCCTTCATAGTAGTTACCCTTATTTTTGGCATATATATATAAGTTGTTCTCTCTTTAAAATTTTGAGATACAGTTTCTTCTAACAGATCAAAATATACCTTAAATCTCTGGTGTATGGCTTTGTTCTACTCTCCTGCCTGATCACATTCTCTCCCTGTTTTTTCTTTTTTTTTTTAATCCTCTTCTTTCTTTTTTCAAACAACTTCTTATCAATTCCTTTTATAAAATTTTTTATAATTATCATCTTTACAGTCATATTCCATGCCTTCATCATATCAACCCTTATTTTTGTACATATATAAGTTTTTCTTTCTTTAACATTTTGGGAGGCACTTTCTTCTAACAGACCAAAATACACCCAAAATCTAGTGTGTAGCACTGATCTATGCACCACCCTGATCATATTTGATCATATTCTGGCTTTTTTTGTTTTGTTCTGTTTTTGTTTGTTTTTATATTTTTCTTTTTCTTTTTCTTTTTTCTTTCTTTCCCTTTCTTTTCCCCCAGTTTCAGGTCTTTTCTGATTTGTTTAGAGTATATTTTCTGGAGACGTTGGTACCCTGTTAGCATTTTGTTCTCTCATTCATCTGTTCTCCTCTGGACAAAATGACAAAACAGAAAAAATCACCTCAACAAAAAGAACAAGAGGCAGTACCAACTGCCAAGGACCTACTCCATATGGACATTGGTAGGATGTCGGATCTAGAGTTCAGAATCATGACTTTAAAGATACTAGCAGGACTTGAAAAAAGCATGGAAGTTATTAGAGAAACCCTTTCTGGAGAAGTAAAAGAACTAAAATCTAACCAAGTTGAAATCAAAAAGGCTATTAATGAGGTGCAGTCAAAAATGGAGGCACTAACTGCTAGGATAAATGAGGCAGAAGAAAGAATCAGTGAGATAGAAGACCAAATGATGGAAAATAAAGAAGCTGAGAAAGAGAGATAAACAACTACTGGATCACGAGGGCAGAATTCAAGAGATAAGTGATACCATAAGATGAAACAACATTAGAATAATTGGGATCCCAGAAGAAGAAGAAAGAGAGAGAGGGGCAGAAAGTATATTGGAGCAAATCATAGCAGAGAACTTCCCTAATTTGGGGAACGGAACAGGCATCAAAACCCAGGAGGCACAGAGAACCTGTCTCAAAATCAATAAAATTAGGTCAACACCCTGACATCTAAATGTAAAACTTATGAGTCTCAGAGACAAAGAGAAAATCCCAAAAGCAGCTCGGGGGAAGAGATATGTAACCTACAATGGTAGAAACATTAGATTGGCAACAGACTTATCCACAGAGACCTGGCAGGCCAGAAAGGACTGGCATGATATATTCAGAGCACTAAATGAGAAAAATATGCAGCCAAGAATACTATATCCAGCTAGGCTGTCATTGAAAATAGAAGGAGAGATCAAAAGCTTCCAGGACAAACAAAAACTAAAGGAATTTGCAAACACAAAACCAGCCCTACAAGAAATCTTGAAAGGGGTCCTCTAAGCAAAGAGAGAGCCTAAAAGCAACATAGACCAGAAAGGAACACAGACCATATACAGTAACAGTGACCTTACAGGCAAAACAATGGCACTAAATTCATATCTTTCAATAGTTACCCTGAATGTAAATGGGCTAAATGCCCCAATCCAAAGACACAGGCTATCAGATTGGATTAAAAAACAAGACCCATCGATATGCTGTCTGCAAGAAACTCATTTTAGACCCAAAGACACCCCCAGATTTAAAGTGAGCGGGTGGAAAACCATTTACCATGCTAATGGACACCAAAAGAAAGCTGGGGTGGCAATCCTTCTATCAGACAAATTAGATTTTAAACCAAAGACTATAATAAGAGATGAGGAAGGACACTATATCCTACTTAAAGGGTCTATCCAACAAGAAGATCTAACAATTGTAAATATCTATGCCCCTAACATGGGAGCAGCCAATTATATAAGCCAATTAATAACAAAAGCAAAGAAACACACCAACAACAATACAATGGTGGGGGACTTTAACATCCCCCTCACTGAAATGGACAGATTATCTAAGCAAAAGATCAACAAGGAAATAAAGACTTTAAATGACACACTGGACCAAATGGACTTCACAGACATATTCAAAACATTCCATCTCAAAGCAACGGAATACACATTCTTCTCTAGTGTCCATGGAACATTCTCCAGAATCGATCACATCCTAGGTCATAAATCAGGTCTCAACCAGTACCAAAAGATTGGAATCATTCCCTGCCTATTTGCAGACAACAATGCTTTGAAACTAGAACTCAATCACAAGAGGAAAGTTGGAAAGAACTCAAATACATGGAGGCTAAAGAGCATCCTACTGAAGAATGAATGGGTCAACCAGGAAATTAAAGAAGAATTTTAAAAATTCATGGAAAACAATGAAAATGAAAACACAACTGTTCAAAATCTTTGGGATGCAGCAAAGGCAGTCCTAAGAGGAAAGTACATAGCAATACAAGCCTTTCTCAAGAAACAAGAAAGGTCTCAAATACACAACCTAACCCTACACCTAAAGGAGCTGGAGAAAGAACAGCAAATAAAGCCTAAACCCAGCAGGAGAAGAGAAATAATAAAGATCAGAGCAGAAATCAATGAAATAGAAACCAAAAGAACAGTAGAACAGATCAACAAAACTAGGAGCTGGTTCTTTGAAAGAATTAACAAGATTGATAAACCCCTGGCCAGACTTATCAAAGAAGAGAAATGACCCAAATCAACAAAATCATGAATGAAAGAGGAGAGATCACAACCAACACCAAAGAAATACAAACAATTATAAGAACATACTATGAGCAACTCTATGCCAGCAAATTAGATAACCTGGAAGAAATGGATGCATTCCTAGAGATGTATCAACTACCAAAACTGAACCAGGAAGAAATAGAAAACCTGAACAGACCTATAACCACTAAGGAAATTGAAGCAGTCATCAAAAATCTCCCAACAAACAAAAGCCCAGGGCCAGATGGCTTCCTTGGGGAATTCTACCAAACATTTCAAGAAGAATTAATATCTATTCTTCTGAAACTGTTCCAAAAAATAGAAATGGAAGGAAAACTTCCAAACTCATTTTATGAGGCCACCATTACCTTGATCCCCAAACCAGACCAAGACCCCATCAAAAAGGAGAATTACAGACCAATATCCTTGATGAACATGGATGCAAAAATTCTCACCAAAATACTAGCCAATAGGATCCAACAGTACATTAAAAGGATTATTCACCACGACCAAGTGGGATTTATCCCTGGGCTGCAAGGTTGGTTCAACATCCGCAAATCAATCAATGTGATACAATACATTAACAAAAGAAAGAGCAGAATCATATGATCCTCTCAATAGATGCAGAAAAAGCATTTGACAAAGTACAGCATCCTTTCTTGATCAAAATTCTTCAGAGTATAGGGATACAGGGTACATACCTCAATATCATAAAAGCCATCTATGAAAAACCTACAGCGAATATCATTCTCAAATGGGAAAAAACTGAGAGCTTTCCCCATAAGGTCCAGAACACGGCAGGCATGTCCACTATCACCACTGCTATTCAACATAGTACTAGAAGCCCTAGCCACAGCCATCAGACAACAAAAAGAAATAAAATGCATCCAAATAGGCAAAGAAGAAGTCAAACTCTCATTCTTTGCAGATGATATATTTTATGTGGAAAATCAAAAATACTCCACCCCAAAACCGCTAGAACTCATACAGGAATTCAGTCAAGTGGCAGGATATAAAATCAATGCACAGAAATCAGTGGCATTCCTATACACCAACAACAAGACAGAAGAAAGAGAAAATAAGGATTTGATCCCATTTACAATTGCACCCGAAACCATAAGATACCTAGGAATAAATCTAACCAAAGAGGCAAAGGATCTGTACTCAGAAAACTATAAAATACTCATAAAAGAAATTGAGGAAGACACAAAGAAAGGGAAAAACGTTCCATGCTCATGGATTGGAAGAACAAATATTGTGAAGATATCAATGCTACCTAGAGCAATCTACACATTCAATGCAATCCCCATCAAAATACCATCCACTTTTTTCAAAGAAATGGAACAAATAATCCTAAAATTTGTATGGAACCAGAAAAGACCCCGAATAGCCAGAGGAATGTTGAAAAAGAAAAGCAAAGCTGGCAGCATCACAATTCCGGACTTCCAGCTCTATTACAAAGCTGTCATCATCAAGACAGTATGGTACTGGCACAAAAACAGACACATAGATCAATGGAACAGAATAGAGAGCCCAGAAATGGACCTTCAACTCTATGGTCAACCAATCTTCGACAAAGCAGGAAAGAATGTCCAATGGAAAAAAGACAGTCTCTTCAACAAATGGTGTTGGGGAAATTGGACAGCCACATGCAGAAAAATGAAACTGGACCATTTCCTTATACCACACACAAAAATAGACTCCAAATGGTTGAAAGACCTCAATGTGAGACAGGAGTCCATCCAAATCCTAAAGGAGAACACAGGCAGCAACCTCTTCAACCTCAGCTGCAGCAACTTCTTCCTAGAAACATCGCCGAAGGCAAGGGAAGCAAGGGCAAAAGTGAACTCTTGGGACTTCATCAAGATAAAAAGCTTTTGCA
Source organism: Phoca vitulina (assembly GCF_004348235.1). Classification (NCBI taxonomy): domain Eukaryota; kingdom Metazoa; phylum Chordata; class Mammalia; order Carnivora; family Phocidae; genus Phoca; species Phoca vitulina. The sequence continues at coordinate 15,933,504 of NW_022589737.1, forward strand.
CAGCAAAAGAAACAGTCAACAAAACCAAAAGACAACCGACAGAATGGGAGAAGATATTTGCAAATGACATATCAGATAAAGGGCTAGTATCGAAAATCTATAAAGAACTTTTCAAACTCAACACCCAAAGAACAAAGAATCCAATCAAGAAATGGGCAGAAGACATGAACAGACATTTTTCCAGAGAAGACATCCAAATGGCCAACAGACACACGAAAAAGTGCTCAACATCGCTTGGCATCAGGGAAATCCAAATCAAAACCTCAATGAGATACCACCTCACACCAGTCAGAATGGCTAAAATTAACAAGTCAGGAAATGACAGATGTTGGTGAGGATGTGGAGAAAGGGGAACCCTCCTCCACTGTTGGTGGGAATGCAAGCTGGTGCAGCCACTCTGGAAAACAGTATGGAGGTTCCTCAAAAAGTTGAAAATAGAGCTACCAATACAATCCAGCAATTGCACTACTGGGTATTTACCCCAAAGATACAAATATAGGGATCCGAAGGGGTATGTGCACCCCGATGTTTATAGCAGCAATGTCCACAATAGCCAAACGATGGAAAGAGCCAAGATGTTCATTGACAGATGAATGGATAAAGAAGAAGTGGTATCTATATACAATGGAATATTATGCAGCCATCAAAAGGAATGAGATCTTGCCATTTGCAGCAACGTGGATGGAACTGGAGGGTGTTATGCTGAGGGAAATAAGTCAATCAGAGAAAGACATGTATCATATGACCTCACTGATATGAGGAATTCTTAATCTCAGGAAACAAACTGAAGGTTGCTGGAGTGGTGTGGGGTGGGAGGGATGGGGTGGTTGGGTGATAGACACTGGGGAGGGTATTTGCTATGGTGAGCGCTGTGAATTGTGCAAGACTGTTGAATCTCAGATCTGTACCTCTGAAACAAATAATGCAATATATGTTAAGGAAAAAAAAAAAGAAGAAGAAGATAGGAGGAGGGGAAGAATGAAGGGGGGGAAATCGGAGGGGGAGATGAATCATGAGAGACGATGGACTCTGAAAAACAAACTGAGGGTTCTAGAGGGGAAGGGGGTGGGAAAATGGGTTAGCTTGGTGATGGGTTTTAAAGAGGGCACGTTCTGCATGGAGCACTTGGTGTTATGCACAAACAATGAATCATGGAACACTACATCAAAAACTAATGATGTAATGTATGGTGATTAACATAACAATAAAAAATTAAGAAAAAACTAATGATGTAATGTATGGTGATTAATATAACAATAAAAAATTAAAAATATATATATATTTTTTGAACGTCTTCCAAGAACTATCTCCAGAATCACACACACAAAAATTATTCTCACTAATATTTACCTTGTTATCCATCTCCATTCTTAGACCTTTAGGAGTAGTGACTGTATCTGGTTCACCGTTGTCTTCCCAGCAGCCCACAGAGTACCTATTTTTCACAGTCAGTGTTTGTAGGATGAAAAATTAGAGAATGAATTCATCCATACCTGAGAGATTGAGATGTTTTTCCTTCTGACTCAAAAGAGGGTATAATTTGATGGAAAAACTCTCAGCCATCCTGACTTATCCTGGCTTTCATGTCACCATCCCGAGGTCAGTACCTTTCTTAATGCTTCCATAGCCATTTAAAAAAATAACTTCTCCCCTGTTGGACTACAATGGCCATACATTTAAGAAAAGTGTCTGTAGGGAGCTTAAAAAAAGTTAAAGGGCTATAGATATTCCTAGACCTAGTAATTAGCACTTTATATGGCAGTGATAAGAAGTGATAACAGGGGCACCTGGGTGGCTCAGTTAAGCATCTGCCTTCAGCTCAGGTCATGGCTCCAGGGTCCAGGGTTCGAACCCCATGTTCAACTCCGTGCTCAGCGGGGAATCTGCTTCTCCCTCTCCCCCCGTCCATGCTCTCTCTCACTATCTCTCCCTCTCTCTCAAATAAATAAATAAAATCTTAAAAAAAAAAAAAAAGAAGTGATAACAATCTGAAACAAAAAGATTCTGAAAGATTACTTTAACTAGGGTGACCATCCTTCTCTGTTTGCCTGGAACAGTTCACATACTACCTATTGTCCTGGAATAATTATTTGCTGTGCCCATTTCATTCTCAAAAGTATTTTGATTTAGGTGACTAACTATATGACTGCTCCAATTTTAATTCATTAATAATTTAGAAGATCCCAAATCTCCTTCTTAATTGGTTCTGTTCTCATTCTATTTTTCTAAACTGATTTCCTTATTTTTCAGACTGTTTTCCTCTCCTATTCTACATTTATTTTGCCACGACCAAAGTGAATGAGCAATGAAATAAATACTACTTATTATTAAAACAAATTACCAAAACATACACTTTTTGGTAAATAAAGGTAGACTCTTGGCCTGTCTAAACCTGCATGTATGAAGATCATACAGATAATAGAATTTTATGAGGTCTGGCACAAATGAGAACAAATTAGAAAACACAGCATCAATTTAAGACCAAAAGAGTGAATAGTTCACAATATGTAAAGATTTCTAGCTTCTCTTCAGCAACGTTTTTTTCAGTATTATAAGTTTAAGACCAATTTTACCATAAAATTAAGGAAACTGCCTCACAATTGTTCCATTTATTTCAACTATTCCAGCCATCCAGGCAGATCACTCCAAAGTCAGTGAGGCCATGAAATCAGTATTGATCACAAAGACAACTGAAATTACTAAATCAAGCTCATAAGATTTATACGCATGACCTTGCTTCAGTGAAGAAATAAATACATATTTCTAATGTGTCTTCACAAAAGACACATTCATACATCTTTGGTAAAGAAGAATTTTTTCTGAACCTGTTCAGTGGCAGAGAATGTAGGTCATTTCATTAATTCTCATTTGTTCATCCATGCATGCATAAAGGCTAATTTTCTAATGCCCTAATATGTGCCATGCATTGTGTTACACACTAAAGATAGCAAAGACACTAAGAACTTACAGTATCATGGCGGAAACAGATACATAAAGATCATGCAGTCCGTTCAAGAGAACTATGCTCCAAATGTGATGCAATCACAGGAAAAAAGTGATCAGTTGCATCCGGGATGAGATAAGTTCTCACAGAGAAAAAACAAATTTTTTCCACAGCATTGAGAGTCCTCCTTCATCTGCCCAGCTTTCGTCTCTGTCTTTATGTAATACTTTTCCCTTGCCTAAACACCGCACCACTGACAGTTTCCCCAATATGCCATACTTTTCCAGTTTCCCAGATTTACCATGCTATGTGGTATATCCATATACCACGCACATGGAAATTCCTCTAACGGCTGTGTCCTCACCCAATATCTGTCTGATAGATTCCCCTATCTTCTTTAAGACCCAGCTTATCCTATGCAATATATGTTAAGAAAGAAAAAAAGAAGAAGAAGAATGTAGCAGGAGGGGAAGAATGAAGGGGGGGAAATCGGAGGGGGAGAAGAACCATGAGAGACGATGGACTCTGAAAAACAAACTGAGGGTTCTAGAGGGGAGGGGGTTGGGAGGATGGGTTAGCCTGGTGATGGGTATTGAGGAGGGCACGTTCTGCATGGAGCACTGGGTGTTATGCACAAACAATGAATCATGGAACACTATATCTAAAACTAATGATGTAATGTATGGGGATTAACATAACAATAAAAAAAAAATTTTTAAAAAAAAAAAAAAAAAAAAGACCCAGCTTATCCCATTTCTGACTACCAACCCTGAGACAGTCCTTCTTTAAAATTTTTGCATTTTTTTCTATGTGCTTTAGGGTAGGGTTTGGGTTATATTCACCTATGATTCCCTGATATCTTGTACAGAGCACTCAATAAATATTTGCTGAATGAATAAAAGAAAATTTGACCTATATCTTCAAAAGCACCATAAAATAATTAAATAAAAAAATTAAATCAGTTAAATGGCTGCCTTCGGCTCAGGTCTTGATCCCGGCGTCATGGGTTCGAGCCCCGCATCTGGCTCTCTGCTCAGCAGGGAGCCTGCTTCTCCCTCTCTCTCTGCCTGCTGTTCTGCCTACTTGTGCTCTCTCTCTCTCTCTCTGTCAAATAAATAAATAAATAAAATATTTTAAAAGTTAAAATTTCGTATATATAAACTGACCATATGAGCTAGCAATTCCACTTCCAGTATAAACTGACCATATGAGCTAGCAATTCCACTTCCGGTTATTTACTCAGGAGAAATAAAAACATATGTCCATGTAAAAACATGTAAATGAATAGCATTTGATTCATAGCAGACAAAAAACTGGGCATAAACCAAATGTCTGTTAAGGAATAAAACTCAGCAATAAAAAAGAATTAATGATTGGTTCTTATAACATCATAGCTGAATATCAAAAATGTTGTGCTGAGCAAAAGAAGCCAGACACAAAAGGGTACATACTGTATGATTCAATTTATATGAAACTTCAGGAAAGACAAGTCTAATCAGTAATGGTAGAAAGCAGATCAGCACTTGCCTAGAGCTGGGGGTGAAGAGTAGGTATTGACTGAGAAGGGACACAGGAGCACCTTTCAGGGTGAATAAAATATTCTATATCTTGATTGTGGGGGTGGCTACATAGGTGTTTACATTTGTCAAACATCATCAAACTCTACACATAAAATGTAAGCATTTTATTGTATACAAATTATACCTCTATAAAAAGTTCATTTGTAAAAACTTTATGATAATTTGCATCTACTGGGGCATACCAAATTTTGGGAACCTAAAGCTTATTGGGTAGCCTCCTTAATAAAAAATACAAAATTAGGTTAAAAGCTACCACTTATTCAGAATGAGAAATGAAACCCCACAAATTACAGATACTTAAAAAATTGACAAATACTATAGACATTACAAAATAAGAGAAAACAAAATAACATTTTTATTAATTAACCATAAGATGCACCTCTGGAGCACTTTTTTTCCTAATTTTTTACTATGTACTCTGATTAACTCTTTGTAAAATAATGATTTTGTAATATTTTCTATAGAAAGAATGAAAAGATCAGTCTTTCTTCTAGCCTGATTGATTAAATTTTTTTTTTATTATTGGTAGTTTTTGAAAGTTTCTTTTAGCATCATAAGTCATTATTGATAATGTCTTATGACCTTTAAAGAAGTTGTCAAACTTGGGGAATACCTCTATCATGCTTCTTTCATATATGAGCTGTTATAGATACACTTACTGTTTATAGGAATGCTGTCTGTGCCTTTACAAATTCTAACAAATTCTATTTTATGAAAGTCCCATTTAAAAATTGAAATGCATGGTACATTTATATTATATATCCCATAATCAAATATACGGCTAAAAAGAGTAATTTTAACCAGGTACCAAGGAGATTTGAATACTTAAGAGTTTGCACATTGTGGATTTTGTAAAAATTCTCCCCAAGTAGGTTCTATCGTCTACTTTTCAAATTTTTTGGCTTCTCTGCTACCCACTCACTCCTGGTGTCAGGTTCTGTAGGAAACTTTCACATCACCATGAGATCTCTAGCACTGGATTTTTCCTGACATAATGCTGGTTAAATTGGCACAGGAGGTAATAGTAAACTGGAAGCCATTCTTGCAGTGACATCTTGCAATAATTTATCTATACTGAAAAATGACTGCAAACCACATAAATATCCCACCAAACCCAAACTAAATGTGTCTGCAATTCCATTTCCTCTTAGATTCCAAAAGTGCCCATGGCCACTCCAGTGTCACATGGAAATGTGACATGAGGATGACAAAGGGAAAATCAGAAAGAGACAGCAATTAGATTTTAACTGATTGCTCTTAGAAAGTACAGCTTTTGCAAATTTTTCTAAATCATATCACCATATGAGGAGATTACTAAAGCTCCTTCATTAGCTCCACGGTAAATCCACTCAATATTTCTTATTCACTCATTCATTCATTCATTCAACAAATATTTGTTTCATGGAACATGCTAGCCCACAAAAGTTTTCCCTTTAATTCTGATAGTCTAGAATAACATAACCAGAAAAGATACGTGAACTTTATTTCTAGCAAAGAAAAATTGCAAAGAATTCTTTCTGGACCTCCTCGTGAACTTGGTAACCCTTTGTGAAATTCAGCGTGAAGCTGTATAATTCTAAATTGATGATGTAGGTCAAAATGTTTCATATAGCCACCGAAGAGGTCTGAAAAATGAGTTTCTTGGTTGGTTTCAATCATGATAGTTACATTATATCTGCCAAACATCTGAACATTTCACATGTATCTTATGTCAGACTCATAACAGCTCACAGAAACATTGAAAAACAAAGTACTAGCTGTGTAGCAAGGGAAATATATTTTGTGAGATTTGAAATCTAGGTACAGGGTGTTCTTCAAACAACTTAAAGACTGGAATGACCTGCTTTCTGAAAAAGATTTTTCCAGTAAGCACTTCTCAAGAGGTTAGACAGCAATCTATATCTGTAATATATAGATGTATAGACATATACAAACACTCTTTTCCATTGTTTCTGGGGAAATGATCTTTCTCTGAGGTTGTAAAGTGGGTGATAGGAAGTTGATAAGCTGATTGATCAGTCTGAGGAGACTAGAATGTGTGAATTGGAGCGATATTTGCAATAAGTCATGTGTTTTTCTCAACACCTTGGGATTCCAATCTGCTTGCTACATATTTTCATAGCTTCAACAAATATTTTATTTCACTGAAGCTAAGGTTTGTTTAAGTTAATTTTTTTAATATTAGTAGGCAAATTTTATTAAGTATTCTCCTTCAAAAAATGTAGGTTAAGCCTTCAAAAATATAAAGTATTTACATCAAGTGATATCACAAAACGTAAATGGTTCATATCTCATTGCTTTTAAATATTAGGCAAATATAAAACAGAAAAAGTGGTAAGTCTTTCTTGTTCCAAAAAGAATATCATCATTGGTGCTTCTCTGTTTCCTTCTCCATCCACCCAGTGATCAACTAGGGCAGCTGGTTATAGATTCTGCCTCCACAGCATCATTCAGTTGCTGCTACCTATGGGCTCAGACCTGCCCAAGCAGGAAAAAGACTTTTCTCTTATTAGAAGCTTACAATGCTGGACACCTGGGTGGCTCAGTTGGTTGAGTGTCTGTCTTTGGCTCAGATCATGATCCCAGGATCCTGGGATCAAGTCCTGCATTGGGCTTCTTGCTCAGTGGGGAGCCTGCTTCTCCCCCAGCCTGCAGTTCCCCCTGCTTTTGCTCTCTCTCTCTCTGACAAATAAATAAATAAAATCTTTTTTAAAAAAAGAAGTTTACAACTCCACAGCTTAAGGAGGATCAAAAGTAATTTGCAGAATGCTAGCTAAACTAACATCATAGAAGACCTTAATAACCTTAACCTACAGCTCACCCTCCTCAAGGAAAGTATTGCTTCCCCATGAGACAGCAAGACTTCTGCTCTGCCTGGGTTCCCAAAATCAGCTGTGTTTGTCTCATCCCCAATCCCCACTCCCATTCCCTTTCACTTAAGCCCTTAGCCTTTCTGGCAGACAGACCCTAGTTTTATCCTTGGGCCAAGCTTATGAATGTGAACTCTTTCTTCCCTTATGACTAGATCTTTCCCTGAAAGATTCCTCAGTCCCTGTTGCTAGGAGAACATCCCAGGAGGCTTATAGACATGTCTGGGCACTCCTAAATCCTGAGGGGAGCATAGTTTAGCTCCAAGGGTTAATCCACACTACTTTAAAGTTGAGATAGAAAAAGTTTCCAAATAATTCTTATAGACAAGATTAATAACAAGAGGTTAACTCAGTGTGTGTGTATTTAAAATAAATGGAGTTTATATATACAGAACTTAAAAGCATTATCTTCTGAAAACTGATGGCAATAAATCATTTTTTTAGTAAAGTACCTGTTGATATAATGTACACTTGTTCTTTCAGAGTCTCATTTATCTATTACCTCTTGCAGAAAATGTAATGGTGCCCCAGAGCCCACAAAGAAATAACTTACCCTTCAATGAGTGGTTAATTCTTCCGAACTTAGACCTGGTCCTTTACAAAAAGAATAAAACCGACAACAGCGATTATCGTTTTATTGTACGTCACAAGATAATATTATTGAATGATAGCTCTACTACTAAGAATAAAAGATTTCAAAATTGGTTAATTTCCCTTTCTAGGTGGAAAAATAAAATATAATAATGATGTTGAAATATTTAAATTTTATATATGAGAATTCTAGGACTTCTGCTCAATACTGCCATTTACACATAGGAATGAAGATTTCTATGAACTCTGATAATTTATTTACCTTTCTTTCCACTTATAAATTTGATTTTGTGGCTATTGCCATCTCAGAATGAAGACTATTTCTAGATCTCAGGTTCAAAAATTAAATGAAAAGAGGGAACATAATTATGTCAAAACATGCCTTTTTTCTTCCCTTTTTGATAAAGCTTACTGAAATTAATTTTAAGTAGATCAACTATATAATACCATGAAGAATTTTCCAAAAGCTTACAAAATCAAAATGAAAAAGGAGATGTAAAATTAATGAACCCCCACAAAAGCAGTGAACTTGCATGTATAAGACATAGACCATGTACAAGACACTTCAAATACGTTTTCTCATTTAATTTTTGACACAATGCTACAAAACAAGTGAGATTATCCTGGATGAATGAATGAGAAATTTTTAAGTAATCTCATGTTATGTAACTAGTAAATAGCAGAGCAAGGGTTTGGTAGAGTTTTGCTTAATTCAAAACACAGGCTTTTTCTACCACACTATGCAGTCTTCAAGAAAATTAACCTCTGAGAGGTAATCAAAAGGTTTTCAAGGTTAACTGTTGTTATGTTTTGATTTATTTTACAGGTTACAAAACCCAATAGTGGGTAAAAGCATTTTTAGACCCCACAATGCTGAGGTTAATAGATAGTTACTTCTCTATTGGTTTCAGTTGCATTAATGTGTTGACTTCAGCATGTTCACTAAATATCCTCAAGTTCTCGTGTTAGCATTTGCTAAATAATGTGTTCAACTCAAAATTCCCAATGAGGATCCTCTGGTACAATGTTCTCATTGATCATTTTTTCTAAAAATAAAATAATGAGATCTCATGGCATTGATATGCATTAGTAAAGCAAAGAAAGTGAAATTTGCTTTTGGATTTTCAAGAGACCAACTGAGGAAATTAACAGAAGTCTTCTGAATCTATTTCATTCATCCATTTTTCCATTCACTCATTCATTTATTTATTCATTTGTTCACTAAAAAATATATATATATATTGGGCACCTCCTTGATGCCTGGCACTATTTCTACTATGCATGCATACAAGTAAATGAGACAAAGTTTCTCCCCTCATTGAACTTATATTTTAGGAGATCAGAGAGTAGAGTAGAATGAAGTCAGGTATGTATTCACCAGCTCCTTCCCCATAAGGATTAAGTATGGTGGCTGTGGTCCTCCATCTTTTATTGTTCCTTCAGGTGCCCTATCCACACAATTGCTCTCTCCTGATTCTAGGGCTTAGAAGGGGTAACTTGTCATAGCTGAGGCTATTGGAGTATCCTTGTGGATTATTTCAATACTGCCCACATCTTTAACAAACTTCTCTCATGACCCTGTTTGAGTGTGCCATATATTTCCATGGCCTTGGAGACTTTGATTCTTATATTTTTCCAAATCATACCTCCTCTACTGTCTGCTAACACTTCTAAGAATTTACATGAGGAAGAGAAATGTAAGCTGATTATAAATATAACATCTCCAGAAAAAAAGACAAAGAACATGAAGGTGAAGAAAAAAGGACAATGGGTAATAAAATGATAGAATGACAAAAGAGCCAAAGAAACAAGGGAGTTATGAAAGCAATATGAAACAGGCTGTCCTGGTTTACTAGCCCCTTTGCAGGAGCTTTCCCTGGGCTAGTCATATAGCTAATCCCTGTGTGTGTGTGTGTGTGTGTGTGTGTGTGCGCGCGCGCGCGCGCGTGCATGCGCACACACACGTGCACATGCGTGTAGTTGTCTGTCTCTGTCTGTGTATCACTCCCTTTCCTTGTGTTTCTTCTCTGAAAAGCTCTGGTATTTTTTTCACAACCACCATAAAGCTGTCTAAACCTGAAAAGGATGTGTCTGCTCTTTTATACCATTCATTGGTTTATCTTAGGTCACACACCAGTCAAAAGAGAGGGATAACAGAAAGAGAAAAATCACCATTTTCCAGGCCCAATGTAATATTTGATTTGGGCAAGGATTATTAGTACATACAAACAGCATTGATAAAGTGTTGTTAAGGAACAAGATATTCACAAATTACAATATATTATATTATGGATTATTTAAAACTTACAAAGGGAAAATACACCTTTATAATTGAGACTTCTAGGAGTCAGCACCTTAACTAAGTGATCAAACATATCACCAATAATCTGATATGCCTCAGAATGGGATGTGCTATGAAGTATAGATCACCACTTATCAAGCACTCTTGTCAAAATGCTTAAATTGTATCTCATCAAAACTCTGGACCTAACATTCAGTTTCCAGAAGAGACAGAAGATAGAGGAACAGGTTAATCAACACTGTGAGGGAAATAATCAAATGAAAGGGACATTCTGCAAGACAGCTGATTAGAACTCTTTTAAAAGTGAAAAGAAGGGGCACATGCACCCCAGTGTTCATAGCAGCAATATCCACAATAGCCAAACTGTGGAAGGAGCCGAGATGTCCTTCAACAGATGAATGGATAAAGAAGATGTGGTCCATATATACAATGGAATATTATTCAGCCATCAGAAAGGATGAATAGCTACCATTTACATCAACATGGATGGAACTGGAGGAGATTATGTTAAGTGAAATAAGTCAATCAGAGAAAGACAATTATCATATGGTTTCACTCATCTGTAGAACATAAGGAATAGTGCAGAGGACAATAGGGAAAGGGAGGGAAAACTGAAGGAGGAGAAATCAGAGAGGGAGATGAACCATGAGAGACTCTGGACTCTGGGAAACAAACTGAGGGTTGCTGAAGGGGAGATGGGTGGGGGGATGGGGCAACTGGGTGATGGGCATTAAGGAGGGCACATGACATGATGAGCACTGAGTGTTATACGCAACTAATGAATCACTGAACATTATATCAAAAACTAATGATGTACTATATGTTGGCTAGTTGAATTTAAATAAAATAAAAATTAAAAAATAAAAATAAAAGTCAATGTCAGAAGACTCCTAGTAGCCAAAGCAAAGTTGAGAAAGAAGAACACAACTGGAGGGATCACACTTCCTGATTTCAAACTATTTATAAACTTAGAATAATCCAAATAGTATGGTATTGATATAAAAACAGACACATAGATCAATGGAACAAAATAAAGAGCACATACGTAAACCCACATATATATGGTCAATTAATTTAAAACAAAAGAGTCGAAAATATACAATGGGGAAATGATAATCCCGTCAATAAATGATGTTAGGAAAACAGGACAGCCACATACAAAAAAATGAAACTGAACCCCTATCTTACACGACACAAAAAAATCAACTCAAAATGGGTTAAAAACTTAAGTGTAAAAAACCTAAAACCATAAAATTCCTGGAAGAAAACATAGGTGGAAAGCTCCTAGACATTGGTCTTGGCAATGATTTTTTTTTTTGATTTGACACCAGAAGTGAATAAAAAGTGTAAAACTACATCAAACTAAAAAGCATCTGCCCAACAAAGAAAACCATGAACAAAATTAGAAAGCAACCTATAGGATGTGGGAAAATATTTGCAAACTGCATATCCAATGAGGAATTAATATCCAAAATATACAAGGAACTGACACAAGTCAATAGTAAAAAAATTATAATAGCAAAATAATAATAATAATAACTCACTTAAAAAGTGGGTAAAGACCTGAATAGACATTTTACCAAGGAAGATATTCATTCAAATGACCAACAGGCACATAAAAAGCTGTTCAACATCACTCATCATCAAGGAAATGTAAATCAGAACCACAGTGAAATTTTGCCTCGCACCTGTTAAGATGGTTACTACCAGAAAGACTAGAGATAACAAGTGCTGGTGAGGATGTGAGAAAAGAGAACCCTTATGCACTGTTGGGAGAATACAAACTGGTTCAGCCACTATGGAAAACAATATGGAGATATCTGAAAAAATTAAAAGTAGAACTACCACATGAACCAGCCATCCCATTTCTGAGTACATATCCAAATGAAATGAAATTATATCTCAAACAGACATCTGTGTTCCCAGGCTCATTACAGCATTAGTCTCAATATCCACAATATGAAAGCAACTTAAGTGTTCACTGATGGATAAATGGATACACACACACACTCACACACACATGCACACATGCAATGGAATATTATTTAGCCCTAAAAAAGAAGTCAATCCTATCATTTGTGACAACATGAATAAAACTTGAGGGCATTACACTAAGTGAAATAAGCTAGACAGAGAAAGACCACAGGGTACCACATGTGGCATCTAAAAAACAAAGGCAAACAAATAAACACATAAACAAGTTGAACTCAAAAACAGAGAGTAGAAAAATGATTGCCAGGGACTGGGGGGGTAGGGGACAACAGGGAGAGGTTGGTTAAAGTGTACAGACTTTCAGTTATAGATGAAAAAGCTCTAAGGATCTAATGTATAACATGGTGACTATGCTTGATAACACTGTATTGTGAAATTAAGATTTGCTGAGAGTAGAACTTAAATATTCTTACACACAATAGAAGGTAAATACGTGGGTGACAGAAGTGTTAATTAACTCAATGGGGGGATCCTTTCACAATGTGTACATATATCAAATCAACAAGTAGTATATCTTACAATTGTACTTGTCAATTAGACCTCAATGAAGCTGAAAAAAAAAAACAATGTCAGGAAAAACCATGGGAGGACTAGATTAAAGGAGAGCAAAAAAAGATCCAACAAAAAAAAATGAAATGGGTGCATTTTGATTGGATCCTGAATTTTTAAAACAGCTATATAGTCATTCAATAATATTTAGAGAAATTTTAAATATTGACTATTTACTATTATAAAATCATAGAATATGTAGCAGGTTGTCATTATTCTTAGAAGATATATGATGAAGTAGTTTGGGTTGAAATATTATAAAGTCTGCAATTTACTTTCAAAACAGGCACATAAAAAGCTATTCAAATGTTTTTTGGAATAAATATAAACAGACAGAGAAAGAGAGAGAGCAAAAGTAAAAAAAAAGTTACAAATTGAAATTTAGGTGAATAACATGTGGATATTTTACTGTTCTACTGTTCTATTCTTTCTACTTTATTGTAGGTTTGAAATTTTTTGTAATAAAAAGTTGGAGATAATTGAAGACAGAAAAGATACTCACCAGTCAGTAACAATGTGTTAAGCACCACTGATCATAGGACATGGTCTAAGGACATTTCCTTGAGTGTATTTTCAAGAACACTAGTCACATGATATGTCAGGAAAACAAAGAATCCATGGTCAGGCATGTTTATTGAACCTGCATAAAGTTTCTTTGCAGAAAGTCACAATCACACATTAATGATAATTGCACCACACTAATTCATTAGTGTTTCATAAAAATTGTATAAAGCCACCTACTTTATAATCTAAAAACAAAAGTACATAAAGGTTAAGTCATTTATCCAAAGTCAAAGGTCACACAGTTCATACCAGAGTTGAGATTGAACTGAAGCAGCCCGAGTCCAGAGGCACCACGACTAACCACTGCACCAGAGGCCCAGAGAGTTCTGTACCGAAGAAGCTTGTGTTCTCTGTCTGACTTATTTCACTGAGCATGGACCCTTTAGGTCCATCCAGGTTGTCACATACGGCAATAGCTCATTCTTTTTTATGGCTAAGTAATATTCCAGTGTGTGTGTGTGTGTGTGTGCGTGTGTGTGTGGAGAGAGAGAGAGAGAGACCACATCTTCTTTATTCATTTACGTATCAGTGGACACTTGGGTTGCTTCTACTGTCTTGGCTATTATCAATAATGCTGCAATAAACATAAGGGTGCAGGTAACATTTCCAAACTCATGTTTTGGCTTTTGTTGGGTAAATACTAGTAATGGAATTGCTAGATCGTATATTTCTATTTTTAATTTTTTGAAGACCTCTATGCTGTTTTCCAAAGTGGTTGCACTAATTTACATTCCCACCAACTGTGCACAAGGATTCCATAGTCAATGATATTGTAATAATATTATGTGGTGACTACACTTATCATGATGAGCATTGAATAATATATAGACTTGTCTAACTAGTATGTTGTACATCTGAAACAAATATAACATTGTATGTTGTATTTCAATAAAAATTAAAAACAAAATAAATAAAATAAACATTTTTTAAAAGAAGCTACTTAATTCAAATAACACCCCATATTTGTCACACCTATTATTTCCTACATTTTTTTTCTGTGCAATACTAATTAGCCTCCTTAAATCTCTGACAAACTGTTTTACCTTGCTTTCAAAGATCATACCGTTGTGTTTGGCAGATAAGACAACATACAGGGGTGCCTGGGTGGCTCAGTTGGTTAAGCGACTGCCTTCGGCTCAGGTCATGATCCTGGCGTCCCGGGATCGAGTCCCGCATCGGGCTCCCTGCTCAGCAGGGAGTCTGCTTCTCCCTCTGATCCTCCCCCCTCTCATGCTTTCTCTCTCTGTCTCATTCTCTCTCTCAAATAAATAAATAAAATTTTAAAAAAAGACAACATACATGTAGCAACAAAACAAAATAGGGCAGATTCAAGTTAATTGATTGTGGAGAACAATCTACAGAGATTTATTTTATAGAAGGAAGATTAATCAAGATATCTTGAACTAGAAAGCAATTTTAGAAATGCTTAATAGCCAAGAAGAAATGATCCAAGGAGCATGATTTAAAAAATGATTTTTGAGGTATAATATAAGAAAAGGTGGTTTTATTTTAAACTTTGATCCAGAATTTGAGTCTATTCTCTTGTTGGTCACTGGTTGAATTTTAGCTGAACCAAGTACAGTTAATTTATTATTTTAGAAAAGGTGAATAAGTATATCAAGATGATGACAGAAAAGACCATTAGATAGATACCTTTCATTAACCCAGCAGGAACTTTCTTATCTACTTACTATCTACTCTGTAAGTATGCCTGTCAAAATTGAAGAGCAAATATTCTTTTCAGGCTTAAAATTGCATTACAAGAAAATGACAAAAAGCATTCTTTTCATATGTATAAATATATACAAAAGCAAAACTGAAAAAAAAAGAAGCCGTACCTTAAATTTATCTAGAACTCCTTGCCTGTTCAAACACTCACACATGTGTTAGATCATTCTGCTGCAACATCCTCAGGTCCACAATCACCATGAGCAGCAACATTCAAAATTATCCTCAGCAGCAGAAAAACGTTTGGCAGGATGAACACTTGCCTCACCGTGCTACGTTAAAGCATCATATTCTAGAAAACTCATAGAAGGAACTCTATTATAATTTAATACCACCGTGTCTTTAATGAAGACTTTTTTCTAGATCGTGAAGCATTTCAAAATTGCAAACTTATCTTTTAATGGGCAAAACTAGTGGGGTTGTGAGCTGTTGACACCATGTTTTCCATTATATAGAGTTTTCAAAAATTAGTTCTAAATTCTATATCAAGTCTCTTTCCTTATTTTGATACCATTCTCCTTCCAGGCCACAGTGTGAATCCCTACCTTCATATGATGCTTTCTACTTTCTCTACAAACAAGTTTCCAGCCTCAGGGATATCTAGGCAAGATTAATATGACTTTCCGACTTAATATAAATCTTTTGATTTGCTGCTGAATGGACTGTTCTTCAGCATTGCTCTCCAACTTCAAGGGACAATGCTGTTTATCATCTGTTCCTGAAAGCAGTCGACCACATCTGGATATTATAGTACTTTGAATTCAGAAACCATGAAATATATATGTGCTACTATCAGCAATGAGCAGAAATCAAATGAATCATGTTGGTTAGACATCCAAAGTGGTTTACATTTCCTTTATGTTTCTGATATCTTAGTTAAAAATAAAAAGACCAGGGGCGCCTGGGTGCCTCAGTCGTTAAGCGTCTGCCTTCGGCTCAGGTCATGATCCCAGGGTCCTGGGATCGAGCCCCGCATCGGGCTCCCTGCTCGGCGGGAAGCCTGCTTCTCCCTCTCCCACTCCCCCTGCTTGTGTTCCCTCTCTCGCTGTGTCTCTCTCTGTCAAATAAATAAAATCTTTAAAAAAAAATAAATAAATAAAAATAAAAATAAAAAGACCATTAATGTTAGAGGTAGGGATATTTTTGGCAATCAGACTTCAAGCAGAGTAAACTCAGGAGACATAATTAAGGATTTCTAATATTTCACGTTTGTACTCTTCCCTGGGGTTTTTAAAGACTGGAATTTCAACTAGTCTGTGCTACACACCACAGCAAAATATAAGGCAGCTTGCCAAATGCTCATTCCCCCAAATACATCCCTAGATACTAAATTGAAGTCAAATTTTATGAGTGTCACCCGACAGGATTTAGGTCTGTTTGTTTACCTTTCCCATCTTCTATTGTCTGTAATAGGGTATACAAAAGATTGTCCATAAGCAAAGTTATGATGCGGACAGGACTTTCCCCTAGTAACAACACACTAAGTGTGGCAGCTTGCAGTCAGAAGCCACGTGTGGCTAAGTAATCATCAGGTAGATTGGCTTATCCAGGCCATAGACTGATTCCGAAAGCAGCACTGAAAGAGGAGTTCCAAAAATGATTTCATATATTCATTCACTTGTTCATTCATTTCAAAAAGTGCGCTATGCTGTTTTACGTTCTAAAAAATTTTCAGTCAAAGAGCTTGTCATCATAGGCCTTACATTATGAATTACAAGGGAAGCAGGCAATCACCAGTAGACAAGTTTTCAATAATAGCAGCATCCTTTTAACAAGCTTATAGAGTCTAATGAGGCTGCTTTGGAGGCCTTTAAATATATCAACTTATAAATTAATTTATTCATTCAAAAAATACTAAACGTGTGTCTGCCAAGTGACACTTAGTTTTCTAGACACTGGGGGATAAAGCTGTGAATTAAACAAACATGAATATCTACCCTTCTGGAAATTACACTCTGGTGGAAAGAGAGACAAACAATTAATTACTTTATTTCATTATTTTTTTTAGATAGTGGTGAGTGTAAAGAAGAAGCATGAAGCAAGAGAAAAAGATATGGAGTGTCAGGAGGGAGCTATTTTATTTATTTTTTTTAAGATTTTGTTTATTTATTTGACAGAAAGAGACACAGCGAGAGAGGGAACACAAGCAGGGGGGAGTGGGAGAGGGAGAAGCAGGCTTCCCACGGAGCAAGGAGCCCGATGCGGGGCTCGATCTCAGGACCCTGGGATCATGACCTGAGCCAAAGGCAGATGCTTAATGACTGAGGCACCCAGGCGCCACCAGGAGGGAGCAATTTTAGATGGAGTTGCCAGGGAGGTCTCACTGAGAACATGACAGGGGAGGAGATGTAAATATATTCTAGTGTAAATAGGGGCACCGGATTGCTCGGTGGGTTGAGCTCTGACTCTTGATTTCAGTTCAGGTCCTGATCTCAAGGTCCTGGGATCCAGCCCCGCATCAGGCTCCACGCTCAGTTGGGATTCTCTCTCCCTCTCCCCCTGCCCCTCCCCCTGCTCACTCTCTCTCCCTTTAAAATAAATAAGTAAATCTTAAAAAAAAAAAAATTCTAATGTAAACAATTTTACTTGCCTTTTCGTCCTCAAAGAAAATGGGTTTCTCCCAAGGGAACATGTGAGATGTTAACGGAGAACACCAAAGGCAAACCTGGCCACTTGTCAGCTCAGTCAAAGGATGCCACAGCAGGCCGCTCTCCAAACAGCCGTGGTGATGTGAAAAATCTGGGCCTTACACAACAGTTTTACCTGAGGATAAAATACTCTAAAGCCCCACCAACCGGAACTTCGAGAAAACTTGGAGGATTATGCTGTTTAAACTAAGCCTGAAGTGATATTTGGTACACAACTTTTGTATCAAGAACTCTTTCTTCCTCTGACATATTTGATTAGTGTTCTCTTTTTAAGCCACCTTTCCATGACTCTCAAGTTGCTTTTCTTAAGGAGCCCATCCATTATCCAGGATGCTGTATGTTGTTCACAGAAGCCCCCAGGGCATTTTTATTTCTGAAGCACGGGGAGCAAGTGTTGTTCTAACTGACATCGTAATTGCTTAAACAGAACAGTAGCACCCCCTGGGACCTTCAAAAAGCCCCCTACATACACACTGTGATCCTGTAAGGTAGCAAAACAGGCGTTAGAGAATCTACATAATATCCAGAGATGCAACCTTATCATAGAGACTGCGGTAGCAGAGACAAAGGAGACAGCAGGATTTTTGTCCTGAATGCACGTTGAACTCTAGCCTGAACAAACGACTTCCTAAGGTTAGTGAGAGCGTAATCCACTCTCTTATTATTCAATTTTAGAAATCATGTCCTGAGTAACTCCTGCCCTTGGGAAACTTGGGACATCTTATTCTACGTTCCCCTTTCAGGCCTTTGCTAGTATTTCAGATTTGATGTCTGATGTAGTTTCTCTGAACATTAAGTCCTGGGAAGAATTCACTCTTGCCTATAGATGCAGTTGCTCTTTCTACTCCTGTGCATGATTGCTCTTCCTGATCAAAATAGACCAATTGTCTATTACTCATTCAGTCAGCAGGTAATATGTGAGTGCTTACTAGGTGCCAGGAGCTGATCTAAATGCTGAGGAGATAGTGGAAAACAAGACAGACAAGGACCCTACCCTTGTGGAGCTGACTTTCTAATGGGGGGAGAAATTCAGTAAGTAATGAATGTAAACAGACAAATGATTTTAAGTAGTTATAAGTTCCATAATGAAAATCAAAGGAAATGTGAAACGAAATGACTGACAGGTGTTTCTAAGGAAATTTTTTTGGATAGGGGACATTTGACTAAGTCCTTTTTTTCTTCTGTCACCTACCAAAATTCCCATTTGTTATCCCTCATACCTTTCCTTGCCCCTAATGCCTGGCACTAACTAATACTTCTCTATCAATGTAGTTTTGGGGTTTTGAAAATGTTACATAATGGAATCATAGAGTATATAATCTTTCGAGATTGGCTTCTTTTGCTTAGCTTGCATGAGATTCACCCAGGATGCTGTGTGTATCACTAGCTCATTCCTTTCTATTGCTGAGTAGTATTCCATTGTATGAATGGCTTGTTTATAAATTTACAGACTGAAAGAAATTTAGGTTGCTTCCAATTCTGGAGATTATAAATAGATTTGCAGTAAATAAACATAAATCTTCATTTCTCTAGGGTTTAAATGCCTGGGAGTAGAATTACTGGGTCCTATGACACATGCAATATTTACATTGTAAGAAACTGCCAAACTGTTTTCCAGAGTGGCTGTGTCATTTTACACTCTCAGCAGGAGTATGTGAGAGTTTCAGATGCTCTACGTCCTCATCAGCACTTGGAATTGTCAGTTCGTTTAATTTTAGCCTATATTACATACTTAGCCTATACTACACACTCTAATAGGCATGTAGTAGTATCTCATGATGGCCTTAACGTGAATTTTCCTATTGGCTAATGATGCTAACAACTGTATTTACTTGCTGTTCACATATCCTCTTTGGTAAAGTATCTGTTCAAGTCTTTCACCATTTTTTAATTGGGTTGTTTGCTTTCTTACTGTTTTGTTTTCAGAGTTTTGTATATATCGGAGTCAAGACCTAAGCCTTGATGTGCAGTGACCAGTCCATCCTTCTGGTTTGGTCTAAGATTTTCAAAAGGAACATAAATAGAAGAATAGATAGAGACAAAGACACAGATACAGAGAGATATAATTCTTATTTTATATATATGCATGAGATATATATTTTATATATATATGCATTTATATATGCATGAGAGGCACTAAATATAGAGATATTATAGCAGTGGAAATATTGAAGAAAGAAATTTTTCAATAAGATATAGTTTGTTCATAGTTATAATAATAAAATTACAATGAATTACAAGGATAAAGAGTAATGAGGGAAAAGGTGCCCCATTTCTCATTTTTAAAATACAATAATAATATGGAATCATAGGAAATCTGAAAGGAGAAAAGAAAAAAATACTTTTTAAAGTCATATTCAGAAACAAACAGAATATTTTGATGACTTCTATTCAACTCTTTATTTTTGCATAGCTGTATTAAGTAGATTTTGCAGAGTTATATAAACTTTTTAACATCTGAGTTTATCTCATTATAAAGGAAGTACATGCTCGTAGCTGTGAAACATAAAATTTGAAAAAAGCAAAGTTTTAAAAACTCAGAAAACCACTATTCAAAGATTTCAGTGATAGCAATTGTATTTCCTTATGATATTTCACAGTTTTCTTAACCTATTTTATATCATACAATATATAGTGATTTTAGGCAGAGATACCACATGAATATTCAAATATTTTTGTTGGATCATGATATGAAGACAAGCTTGGTAAAAGATAATTACTGCTATTGTGTATTTTCTTAGTTTTTTACTCATGAAAAGATTCTATGTAAGATAGAAAAGAATATGAAAGTTGTTGGGACGCCTGGGTGGCTCAGTCGTTAAGCGTCTGCCTTCGGCTCAGGTCATGATCCCAGGGTCCTGGGATCGAGCCCCACATCGGGCTCCCTGCTCTGCGGGAAGCCTGCTTCTCTCTCTCCCACTCCCCCTGCTTGTGTTCCCTCTCTCGCTGTGTCTCTCTCTGTCAAATAAATAAATAAAATCTTTAAAAAAAAAAAAAAAGAATATGAAAGTTGCTTGGAAAGGGGCATAAATTGTGTGGCTCTCAGCACTTCTACTGTTATAGAGTTGTGATAGCTATCAGTGTTGACCCCCAAATATTTTCTGTTCTCTGCTTCCAGGTACGTTCTCACTTCTTTTTCTCCTTCCTTTCTTCCTTCTGGTTTCATCACTAGTTCTAGCCAACAAGTTATGAACAGAAGTGTACAATCACTTCTGAGAACAACTCATTTAAGTGTTAGCACTGCACCCTCCATAATTCACTTTCCCCATGCCAGGCTTGTGCGCAATGTCCCAGGTGGTGGTGTTCTGAGAGCCTGGGTCCTGGAGTTCAGACAGGTAGAGCATATGCTGCACCCTGCTGTGATGAGCAGGTGGTATGAGTGAGAAACTAACCTTTCTTGTTTGAAGTCACTGAGATTTTGGCCTTGTCTGCCATTGCAGCATAACCTTGCCTGTTCTAACCGGTACAGAAATTGGTACCTAGAAGTCCAAGAGTTGCCATAAAAATAATCTAAAATATATGACATTGGCTTTGGGCTAGGCAGCATTGTTGTGAGAAAGACTTGAATGATGATGCTTTATGTAAGGCATGCCAAAACATTGGGTAGAACTATCACCTGCAATCTGTGGGGTGCTGGAGCTGGCTTGTGCCCAAGAGTCTCTTCCCAACTCTGGGTTTTATGATGCTATGTTGGTAACTTGAATCCGCCATGGTGGCAGAATTATACCAATGAAACTGGGAAACACCACAAATCACAGCTTTTTGCTTTTCTGGAGAGCTGGCTATTAAACATTTACCACCACATCGAATGCAGTAATTTATAAGACAGATCATTCACTTAATAAACCTGTATTTCTCTGGAGAGATTGGAATACTAGCAATGTGTCCCAATTGATGTTTGTTTCACTTTGCAAAGTAAAAAGGTAAGAGTTGTAAGCAAGAATAACAGAGAGTAGAGAGAGTCTATACATTTAGGGACTTCAGAGTTGGAAGAGGCAAGTATTTCTCAATTCCAAATAGGAAAAAATTAAAACTTAGTCCAATAGCAAGTATTGATTCAAGGATGTGTTTTTAAACTTACTGTTAAAATCTCTGGGTAGGTTGAGATGAAACCTGGAAAATCCATTCAATTTATCAAAATTGTTCAAGGAGAAAAAAGCCTCAAGTGTGGCTATGTAGATGATATAGATATAGATGATAGAGATATAGATACAGATAGAGATGATATAGATATAGATAGATAGATAGATATGGAGAGACAGAGAGAGAATGTCAAGTAGAATGAGTGGAATCAAATAAATAAGAAGGCTAAGTTTTTAAAAACACCTGTAATGTAAAATAAGTCAGGAGTCTGCGAGGGAGGAGGAAGACAGAGAATGGGGAAGAAATTATTGAACTTTCAAGACTTAAAATGACTCTCAGACCCCTAAACTTCTTTGTGAAGAAAGCAGACTGATAAGCAGCTCAACTAAATGGAAAGCACATTCTTTAATCCTCACTTTTAGATGGAGTCAAAGAGGATAATGGGAAAGGAAGAAGCTCGGACAGAGTAGAACTAAGGGCCTAGAGACCAATGGACCAGGGAGCCCCTCCTGGGAACCAGAATCAAGACTAATGCCAAGAATAGTCCACATCCCCAGGATAATAAGCCCTTGCAAATTCTGCCCAGTAGAATTTCAGAATTGCTATAAATCAATGACTTGTGTGACTCTTCCTTTCTTTCCACTTCCAAACAAGAATGTTTAGCTGTTCTGCTCAACCATAGTATATTAGGTTGAGAGAAAAGATAACTAATCTTCTCAGGTCTATGGATCTATGAATCAAGAGGAACCACAACTAGACCTAATGAAGAAATCACTGTGGCTCTCCCTCTGCAGAAACCACAACGAATCATCCAAAGAACTTGGAAAATAACTTGATATTATAACTGGATAGAACATTTTAATTTTCTCCCATGCTGCTTATAGGAAAGAATGAGCCAAAGTTCTGTGACCAAATAGGCAGAATGTGATTGTCTTGAGTGATGTCCACTACATACTTCTAGTCTCTCACCTTACAATCACAAGTAGGGTTATACTCCTAGCCTCCTCCTGGTTGGCTAGGGTTATTAAACTTCATCTGGCAAACGATTTGTGAATGGAAGTAACAAATCACTTATGAGCCAGAACATTTCACTTCCAAGGCATGACCTTCCAAAGGTCATTTTTTTTCTTTTCCATGATGACTGGCAATGTCCCAAATGATGACTGCGCTGACAGCCTACATCCTGGAATGAAGTCAAGCAGAGATAGCTCTCCTTGCCCATCCAAGATGGACATGTGGCATGAGTGAGACATTTTATAACTTCAAACCCCTAAAAGATAGGGATTATTTATGACTTCAAGGATAAGTTAACATTCCCTTACTGATGCATTTTGATTTAAATTCTCCTCTCATGGTATCCCAAGTTTGTGAAACTTTAGCTATTTTAACAAGCATTGCTTTATTAGATTATCATCAAGCAAGTGAAGAAATTTCATCTAAACTTTATGGCAACAGATAGGTACAAGAAATACATTTCCTAGTGTTAGGAAATGTAAGGAGGCGGAAAATGCTCAGCTGAGTAAAACCCAAGAGACCAAGAATTTTGCCCATAGAGATGACTTTTGCAGCAACCCTCAGTTTGTTTCCTGAGATTAAGAATTCCTCATATCAGTGAGGTCATATGATACATGTCTTTCTCTGATTGACTTATTTCGCTGATGGGGTGGCTGGGTGATAGACATTGGGGAAGGTATGTGCTATGGCGAGCGCTGTGAAGTGTGCAATACTGTTGAATCACAGACCTGTACCTCTGAAGCAAATAATACATTATATGTTAAAAAAAAAAAAAGAGAAGAAGAAGAAAATAGTAGGAGGGGAAGAATTAAGGGGGGGAATTGGGGGGGGAGACGAACCATGAGAGACTATGGACTCTGAAAAACAAACTGAGGGTTCTAGAGGGGAAGGGGGTGAGAGGATGGGTTAGCCTGGTGATGGGTATTAAAGAGGGCACGTTCTGCATGGAGCACTGGGTGTTATAGGCAAACAATGAATCATGGAACGCTACATCAAAAACTAATGATGTAATGTATGGTGATTAACATAACATAATAAAAAAAAAGACGCTTTCTTGCAATACTTCCTTAGATCACCCATCTCTATTTTTATCTCATTTTATTATCTTAACCATTCTCTTCTTATGACTACTCTGTGTCAAGTACTACACACTGGAGAACAAACTTTTTTTTATTCTTTTATTACCTATAGTAGATCATTTAAAATGTATGCTCTTTCTAAATTTCAGTGTGATGTTCCTTTATATTTACATATAAGCCCCACATTTTATTTCTTTCATTACTCAGGTAAAAGGAAATCATTGACTAGAGAAAAGATCTGTAGATGTCACTGCATTGACTCACTGTCAATCTGTGTGTTCTTTGGTCAAATTGCCTTCTCAGATTTTAATATAAACATATTAATATGCCTAAAATGTAGTCAATTTCCAAGATGTAGCATGTGTTCACCCACAGTGCTCTTTTAATAAACAGAAGATAGAATTTCAGATAATTATCCAGCTTGATGCTCTAATACTCTGAAGCAGTGCAGTTCATGAAAAGCTATAATGTCCAGAATGCACAATTTCCAACCAATTCTTATTCCCAAACATAGTCTTTTACTTGTAGACGCTACACTTCCAAGAATATAAGATACCGTAATTAGTTTCTCCTACATTTTGCCTGTTGTCTTCTTGAAGTTGTAGTCTTTTTAAAAATATAGAACATGGTGCATTTGAATTCAGAAATGTGAATAAATCAGAACATTGACAGTCTCAAAAGCAAACCTTGAGAATAGAGGGGATTTGCTTATTTTTCTGGTGGGGACTGGTCCAGGATCTCTGCCCAGACATCAAGGTGAGGAAGAAGTATCTTCTAACGTTCTTCCCGATAGATAGGGCTACCATGTTTTATTGAGGCAAAGCATGCAACAGACAAAATTCTTTTCTCAGTCCAGTTTTATGAGAGGTACTGTTGGTTGTTTATACAACAGCCATTTTTCCATTCTTCACTGCTAAAAGAACCATGATTGTGCATGCACGCATGTATACATGTGTGTGAAAGTGTGCTTATCCCTAGGCTAGTTATTGGTTACAATGATTCTATTTGCCTTCAAAAATAAATGAGCCAGGAAGTGCTCATGTGACCCAGTTCCAGGTAATGATGTAAAGGGAAGCCTACGGAAGGCTGGTTCCGTGGGGGTAGGGGTGATGTTTCCTCCCTAATAAAAGAGAAGCATGTAAGGAAAGGGTTTATGTTTGTCCTCCCTCTTCCTTCCTGCTTGAGATACTGTTGTGTTGGAATGCATTATCTGGAGCTGTGGCAACTACCTGGGACAATGAGATGAAAACCTGAGGACAAAAGGCCAACACATTGAGAATAGCAGTAAAGATAAATGAAAGAGCCTGGTTTCTTGGTGTTCATTTTAGGCAATTGAAGTATGCAGGGAACACCTAACTTCAAGCTATTTGTTAAGTAGATAATAAGTGTCCTTACGTTTTAGTCACTGTTATTCTCTTATTTGTAACTAAATCTAGCTAACTGAGAAAAGCACAATTATCCTCTTCAAGTAACTTTCCCTTGGATTTTGGCATTTTTTTCCTGAGTCTTCACCTTCGACGTTGCTGTAAGATTTCATTTTTTTCCCTTTACCTTCTGAAAGATTTTCAGTGGAAATTTAGAAAAGTCTGCACTAGGGGTGACTAGCAAATTTCCATTTTAAATTAAAATTCTACTATTCACCTTTTGATGACTATTTCACTTTCAAAAAGATTTGAAAGTCTCTGGAATGTCTCCCCCCACTCCACCCCCACACACACACACTTTCTTCCTTCTCTGTGCTTCATGACTCAAATAATCATATTGTCTTTCACGTGGCTAGTGCCTTACAAACAGATTTAACATGCATTAATGCATTTGATCCTCAATTCACATCAATTCAACAAATATTTATTGTATACTTAATGAGCTCAAGGCCCTGGGCTAAGAACTGTGATGAATACAAAGATGAGGAACAGTTTCTGCTCCCATATAGCCCACAAGCTAATTGAATTGATGATATATGTACACCTATCTCTAATACAGTTATGATGTGATATGTGTAATTTGAAATATAAGCAATGTGCTTTCAAAACAAAAAGAAAGAATTAATGAATTCTCCACAGGCGAAAATCATTGAGTTCATAGCACAAAATGACCTGACCTCCAGACATTAGCTTGTCCTCTTTAAGCTAGCACTAAAAAAGCATATTTATATTCAAGCCGTAGTGAACAAGGTAAGAGAAATAGATGTTTTACACAGCACACACCTGAATCCAGCTCCTATTAATTATTGGCCATGTGATTTGGCACAAGTTCTGTGACCTCCATGAATGTCTGTTTGTTCATCTGTCACAAGTTGCTAACAAAAGCTACATTTTAGGGTTTGTTGCAGGGTTCGAAATAAGAAACATAGAGCACTCAGTACAGAGTTTGTTTTATGTTGGCTTTTTAAAAATTATTTTTTGTGTTGCTATTATTATCCTTCATAATATCAAAAGGGGAATGAAGATTCTGGACAGCCAAGGACAGCACACGATGGGTTCAAATGGGTCTGAAATGTGAAGTTATAGGCAACAGATGAGGGATGAAAGTGAAAAAAAAATAAAATAAAAAGATTTTAAAAAGCAGGGAGAAGAACATTTTCCTTTTTGTCAATTCAGTCAAAGTTTGGCTCTGTGTACATTCTCTATATCATTTGGCCAGAGGCCATTTATTCAGCCAAGAAGAAGTGGCATCCCGTAATACCACCACCATCGGTGGCTCTAGAACCTCCCTTCAATTCTAGGTTGCTCCCACACCTATTATGATTAGGAAATTAGAAGCCCAAACTTTTTAGAAGTATGTTTTGTGATAGGTTTTATTATTATTTAAGTACGGTAAGGCTAACAGATCAGGGACAATTGTCACTCAAGAGACAGTTTATTGCTCTCAGTTTCCAAGAGGAAAGGGCATGCCGCACCACGCAGGGACACATGGAGAAGCACCAGGGTTAATCAAGAGACAGAGGGAAAAGGGAGCCACTGTGGGCAAGCAACTTTATTGTGCTTTCCACGGGAAAGAACAGGCAAGGCAGGGTAAACAGGCTTCGGCTTGGCTGATGTGAATAATTCCAGGACTATGTGGGGCCCAGGGGCTGTCCCTACCAACATAGTGGCTGATATCTGGCCCTCTAGGGTGACTAGGGTAGGCAGATGGTGGCTCAGAGTGTGAGAGCTAGATAAAGAGGTGGTTAGGGAATGGGTTCTAGATTGCTTGGTTGGCATTTGAAAAGCATGCTCACAGGCAAGTGGTTTACTACCTCTAAAAATTAGCTAACCTTAGAAGGAGCCGTAATAGGCCCCAGATGTCAAAACATCAAAATATAGAAAACAAAATATACAGCTAATACAGGATGTGAAAAGTAAAAAAGAAATACAGCATGGGCATGAGTCATCACAGATCTTCGCAATTTCAAGAATAAAATGCATGCGATCTGACTCTGCTCAAGACTATCTGAGGCTTATTTCCTAGTTCTTTGCTGTGTTTCACATGGTAGAAGCTGCTGGTTAAGTGAGATATTTTAATTGATGTAGTATGTCACCAAAAATAGCTTTATAATATCCCCATTTGAAATATCTCCCCTTGAAATGTTCAGTCCTCAGCTGGTATGAATAAACTGCCTAATTCTAAATACTTAGGTTATCCCCTAAAGAAGATGTGGTATATATATACAATGGAATATTATGCAGCTATCAAAAGGAATGAAATCTTGCCATTTGCAATGACATGGATGGAACTGGAAGGTATTATGCTGAGTGAAATAAGTCAATCAGAGAAAGGCATGTATCCTATGACCTCACTGATATGAGGAATTCTTAATCTCAGGAAACAAACTGAGGGTTGCTGGAGTGGTGGGGGGTGGGAGGGATGGGGTGGCTGGGTGATAGACGTTGGGGAGGGTATGTGCTATGGTGAGCGCTGTGAATTGTGTAAGACTGTTGAATCATAGACCTGTACCTCTGAAACAAATAATACATTATATGTTAAAAAAAAAAAGAAGAAGAAGAAGAAGATCGCAGGAGGGGAAGAATGAAGGGGGGGAATCGGAGGGGGAAATGAACCATGAGAGACGATGGACTCTGAAAAACAAACTGAGGGTTCTAGAGGGGAGGGGGTTGGGGGAATGGGTTAGCCTGGTGATGGGTATTAAAGAGGGCATGTTCCGGGCGCCTGGGTGGCTCAGTTGGTTAAGCGACTGCCTTCGGCTCAGGTCATGATCCTGGAGTCCCGGGATCGAGTCCCACATCGGGCTCCCTGCTCAGCAGGGAGTCTGCTTCTCCCTCTGACCCTCCTCCCTCTCATGCTCTCTGTCTCTCATTCTCTCTCTCACAAATAAATAAAATCTTAAAAAAAAAAAAAAAAAAAAAAAAAAA
>NW_022589737.1:15962199-16007654 GCF_004348235.1 Phoca vitulina
TGTTCCATGATTCATTGTTTGTGTATAACACCCAGTGCTCCATGCAGAACGTGCCCTCTTTAATACCCATCACCAGGCTAACCCATTCCCCCATCCCCTTCCCCTCTAGAACCCTCGGTTTGTTTCTCAGAGTCCATGGAGAAAGTAGAGCCTGGCATGGTTAAGGCACTTACCTAATATTTCACAAGTAGCAGGACAGGTAATTGAAAGTGTACAGTCTGATTTAGAGTCTCTGCTCTAGTTGACGACTTGACTAAGTAGCTTCCCATCCAGTAAATAAGGAAACCCGGGCTCAGAGAAGTCAAGCAACCTTCCAAGATCACATATTGGTTAAGCCCAGAGCTCGGCTCTGAACACGGCTCTGTCTGACTCCAAAGCCTCCATATTGTCACCACCATGCCAGGGTGCTTTCTCCCTCAGTCTTACTCACCACGCTATCCTTCAAGCTTCTATTGTACAGAATTGTTATAAATTGAAGAGCATGGTGGTCTCCTAATAAATATTCATTGAACATAATTGAATTTATGCAATAGCAAGTTGCATTATAAAAGAATTACAATGTGAAAGCTATAGAAATCAAGTTCCATGATGAGAAACAAATCCATCTAAAGAAATAAATGCTCCCTTTGCCACAATTTGGTTCCTAGAAAAGGTAATAGAATCCTATGGCTTTATAGCTATCTGAGTAACCTTGCAAGGATTTCCTCTAAACCTGGCCACTGCATCATGGCCAAACCATTTATTATTTGGTCTTTGTTATGACAAGGAGATAGCAAAGACTCAAAGCCTTGTCCACTCAGAAACGGATGGAGATAGCCAAGTCTTTGCACTTTCACCAGAAAATTGCTCTCAACAGTAAATTTCTCACTGTTAAACTGGAATCTGACCGGGGTCTGAATAATGCAGACCTTGAAAACTTATCAACCATTTGATTCACCTTTGAGCCTGACTTTAAATATTCTGAACCAAAATAGCCATGTTTAAACATTTGGTGAAATACTCCCTTCAAGAAGAAATGTGAGTCAGAGAGCACTCGAGGAGTCCTAAAGGAAGATGAAGTAGGCTGTGAAATTCTCAACTATAATTATAAACTTAATAGTGTGTGTATTCGGTTCTGATTGGTGTATAATCATTTAACTAATAGAAAGAAACTAATTTGCTATTACAGCTGTTTTGAAATTACATTTAAAGGCAGAATCACAGTGCACTGGGAATTGCCGCCAAGACAGCCACTGACTAAATTTTAGCTTTAAAAAAATTTTTTTCTCTCTCATTTCTCCATTAATGATTGCTACAAACAGTAACTAAACATAGAATTAGCATTGAAGTCCAGCAGCAGCAATGACTGAATGAATGAATGTGTCGGCACGTTATGTCGAGCCTGCTTCAGAGATCAGAGGTGAGGAGACCGTTTCCTAAGCTTTGATGACAACTAGTTTGTGGAATTACTTTTTACTAGAACCTAAATACTGACAACCTTCATCAGAAATGGTCCAAAGAATTGGAAATGCTGACAAAATTCCTTCATATTCATTTTTCTTTTGACAAGAACAGATCTGTTCAGGAGTCCATGTATTCTTTTGAGAACAAAACATCAATTCATAACCTTGACAAATTAAGGGATTGTGACAAGCAGGATTAACATAGTATGAGACACTCATTATGTGATATAGATTAGTAGGTTTAGACTTATATTAACAGTAATGATTTCTACCTATATGGATAACATAATATCTTTATGTGAATCTTTATTATAAAGCACGATTACTCAACCTCAGCACTATCAACCTTTTGGACAAATTCTTTTTTGTGAGGGGCTGTCCAGTGCACCACAGGATTTATAGCAATATCTCTGATCTCTGTAGTACACACTCCCCTGCCACCGCTTCTGAAAACCAAAAATGTCTCCAGATATTTCCAAATGTCCCTTGGGAGGCAAATGAATCCCTAGTTGAGAACCAAGGACATAAAGTAACTGTAGCAGAATATATGAATTAAACAGACAGCGCTATCACCTTATAGCATATGAGGACAAATTTCAGGAACAATAACTTAAGTAATTTGAATAGCAGCCATAAAATGGTTTAATTTCTCAGGAGAAAAAAAAAAGACCAGTTATTATTATTAGAACTTGAGATTCTCAGGAATCTATTTATAGACCAAAGCTAACAATTAAAAAAAAATACAAGGTTAAAATAATCTGAGAGTATACTAGTCCAGCAGTTAAGGGACAGCCCAGAACATAGGGGGCAGAGAATGGTGCTTACCTAGTGATATTTGGTTGAAAATAAGCTGAGCTGGCCTGCCCAATCCATGTCGCCTTACCTCTGGACCCAACAACTAATTGATGACTGAAGTCAACACTTTCTATTTTTAACTTTAAGCAAGGAAAATGTTAATCACATCATTTCTTCATTTTAAAAAAGACACAACCTATTCCCTTAGACCAGGCAAAGTGTGTGCTGCTGAATGCAGAAGATAAAGCTGTTTTTTCTACCCTGATTTACAATAGGTTATTATGACTGTGAAGTACTTTGCCTTTTCTAAATTCTTTCCCTGTCCTTTAAAAATAGAGTAATACTACCAGCATGTACCTTTCTCCTTAATAATGATTCCATATGTTGGTTTTAAGACCATCTTGGTAACATCTTCAAGGTATTTTGAGGTATTTACTGATAAAAGCAAAAATAAACTGTAATATAAAAATGATCAAATTATCCCACTATGTAGACGGTTTGGAGAAATTCATAATGAATCACTAAGATGTGGCCAGTTTTGCTGGAGTTAATGGTGTTAATCCAGTGCCTTCTAATCAACCAACCTAAGATGTATGGCAGAGAAAATACATTTGCCCTGGAAATAAACAAACCTGGTTATAGCCCTCATTCTACCACTGGCTGCCCGGGTGAGCAGTGATCAGCTCTTGGCTCGCACTTCCTCAGGAGTATAATTAAATGGGCAAAACCAGTGATTTCTAAAGTGGTTTCCGACTCTAAAAGTCTATGATACTTTGTATTTATTTTCTTCTTACATGTGTTCAATACTATTTTGATTGGGGGTGGGGAGATGAATAAAACAGCACTGCCTCTCAAATATCTTGGAATCTTTTATTTTTTTAAAGATTGATTGATTGATTTCAGAGAGAGAGAGAGACTGAGCAGGAGGGGCAGAGGCAGAGGGAGAGAGAGAATCTCAAGCAGACTCTGTGCTGAGTGCAGAGCCCAACTCAAGGCTCGATCTCACGACACTGAGATCAGGACCTGAGCCAAAACCAAGAGTCGGTCACTTAACCGGCTGCACCACCCAGGTGCCCCTCTCTTGGAATCTTCTAAAAGACAAATTCAGCAACACAGAAAATAATATGAGAGAACATAGCTATTCTTTTAAATGGAAACTACTGAGTGTGGCAGGAATTCAGAGAAAGGAGATAACAATGGTTGGAGTCATTTTCATGGCCTTCAGAAACCATGTTCCAGGGGGCGATAAGGAGATTGGAAGGAACTGTGAGAGTTTTAGGTCCTAGAATTGCAAGGGTTCTCAGAGTGCATTGGTCAAACTACACGAGACGAAATGGAGTCTCAGAGCCATAGGCTGATTCACTCAAAGCTCATAGCTTCTAGCAACAGAGCTAAAATCAAGATCTCTGTTCTTCTGCTTCTCTTTTTTTTCTGAAATTTATTCCAAATTAAAAAGCTATATCATTTATGAAATCCTTGATCCAATTTTCCAGGAACATCTATGTTCTCATAATTAGTACCTAGGAAGACGCACAGGAAGAGGTGAAATATCTCTTTGAAAGAAAATATATTTAAAAAATTAACGCTGCGTGCTATTCCAATAAAAAGCCCGAAGACTTAGTCATTCCTAATTCAATACCCTAGTCACTGATTTTCTCTATGGAACTGAGCAGAAAATAATCTTCATGTTCTGCTTTCTGCATATTTCCCAGGGATGCCAAGATGAAGAAATAGAAAATCAAATCAAGCAAGAAAGTATTCATATATCATGAGAAGTAAATTAAATCCATGGTTCCCCACCTGGCTACCTTTCAGAATCACTTGTTGAACCGAGCCACCAACACCTAAGACCTACTAAACGAGGATCCCACTGTCCTGGGCCTGCGAATCTGTCACTTTACAGCTTGAAAAACGATTTTGATGCATGCTCCAGATTAAGAATCATTGGATTGGACTTTTTAAAAAATTCCTTCAAGTCCAAGATTCCTTGATTCTTTGTGCCTAAAGGTAGACTTGAGTGAGATTTCACTGTGGTGTCAAGTCTGAGCAGAAGCAAGTAGTGGTTGAGAACCTCACCTGGGACAGGATCCCAGCTGGCTACTGGGTACCATTACAAAGAATTCAGGGTGCTGGAGATTTAGAGCGAAAAGACCCTGTGAACAGAACACTGTCCATAAAGTACCTGTGCCTACTGAGTGACTTCCCAAAAAACGTCCCTCCTTCAGAACCTTTGTGGGGGGCGGGGGAGATCATCTGAATGGGTGAAGGTGTTATGTCATCTGAAAGGGTTAGTACATATCTTAAGTACCATAGGCTCTGAGATTACAGCCTCTGATTTATCCATTACTTTCCAGCCTGTGGAAGAAGGAAGCAGGGCAGGGAGGGAGGGTGTTCCCTGGGAGATGGAGAGAAACAGAAAAAAGAGGCATAACATACAGGAAAGATACGGGTCTCGGAATCAGATAGCCTGAGCTGGAATCTCAAATCTACGTTCTGCTTTTTCCTAGATAGGTAACTAAGGAAATCACGTTAACCTTATGACTCTCAGCTTTCTCACCTACAGAGTGTTGAAAATAGTCCTGGTCCTTTATTGTGATACTTCCGCAATAATTAGACATAAGACATCTGCAGTATTTGCCCAAGTAGGTGTTCAGTAAGCAGCAGCAATCATGAAGAGTGCGGCACTATCCAGTGAGGTAAGACATTGTGGAAAGCCAACGAGCAGCATGCACAATAGGTATGTGGTAGTACCAGCTAGAAGCAGAAAATTCCCGATAAGGCAGGGAAGCTCTTCGTCATTCGACTTCACAGTTTAATGCAAGCCTAAATAAAATACTATTCTTAACACTGTTCAGCAGAGAATACCTGCCTCCTTCTGCCTCCCCTTCTCCCCCTTCTCCCTCTGTCTGACTTCTCTTTCTCCCTCTGCACATACACACAAACACTCTCCAGTAAAGAAGCAAAAAATGGCACCTTTATAGCCCAATGACAAAACTAGTGTAGCTGGCAAAAAAGCAAGGCCTCTGCCCCCGGCATCAGCACACAGGATGTGCTCCGAGGGGGCATGACAGCAGGGTCCCCAAACAAGCCAAGTGGGGGTGACCACAAGCAGATCAAAGCAAAGGAAAGGTAGCATAAAAAAGAAAGCACAGATTTGAGCAGAAAGAGGTCTGGGAAATGTCCATAATGCTTCTGCAGCCAATCTGGCATGCAAAAGTCAGGAAGAGGGGGTTTTTTTATCCAAAGTAATCAACATCCTTTGTGGGTAAAAAGGCAGGACTCCAAGCAGCCACAAGCCCTCTACACAACTGTGTGTGTGTAAGTCAGACACAAGGTGGGCAGCATGGAAGGGACAGCTGCCCACCTAGCCACTTCCATATTAGCCTCTAATATGAGGGAGACTGCTTTGCAGGACTAAAATCCATCCAGCACTCTTGTCGGGGACGAAAATCTGTAAGCAAAATGATCCCCAGCGGCACTTGGACCAGCTGTCACCCTAGGGAAAACTCCACAATGGATGAAGTTTGTTTTGAAAGCTATCCACTGCCATTTTGCATCTATATAACTTTTCCGATTTCCTCTCTCTTCTTCTCTCCACCCCGAGGGTAAGCTTTTATTTGAACGTTCATTATGTGTAAGATGCTCAGGTAAGGGGATTAGGGCTACAAAGATAAATAAACCTTGAACATTGTGTTCAATATATCCGTAGTACCCAAATACATAATGACAGGACAGGGTAATAAGTACCAGGAGAGTGAGAACCAAGTGGGAAAGGGGAGCTTCATCTGTCAAGGGAATCAATCAGGTGTCATGGAGGCAGAGACGTTTGAGACAGACATTAAAGGATCAGTAAAGTATTTATGGCTGACGGTACAAAAAACCAATCCAGGCTTAAGTCCCATCATGGGGGATGTGCTTGGGGGACTGACCATGTTCTATGTGAGATTTAGTACAGGAGAATGACAGGCTGTGAGGCAAGAAAATCAGATTGGCAGAAGATTTCCAAAGCCCTCACTGTCCTTAAGCACCATTGGCATTGTGTGTCCTTTCAGTCATTCCTGTGTGCTGAGTGCCCAGCGTAGTTCAGGTATGGCACATGACCTGTGACCGTGGTTGTGCACTGCTCTTTTGGTTGCCTCACCCAAGTCTCCTGTACACCTTAACACTTCCAGCTCCAGCTCCAGGAAGATTCCCCTTACTAGACTCTGAATTCTCAGGGAATTATTCCCTACTGCATTAGAAAAGTTAAATGTCTACTCTCTTCCTGGTGGGTTTTTGCATTTTAGGGGGCAGCTTGTATTAACAGAAATAGAAAACCTGGGGTAGGAGAAACGTTTGAGCAGAAGGATCTTTCTGCCATTTTTCCCGTACTCTGTAGTATCACCTCTCATTTCATCCACTTGTCCTATTTCCAAACTAGAAGAGCACTTGTCCTATTTCCAAATTAGAATGGGCCCCACTGCTTATTGGCATTGCACCTCTGATCGTTGATTTGTCTCCATTTGAAGCCACATCAGGTCTTACAGGAGTTTTAAGAGATTTCAACGTTGCCCCTGCTACACATTCGCACAGCAGATGAGGTTCCTCTGTGGATCACATTCCCAAGTGCTGCTTATACTGTGGCCTGAAACACAAACAAACCAACCCAAGATTTTGTGCAGTAACTAGGATGCTAATGATCTAACTCCATCCATGACTCTCTCAAATAGGAGAGTATATTTTGATGAAAGCAAGCCTATGGTTATTACAGGGATAATCTTGAATGCACTCTGATTCATAAAAGAAAATTGTTAGCAAATGTTACTTCACAACTAGTAAATCACATGGGATGTACTCCTAAGTGATTCTACATTCTAGTGTGACACACTACCAAGTTGGAGAATCACTGGCTAAGTGTTGAACTGAGAAATATAAACAGACATTTCTCAGTAGTAAACTTGATGTCAATAATTCATATGCAGCTTTCCAAAGTGTCCGGTTCACATTTAGGGAATACATTACAAATGGTTTGATCTAACTCATTATTTCACTACAGATGTATCATAGAGTCCTCCTAAAGTAACTCAGTGACCTTTTATTCTTTTATGAAATGCTTTTCAATTGAAAATATACTGTGTTGGAGGTTGCAACATCAGCAGGTGTTTGCTTCATTATAATAAGAAAAAACACATTTCATTGTATTTGGCATATAAGCTGAGATTTTTTGGAGTGCTGTAGTTAAAATAATTGTTTTTTTAAAAAAAATTATATATGTATGTGTACTATCTCCTTTGAACAAAACTGCAAAGGGAATCTCAGACAAGATCTCATGTCCTACATCAGTCAGCTTGCTGTGAAGCCAACGATCCAAAATCCCAGTGGCTTGCAACAGCAAACATTTATTCTCACTCACATGTCTGCATTTTTGGAGTAGACAGGGCTGCTTAGCTCTGTTCAACATGTCCTTTCATTCAAGGGCCTCAGGTAAAGGCTAAGCCCCTCCGTGGGGGGTGCTCATTTTCATGGCAGGGACTAAGAATAAGAGGCAATCACATTTGAAGCTCCTGTTCAAATAGAGCATGTGTCTCGTTGGCTCATATCCCATTGGTCAAAAACAGTCACACAGACCACCCCAACACCGGGGCGGGGGGGTAGGAATACACACCCTGCCCCTAACAGGAGAGGGGAATCAATATTGGAAAACAATAATACAATCCATCACAGACCACCTCCTGTGGGTATTCACTTTCCTTCCTTTCTCATTCAGAATCACTCACCCACTTCCAAGAAATGTACCCAAATGTCTCATCCCATCATGGTGTCAGGTGCCAGCTTGAAGATCTCATGACAGTCTCTAAATTAGGTATAAAATAATTCAAACACACGATGTAAACTAGTGGAACAGGGATAGAATAACTACAATAAATGCCCCCATTCATAAGGAGGAAGGAAGAGAAGCACTTAGCAATCACTGGTACACAGCAATTTTGAAATTCTGCTGGACAAACATTAAGGGGCCTCCTATCCTAGGGTAGGGAAAGTTCCTGAGTAGGCCCCAGTTCTGCTGTCTGCACGTAGCTCCCCAGTCCCTCATTCTCGGTGGCTCTCAAGTCCACCCACCAGGACATCTTTTGCTTTTTTTCATCATTCTTGCTGGTTGCATCTTGGGAGGGCAATGGAGTTCGTGCCCTCCTAGGGGAATGAGCAGCTTTGTCAGCTGCTTGCCCAAATTGTCTCAAAACGTCATATCTCTTTTAATTGAGGATGACAGTGCTCTGAACAGTATAAACTCTTCCAAAGATTTTGTTAGGTCTTTATTTATTTCAGCCCATTCTTGTGTGTCAGCAGCCTGCATCACAATTCTTTGGTGGACGTATGTTTTTCTCTAGACTTTAGGACACTGTGGGGTTGTCAGATAATTCTGCTAGTGCAGAATTATGCCTTTAGGAATTGTGGCCACAATAATTTCTTTTCAGCCTACATGTTAATCAGTGGTTTGGGCTCGATGTATTTCTCAATTTTATCTTTTGTCAGGTGAAGATTAAAAACAGTCCCATTTTTCAACCCTGAAATCCCAGAATTTAAGGCTCTCTGTTTTCTCTTTCATCTCATCCTGCAAACAGGCCAGTTATTTTCTGGATTCATTTCATTTTTAAAATAACGAATGCAGCTAATAAAAATAACACATGCAAGTAATATTCCATTTAAGTACCTTTCCAGCCAAAGCCATAAGTTCACTGGGAAGACTATCTGCCTCCCAAGTTACCGCCACCTTTCCAAACCCCTAAAGCTTTATCCCGAAGGAATTGCCACCAATTTTTATTTTCATACAACAGCCCCCACTCCTCATATCAGATTTTGTATCAGTCCACTGGCTGCACCAAAAGCAACCCCAAAACTCCAGTAACTAACAACAACACCCATTCCTTGCCCATGATACACGTTAACAAGTGCCACTGGGCTATGAATACCTGGGCTCTGTTTCACAGATCTTCACCTTTCTTCACCGTCAGGGACCCTGGCTGAAGAGGCAACCATTGTGTGCAACATAACATATGCATTCTCAGGACAGAAAGGAAGGACAAGAGGTATTAAATCACAGTTAAGGTCTTTGCTTGAAAGAAGCACAGTGGCTTCTCACATTCCATTGACCAAGTTTAGCATGAGGGAGTGGGGAAGTATTTTCTTCCCATTCTGAGGAAGGTGGAGTAAATATTTTCAAATAATACAATCTATAGCGCACTCTACTGAGAAACCGAATTTATAAAACCTCAGAGTCGGGGATATGCTAGACCAGCTCCATAAAGTCAGTGCAACGCTGGGGATTTTTATAGGGTCAATTATTTATTTATCATTCCGAAAAATAAAAAAATAAAAAGAAACTAACCAACTTTTTGGCTTTGTGCTATGAAATCTCACACAAAACTATGGTTTCAGAGTGATCAATATGCAAAATTGCTTCTATAAAAGTAAAAACATGAGAGAAGCATAAAGTTTATCAATTGCGTGCTTTGCCTATTTTATGAGAATAGAAACGTTGATAGTGAAATACATTTTATGGACAGTTGCACAGGCAATCTGGATTTGCTGAATCCTTCCAGCTTACGTTTGATTCAGTCAAGGACTTTACATCTCAATCAACAGAAGCGTTGCGGGGGGGAAATCCGCCCAGCATTGTGGGGTGCTCTGATTATTCTTTTTTTTTTTTTTAAAGATTTTATTTATTTATTTGACAGAGAGAGACACAGTGAGAGAGGGAACACAAGCAGGGGGAGCGGGAGAGGGAGAAGCAGGCTTCCCGCGGAGCAGGGAGCCCGATGCGGGGCTCGATCCCAGGACCCTGGGATCATGACCTGAGCCGAAGGCAGATGCTTAACGACTGAGCCACCCAGGCGCCCCTGCTCTGATTATTCTTAAACAATTCACAAACGTTAAGAAGTGCAATGGTGCCCCTTTGAATGGCAGCCCTTGCGGGGGCAAGGCTTTGAAAGATAACAAAGCAAAGAGCGCCTTCTAGTGGTAAATTGTCGGTTGTAACTTGTAAACAGAACAGTCTGAGAATTTCATTTTTCTCATTTTGCTTCTTGATCTGGACTCTGAAATTTAAAAAGCAGAATTTTAGAAATATCAACAACATTCTAAAATTCCTTTCCCCTGTGTCTGAAATCTGTTTATTTGATACTGAGAAGTATCAAGCAATTCAATACTCTTCATAAAATAAAAAATGTCACTTAGTCTGTTACTTTCTTATCCTTAAACCGTCACAAACATATTCAACTTTATTTTTAAGACGAAATAAAATTCTTCACCCCGGAGATGGAGCTCGAATAATCTGCAATTTAGATTTTGTTTTTATTGATTACAGGCCAGTTTAATCACGAGGAAGAAATATCTAACAACTTTCTAACTCTCGATATTTCTAGAATGATTACACATTTTATTAACCAAGGTCACAGTCACCTCATTTTACGGTGTCAATGAAAACTTGATGCGATGTGTTAATTAAGAATCACCATGGCAATGAA
Source organism: Phoca vitulina (assembly GCF_004348235.1). NCBI lineage: Eukaryota > Metazoa > Chordata > Mammalia > Carnivora > Phocidae > Phoca > Phoca vitulina. The sequence continues at coordinate 15,972,941 of NW_022589737.1, forward strand.
AATGGGTATCTTAAACGTTGCTGGCGCGGCTGCTATTGATGTGTGAGCTCCAAGCGCCCCCTGTTGGACATAATGCAGCCGCTGAGAAAGTTGTGTGTGTTCGGTTCTAGGTCAGCGCTCTCCCCTGGAGTTCCTATTCAAGCTGAAGTTCCATTAAAAAGACATAGGCGCTCAACCCATGCAGAGATAGAGGATCAGGCTTTATCTTAAAATCCTGGAAGAAGAAAATTCATGGAAGCTTTATTGTATCTGAATGCATAGTTTTCAAATACCATACCTTTTTTTATGACTCAAATCTCATTTTAAATATGATTGCCTCTTTGAGAAATTAGAAACTATTAGAAAACAAGTTATGGACAATATTTTACACCCTGGATTTTCTTTTCAGCACTTAGAGATATATTTCTTTTTTTTTACCTAACAGACCTAGAATCTCCTTTGCAGAAATTTTTCACCCCCTTAGGTGATGAGGCCGATCTGCTCGGGTGCTCTCTAAGTTATCAAAAAGGCAATATGTCCACTGTGTACTTGAAAACCGCTATCTTTGCAGTAACCAAATCAGAGACTAGGATTGAGCAGAATGGTATAGTCTTGGGGGGGGGGGGCGATTATTTGGCATCCAGGAGCTAGAAGGTGCCCTGGTATTGGCAGAAATTATCATTAATTCTCTTGGTCAGACTTCCAGCTGTAAGACAGGGATCTTGCCCTTATGAAGCCTAGTCTACATTGCTTTTTTAAAACATTTTTTCCTGGGGTGCCTGAGTGGCTCAGTCAGTTAAGCATCCGACTCAGTTTCAGCTCAGGTCATGATCTCAGGGTCGTGAGATTTAGTCCCATATTGGCCTTGCAGTCAGCTCAGAGTCTGCTTAAGATTCTCTCCCTCTTCCTCTGCCCCACCTACCTCCCTCTCTTTTTCAAATACATAAATAAAATCTTAAAAAAAAAAAAAAAAAGATTTTCTACTTCTCCTGTGGTCTCTCTAAACCACTAAAGCCCTAAATTTAGACCTGGAGTTTTGGAAAAGCACTCTTTCAAAAAAAAAGTGAAGGAGAAACATAATCTGCATTCCTGAATTCAGGAGCAGAACATCTTCTTTTTGTAAATGCCTTTCTCTCAAGATTGTGAGTTTTATCAAACCAAGAGGCGATAGCCTACCTCTTAGTAAGCCAAAAGAAATATATTTTCAGAAATAGAAACTAGAATGAGCTTCTTCCATCCATGTTTAGCCGTTTCATTTAGCTGCTAAAATATTAATAAAATAACCCCAAATATGATGACAATTGTGGATGTTGCTTATCTGCAATAAAAATGTTATGGACTGAAGCGTTTTTTTCCTAAAAATGTATATGCTGAAGTCATAATGCCCCAGTACCTTAGAATGTGACTGTATTTGGAGGCAAGTTCTTTAACTAAGTTGAGATGAGGCCATTAAGGTGGGCCCCAATCCAACATGACCAGTATATTAACAAGAAGAGGAGCTTAGTACATATACACACACAAAGAAGATGACCGTCTACAAGCCAAGGGAAGAGACCTCAGAAGAAATGCACCCTGCCAACACCTTGATCTCGGCCTTCTAGCCTCCAGGATTGTGAGCAAATAAACTTATTTTATTTAAGACATCCAGTCCGTGCTACTCTGTATGGCAGCCGTAACAAACTAATACAAAAAGTGAGGTTGGCATTATTTCCATGACTCCATAATATCAGAAAAGAGATGCCAGTGTTTCTATTAGCTTTCCCCTCACTTTTTGCCTCATGGCTGGCAGCCAGCTAATTCAGCTCCAGGTATCCTATCTACATCCAAGACAGGAAAAGAGGGGAGAGAATACTCTTCTTTTTATTAAAAATTAAAAGATGTGACTTCATTTTTTTATATAGACTCGTGTTGCAAAATCAGAAAACTGGAAGAGGCTGAAACAAAATTTAGAAGCTCAAGAATTAGAAAATCCGAGGGTAGTGCCAACTTTAGGTATGGCTGGACTCACAGACTGAGTGATATTATCTGGAGTGAGATTCTATCTCTTGATTTCTCTTTCACCATATCTTCTATTCCTCAGGGCTATCCCTAGAAATTCTAGGATTTTTCCCGATGGCAGCAAGTTGGCTGCCTCACGTTCTTTCAAGATCTAGTCTAGCAAAAAAGAGTTCCTGTCTCCCAGAATCCCTGGGTAAGAAAACATACATGCTTCTTCTTTGGCTCACCCTCCTGGCATAATTAGGTAAAGTACTTCTTCCCACCCCTGTCTTAGCCCAAGCGCTAGGAAGTATGTGTTTACTTAGCAACGTTGATGACGGTCAACATTGTAAAGAGTAAAGGGCTATTCTTCATTAGGCACCGTGTGCCAGGCACGACTCATTACCTCCTTAAATCATCACACAACCTAATGCAACAAGAATGACAATCCTACTTCAAGACATGTTATTGAATATTGACATATTTTTATATAACCAATTTTAAATAAGTAAAGTAACCTGGCACACATAACTGAGATAAAAAAAAAAAAAAATAGAGCCAGAAATTTAATACACTTCTGTCTGGCTCTAGAATCTTCCTCCTCTTAGCCAGTTTGCTCCACTTGGTTCATATTGTTTCTCACAAAGCGTGAACAACTCTAGCTCATCTCCATTTCAAGAACCTCCCCTGCCATCACTCCTGCCCACATAGTTCTAGTAAGTCCTGGTTACTAGAACTATTCGTCTCAACTACTCCATTCATGAAAGGCTAATTGTTAACAAACAAATGCTTCCCTCTTCCCAACCATTTTAATTCTAGGAAGGAAAGACTTCCCCTATCCTGGTAAACAGAATCATTTGAATTCATCTAGTCACTCAACCCCTACCCCTTTACAACTTTATCCATCTTTTTAAAATTTCTCTGATTTTTTTAAAGTATGAAGTTTTACTTTCCTTGAAGCATATTTATGAGTCAGTCCTTAAAATAGGCTGGTCGTGCAAAACACTTGAAAATAGACAGCAGTTATACCAACAGATAAGGATCAAATAAGGGCCCCATTTCACATTACCTTCTTTTGACCAAAGATCTATTTTCAGGGCAGAGGTCAGATGAAGTCAATAGTAGCTCTCTGCTTAAATCAGAAGCATGCTAGCGTTATCAGCAGCAAGCAGGGTGTGGAACGGAGTGCAATGACAAAGGAAGTTGAAAGATATGGACCCTGTCTCTTTAGCGATCACCAATCAAGAGGATATATGATCATATTTGACGGGCATTTTTCTCAAGGTCACATCAGCTAGGAGGCACAATTTGGAAATAAGATGATGTTAAAATATAATTTAGACCCATCCAAAGATTTCAGGAGTACTGTTCTCCATCTGCACCCCAACTTCTCTCTTAAGAAGAGGTGCCCTTAAAAAAAAAAAAAAAGAAGAAGAGGTGCGCTTCCTCTGACAACTTTTTTTAAAAAGATATATTTATTTATTTTATTTGAGAGAGAAAGGGAGAGAGAGCTGCATGCACAAGTGAGGGGAGAGGAAGAAAGGGAGAGGAAGAGAGAATCTTCAGGCAGACTGCCCACTGAGCCCAGAGCCTGATGCAGGACTCGATCTCATGACCCATGAGATTATGACCTGAGCTGAAACCAAGAGTCGGATGTGTAATCAACTGAGCCACCCAGGTGCCCCTCTTCCAACGTCTTTAATAATCTTGTCACTCCAATATTATATGCACCCAATTGTATCATATTTTTCATTTATAGAAGTATATCCCCCACAAGATCGGTGCTGTATAAAAACAGTGTCTACATTTTAGTCATTGTTCTATGTGCCGTGTCTAGCACAGTGCCTGGCAGATAGGGCTTAGTAAATATCTGTGATTTGAAGGGGGAAGTGCTTCACAAAGACAGTAGTCCGTGGTATCTTCTATGAGTCCCTGTCCTTCAGCCACTGAGAGGGCACCAAATAAACTCCAAGAGAATCTCCACTTCAGGTGACAATGCTGATGTTCATGGATTCTCTAGGCTGGTTTGTAAAAGTGTCCATGCCAGTCTCTGGCTGAAATTTGATACCAGGCTCTGAGACTCAATGGCTGAGATGACTGACCCAGAAGCAGCCTTCTCAGGATTAAAAGCTCATGTGTTGCTTTGGGGTTCGTGTTGATTATTTGTTAGTTACTCTCCTACCCTGGCACCCTGCCAAATAAGAGAGGAGGCTCTGCCCTCCTGCCCTTACCTTGCATTGTGGTTGGTACATAACACAAGAAGTCCTTTCCACAAACCCACTCCAGCCTACAAATCCTTCTTCCCCTCCATTCACCACCCCTCATCAGTTCCATCAGAATTTGACTTGAGGCTCAGACTTCATGCTGAATGACTGACTACAGACAAAGGCACAGACAGAATGCTGATAGTGTACGAAGATTCTCAATGGTGGCAGGGTGTCCTGAAACCTGGATGGTAGGAGTTGTAAAAACATATTAGGATGCTGTACAGTGTTCCTGAGATTCTAAGCTCCTTCAGGACAGACTGTCTGTTCACTGCCCTTGTGCCTGGCACGATGCTTGGCACATAGTAGACACTCAATAAATACCTCCTGCATGAATCAGGGAAGACTTGGACACTACCTGGGGCCAAAAGTTCATTATTCACCCAATACACTTGAGGAAATGTGTGTGTGTGTGTGTGTGTGTGTGTGTGTGTGTGTGTGTTCATTCTTTAGAATTCTGAAGTCTGATCCTGAGATCCAGAAGACTACAGGATGATGGCACTGGCCTCATCTCTGGTCTTCAACTCTTTCTAGAAACACAACTATTAAAAAAAGGGGGGGGTGGCGCCTGGGTGGCTCAGTCGGTTAAGCAGCTGCCTTCGGCTCAGGTCATGGTACCAGGGTCCTGGGATCGAGCCCCGCATTGGGCTCCCTGTTCCACAGAGAGCCTGCTTCTCCCTTTCCCTCTGCCTGCTGCTCTGCCTACTTGTGCTATCTCTCTGTCAAATAAATAAATAAAATCTTCGAAAAAAAAAAAAAAAAGAATAAGCAGAGACGGAGTAAAGTAGTTAAGAGCCTAGACTCTGAAACCAGACTGCCCACACTGAAATTGTGGGTCAAACACTGAGCAGCTCCATGACTTCGGACAAAGTAATTAGCCTCTCTGTAGCTCAGTTCCTCATAATAGGTATAGCATGAACTAGAGTGCCTGTGGGATCAGGTTGCATAAGGATGACGGGTGAGTTAATATATGTAAAGCACCTAGAAGGTTGCCTGCCTGGCAAATGGTAAGCATTCGACCAATATTTGTAGTTGTTATTATAAAGAGTTGTGAAGTTCAATTTGGACCCCACAACTGATGAATCAGATTTCCATATATGAGATGTTCTGCACATTAAATTATTGTGGTCCTGTTTGGACCAGAGGGGGAGCTTATTCTTTTGAGAGTAAAAGATGGAATTTTCTCACTAGTAGGAGTAAAATTTTCCAACGTCTATCATTGTAGAAAAATCGGTTATAGAACTAGAGAAGAGAACACAAAGGGCAGGTCTTGATCTAGTCAGATGAAAGAATCCTCAACTACAGTTGGGGACTGACCTGTATGAAATATGTACCTTTGAAAAATACCTCACTACAAAGTTACTCTCTAACACAAGAACAAATGCCGATAGTTATAACTGCAAATGACAGCTCACATTTACCTTTCTAAATGCTATACGTGTATTTACTCATGTAATTTTCAATTCAACCTTATAATGCCAGAACTATTAAGTGGGGAGCCTGGCCCGTGACTGAAGAGCAACCAAGCACCCGTGTATAGGATCTGCATTTGTCAGGGTAGACTAGGTTTTCCTGTGGTGACAAAAAACCTTATAGACTTTACACAAAAATAGCTTATTTCTCACTCACATTACCTGCCCCTTACGGATCAGCAAGCAACCTGCTTCCACCCTGTCACTCAAGATTAGCCTACTTGCTCCAGAGTGGTACTGACATGTTCATTTGGGGTGATTCTCACTCACTCTGGACACAAAAGAAGTCCTGTGCTCTGAACTACCACCATCCCTTGGGTTTAAACCATGTTTGGGCCCCTATGTCAGCTCTCACCTGTCTGTGTGTAATTTGCAGCCCTACCCCCAATCTACAGCACCCAAGGGTGGCAGCAGGAATCCTTTATTCTATGGAATCCCCAATGCTGACACGCAGAGCAGATGACACCCCTCTTGAAGACTCAGCATTACATGACAGAGAGGCTTGGGAAGATGTGGGGATTGCCTTTCTCCTTCAAGGGCAAGCGTTTAAATCATCACTCTCCAACACCAATGGGCTCTTCTAGTTGATTTCTTCTCTTGCCTCCAATTGTTGTGGTGCTAGCCGATTCTTTCGGCTCTAAAACATGCCAGATGAGGAACCAGACATTCCTTGTGTGAATGAGACTGCTCTTCTCACTCTGCCCATGGGCCCCTCGCCTATCCTGCCTGCTGTGGTCGGTGCGTGAAATTCAGGGATGTGGTCAACATTGAAAGAGATCACATTTTAGGAATGCGGAGATTACAGCCTAAGGAGTTTAAGAGAAGACATGGCTGGAAGATGTGTTGTAATCCCTTTACACTATAACATTCTAAACAGTACACTTGACATGACCAAAAATGAATGATTATTCACATTTTCCTTCATGCACAGGGAAGATTGCATGTGTGCTCATCATCATTAAAAAAAAAAAAAGAAAGAAAAAGAAAACTGGAATCATTGGAATCATCGGAAGCCATTCCTTCAGGATTGGCAGGATGGGTAATGCAATGTCAGGAGTGACGATAGAAACACCTGGACCCGGAGAACCTCAGAGGCAAGAAAGTCTATATTGTTTCAATACAAACAGCTTCCAAAGAGTCATGGCATTGTAAGTAATAACAGTGTTGCCACCCTTTTCCCCCAGTGGGATATAGGAAATTAGCCAGAAATGGTGCATTTGATAATAACGAAAGAAGATAATTCTTGGACAGAAAAATAAAAGAGATGGTGCCTGGACACTACAAAAAAATCTTCACTTGCACTGATTGGACAATAGTCAAATATCTATGTACTTCTTCTATAACCATTATTCTAAATCTTCATTGATAAATACCTTACATGACCCCATGAATTTTATAATATATTTTTAGATCAAGTTGTTTATATAGGCAAGGGCTTACAAAATAAATTTTGCCTGGGACTTCCCATACCCTGCCTTCATTCACAGGGCATTGACCAGAACTAGTCTCATGGTTTTATCCGACTGCAAGGGGGTTAAAACTGTATGTATTCTGAGTGCCCAAAAGGAGAGAAACCAAATATGATAGACACCGGTAAGGTTTAACACAGTAACCAACAAGGATGAAATGGAGTCTGGGAGTTGTACGAGTGGCCACATTTTAACAATTATAAGTTGCTCTCTGGGTGGCCAATTCCCTTGTTTATCCCACAACAGTTTCTAAGGCCTTATCAGATATTAGAGCTTATCTTAGCTGTGTGGTCCCACAATCTATCATAGTGCTAACAGCATAAATAGTATATAAGTCAGAGTCCCCAGGATGCAGGAAGCAATCAGCAGAAACATCAGCTGTAGCCTTGGACACAGTGGAGATGAGGATGCCTAAGCCAGTCAACCAAGGAGACAAAGAAATGATAGAACTGATAGAAAAGAAACTGACAGAGAAATGTCTTTTTTTTTTTCTTTTTAACTGACAGAGAAATTTCTAGAGAATCTCCTATAGACACTAGAGAGAAGAGGAGTCTAGGGTCCTGAATGGGGATTGGGACTGGGAGCCATTATCAATTGGAGTATACCTACATCAAAGCACCTGAAATCTGTCTTTGGACATCTGTCTCCTCTCCAGAGGTCTGCTCTATGGTTCAAATCCTCAGAGCTGCATCCGACATCTAGACTCCCCTTCACCTTTCTAAAGTCAAGTCCACTGAAGTTATAGTAAGCACCATTAATATGAAGTTGTGTCATCTTTGTCTGTGAAATTTACGTTTTTGGAAGTCTTTTTAAAATAAAAGATGGTCGTGATCTGATGAGCACTGGGTGTTATACGCAACTAATGAATCATTGAACACCACATCAAAAATTAATTATGTACTAAATGTTGGCTAATTGAACTTAATAAAAAATAAAAATAAAATAAATAAAATAAAATAAAATAAAAGATGGTCTTCAAACTGGTCATTAGAAATTGTGACAGCTGGTGAACAAGGTATTTTGGAGTGGGTGGACTTCTTGGTATTCCTCAAACCCCAACACTTGGACTTGCCCATCAGGATTGTACTGCTATGTGCAGTCATCCCAAGATGATTGGCACCTTAGGTATTGATCTGCTCCATAACACCTAGGTCTGCTCAGCTTCCCTCACCGCCTTGTGTTTGGTTCTTATACACACTCGCTGATGCTTTAGAAACATATGGGAACATGCCTCGACAGCATTGATGTCTTGGAGAAATTCAGGCAGCCCCAATAATTCAATGGTAAGTAACCCCTTGGGTGGAAGTGGGGTAGGGTTGAGGGCTCAGTGGGCAGAAGGCACAATGTGGAAGACCAAAGGGACTTATGTGCTGATGTCATGAAGCAAGATTGCTAGGATAATTTTGTATCCCAAGAACTAGGATTTAAAAAAACAAACAAACAAACAAAAAGAAGTTTGCATATTCAGGAGGAAGTGATTCCAATGTGTAATCTTATTGATTACACATGGCTAGAGTACAAGAATTACGTGAGGGAGAGCACATGAAATAAATAGTTTGCCATGCTTGCAGCTTTAAAATTTGCTATTTAGTTCCTAGTTCAAGTCCTATAACCAACTAGAATGCAAGTATCCCTGCGACAGATAAAATTGATGAAGGAAAAAAAAAAATGTGCTTCACGGAAACAAAATCAACACGTGACATAAATTTTCAACACTAACAGGCCAGGCATAGTGTCCAACAAGAGGAAACGGTCTGAAGACCAGCACAGAGCCTGGAGGATGAGAGAAGAGGGAATTTCAGGTCACTGGGGGCAGCAACGCAAGTGTTTATTCATTTAATCAACAAATATTTATTATATATCTATTATGCAGGCAGTATGCTAAATGGGAAGTACATAGAAAAAAATAATATCTAATCTCTCTCCCCAGGAGCTTACTGTCTGGAGTGGGTAAGGGACAGCCAGGTAAAGTCTAACTATAATACCATGTAATGAGGACTCTAACAGGGCACTCGTATAGTGTTAGAGGTTTATAAAATGATCCCCAGAGGAAGTAATAACTGACCTGAAACAGGAAAGAAGTGTGGGGATATTATCCAGTTAAATATGGAGAAAATTGATCCAAACAAATGAAACAGCATGTGTAGAGGCCCGGAGATAACCAAGTACCTAGTATGTTTGCAAAATGAATCTGTGTGGATAGAAGATTATTGGGGGGGGCGGGGGGTGAGGGATGCATAAGATAAATGGAGGAGTAAGCAGAGGTGAGATTATAAAGGGTATCAAAAGCATACGTTGGACTTTATCGTGATAGTAATGAGGAGCCATAGAGAAGTATTGAGCAGCCTTAGGTAAACATTTCTTCTGCTCATTTCCAGAAATGTACTGGCATTTAGTACAGTTCAGGGAAAGAAGTATCCACTTTAGCAGCAAAGAGGAAACTCCCCCACTCCCACTGCCACTCAACATCTCCACATTGCTACGAGCTCTCATCTCATTTGATAAAATTGTGTCTGCAAAAAGTAAATGACTTCATAAATTTATGTCCTTATCTACCCAGCAGCTCTCACCGAGTCTTTAGACACTGTCTTATGGTCAATATTGTTGCAGTACCTTCATCAGAATACCATGGAGAAAATTATATTCCAACAGTAGAATGTCAAAGCTAATTTACAGGAGAATAGTATTAACTGTCAATCCTCCCAATAAAAAACCCTAGAAAAATCTGTGGACCAGTAGGGCAGAACACTACCTTGATAGAATCTTAATAATGTCTCAAAATGAGAAATTAGGACAGAGTATTTATAGAGGTTTAGGGTGGTGGCTGGGTAGTTTTAAGGTGAGTCTTGTAACTTGGAAACTGGTTGAGATAGAGCAGAATTTTTTGTTGTTGTTATTATTAAAATCATTTTGGATTGGTAGGGACGGAGAGGCAGAGGTCTTGAAGCAAATCTTAATGAGCAAGCTGTTTCATTGATTCTCTTTTCTTTTCCTGTGACAGATTTTCTTTTCTTCCATGAGCAGGCATTTCTTGAAGCAAACAGCTAAGTTATTTTTGCTGGTCCCAGCACTGATTAACATAATGATAAGAAACAACGTCTACTCCAGTGTTGTTCAACATGGACAAGGAAGAGTGCTGGTTTCTGTTCTCAGCAAGCCACATAATTTCTTTGAACATGTTCCTACTTAACTGGTAAAATCCAGGCTAATAAATGGATAGAGTTATACAAGTTAGCACATCTATCCTGTCATTATTAGCTACCATGAATAACTGAAAATTAAATGTAGATAAAATTTAAGAAGGGTAAATAAGGGGATAGCACAAAACCACTATCTTTTTGTTCGTTTGTTTGTTTCAGAGGTAGAATTTAGTGATTCATCAGTTGCATATAACACCCAGTGCTCATTACATCACGTACCCTCCTTAATGCCCATCATCCAATTACCCCATCCCCCACCCACCTCCCCTCCAGCAACCCTCAGTTTGTTTTGTAGAGTTCAGAATCTCTTATGGTTTGCCTCCCTCTCAGTTTTCATCTTATTTTATTTTTCCTTTCCTTCCCCTATGTTTGTTTTGTTTCTTAAATTCCACATATGAGTGAAATCATATGGTATTTGTCTTTCTCTGAATGACTCATTGCATTTACCATAATACACTCTAGCTCCATCCATGTCATTGCAAATGGCAAGATTTCATTCTTTTTGATGGCTGAGTAATATTCCAGTGTGTGTGTGTGTGTGTGTGTGTGTGTGTGTGTGTGTGTGTGTATCACATTTTCTTTATCTATTCATCTGTCAATGGACGTCTGGGCTATTGTGGACATTGCTGCTATAAACACTGAGGTGCATGTGCACCTTCAGATCACCATGTTTTTATCCTTTGGACAAATACCAAGTAGTGCAATTGCTGGGTCGTAGGGCAGCTCTATCAAAACCACTATCTTTTTAGTAGAGTCCAATATATCACAAATACCAGGCTGGACACAGCTTATGATGAGGATTAAATGAGAAAAGATAGGTAGATCTTATCATTATTCTTTGGGAGAATAAGTGACATTTTTAAAATACAAAAATAATCACAACACTCCACTTTTTAAAACACATTGTGTCTCTTCACCCAACCATCCTAAGATGTGAGATTCTTCATGGTCTGGCATTAGCCTCATCACCTGTAATACTCGACTCTCATAAATATAAAGTTTCCCCAAATACACCCTGATTTTTCTGACCTTTGATCCATGCTGCTTTTTCTGCCTGTAGGGTCTTACTCTTCTTCCAGCCTTTCCCCACTCATCTGGAAAATTTTCATTTATCTTTCAACAGTCACCTTAGGTATAATGTATTTAAGAAAACTTCTGTCACACTCTTGATCATGTTGAGTTAAATGCCTCTCCTCTTCCTTTCTGTAGTACCTCATGAATCTCTCTCTCTCCCTTAGCAGATTTCACACTGTGTTATAATTGCTATCAAACTTGTCTCTCTCCCCTCATTAATCCATGGGCTCCCAACAAAGGACTTCGCTTTGTTCACCAGTGCTTTGCAATATGACCAGTACTTACTCTCACTAAACTATCTCTAATGAATATAGTTGGAGAGTTTAAACCTCCTACATCAAAGGATATTGACTAGAATGGTTTTAAGTGTAGTAAATATGTTTTACATGTGTGTTTATGCTTTGAAAACTTTTCAGGATTATTTCTGGAAAAGGTTTTGTGGAACTTTCTAAATTGTCATAAACCAAACAGAAAAGTATTGACTCTTGAGGAAACTAAGTTTACTCCTTATGCATATCATGACTTAGCTTGTAGGGCTCTTTGTCAACCCAAAGAAGTCAATGCTAATTAGGGCAAATTCAGATATTCTGGCCACCCAAGCAAGGGAAATAACAATATCCAATTAGGAAGATAAATCTCTTGAGCTGCAGGAAATATTATCAATGCTAAACAATCAATACACTGATGGTAAAAATAAAGACCGCACATTGAGAACCACAACCTAGACCTAGACCTTGGGTAAAGGACAATCGCTTGATAGGACTGCCCAGAGAGTAATCATAAAAGAGCTTTATAAATTTCTCAGTGATATCTTAGAGAATTTAGTCCATTAGATATAGCTAAACAATCACTGTCAGTTCTATCAACTATATGTGAAGTAAGAATATCAGTATCTTTAAACGATAACGTGCACCTATAATTATAAAACAATCCACATTTTAATGTGGTGGTACCACGTTTTGCCTTTAAAAGCTCTGTAAGTTCTAGTGGGGACGAACACTTAGTAGACAAAGATGATTCATCAGCCCTCACCCTCCCTGGCCCCACTCAGCTCTGGACACCAGTATCCTACATCTGTAGGCTCAGTTTTGTCTGTTTCATCAACAAGACATGAACCAAGAAAGAAGTATTTCAAACACTTCTGCCCTCCCCTAACACCTGTAATCTGGAGCAAGTCTGAATATGGAGAGTTGGTCTCTCTTCTCATTGCTGGGTCTTCCACCTCAGATCCCAAGCAGCAGTCCAGTTTTCTGCAGGAGCAAGAGCTCTTTCTGGAATTCCTGCCCACTTGCAAGAGTCCATATGATACACAGGCCTTGAGAATACCCTGTCTCCAGGATTTGGAACTGCCCATTGTGATCCCAGATGCTGACTACAAGCTGGACATTTACCTAAATTTCAATCTGTGAATATTGTTTTCATTGGCCTGGTCTGCTATTACAGAATGCCACAGAGTGGGTGCCTTAAACAACAGAAATTTATTTCTTACAGTTCTGGAGGCTGGAAGTTCAAGATCAATGTACCACCCTATTTGGTTTCAGGTGAGGACCTTCTTCCTAACTCGCCGCAGCTACCTTTTCACTGGGTCCTCACATGACAGAGAGTAAGTGAGAGCAGACTCTGGTGTTTCCTCTCACGAGGACACTAATCCCATCGGGTCAGAGCCCCATCCTTACGACTTCATTTAACCTTATTTCCCCCCTTTTAGGCCCTGTCTCCAAATACAGTCACACTGAGGATTAATAATTCAATACATGAATTTCAGGGGACATAATTCAGCCCATAGTGGAAATAAAGACTAATATAAATCTAAATCAAGCCTAAGTTTTCCATGTATATTCAACAAAAATAACAAATCAACGATGTCTAATATTTATTAAACACATACTTCCACCAAATTATTTCTTATTTTTAGGATAATATTCCTAAGTCAAGTATTACTTCTCCCTGCTTTGCAGCAGAGGAAATTGAAGGTTTGAGGTCTAAACACCCTAACCAAGGCCCCACAGCCACAAAATGACAGCGTTGGAATCAGATCCATGTCTGTAGGAGTTCAAAGCCCAAGCGAGATCTGTCCACTATGCCCTCTTCGGTGAAAACTATAATTCAGACCGACCCTCAGTCCCAGCCTCTTCCCTCTCCTCAGACATTGCTAAAGTTTGCCTCACACACACACCTGAGTTTTGACAATTACAGAGCTGACAGTGAGTCACTCAAAATGCATTTATTCAGCACCTGTGATCAGACATGGGTTGGGGGGGGGGGGGGGGACACGAGATGACGGTATATATATCTACATATGCCTGAAAAGATGAACATAAAACCGGTGGGTTCAGATGGTGCTCTGTGACACATCTTGCAGCATCCTGTCTCTGTGTCTCATGCTGTCCTTATTTACGATTCCACATTGCTCTTCGTGTTATAGCAGCTTTCAAACTGCCATCACAGCCATCTTTCTGTCACTTTGTCTTCCCCAGCACAACATCCATTCATTCTTGAATTCAGCAAACACTACCGAGCCCCTACTATGCCTTGGGTGCTGCTATTCCACGCGCTTGGGATACGACCGAGAACAGGCAAGCATCCACCTGCCCTCGTGGAGCTGTGACCCTAGCACCAGGAAACAGAAACGAATGGCCATCCTAAATATATGATGTGTAGCAAAATACATAATGTGTAGAAATTATGGAAAAAGGAAAAGCAGCACCAGGTAAGGGAGACGAGGAGTAAGAGAGGAGAATCTCTTTGAGGAGGAGATATCTGAAGGAAGATATAAGGAGATGACACACATCTGCAGGAAGAGCATCCCAGGCAGGAAAAAACAAGTGCAAGGAGCATGAGGTGAAAGCAGGTCTGGCCTGTTCCAGGAACAGCCCAAGGAAGACAGCACGGCAGGAGCCGAGTGAGAGTTAAGGGGGCACCGGATAACGAAGGGCCTGTGGGCCATTGTAAGGGTTTTTGTTTTTACACTGAGCAAAGTGGAAAATCATCACAGGATTCTGAGCATAATGACCAGACTCACATTTTGAAAGTATCATCATAGCTTCCAAATAAAGGACGGACTGTAGAGAAGCAAGGGTAAAAGCAGGGAGGTCAGTCAGGGGGCTATTGTAATCGTCCAGGTAAGACATGTCTGAAGGCTTGGACCAAAAAGGATGGGGTGGGGATGGGGAAAAGCAGTTAGATTCTGGATATAGTTTGAAACTAAAAGAAGCCTCACCTACTGACCCAGCTCTGCCACTTCTTGAGCCAAAGGACAAGAAGTGTATCAACTGGCTTATCCCTCGATGCAGGAGGTAGAGGTGCTTGAAATAATACCTAACATATTAAGCACTTATTACCTGCCAGTCCCACTAACAGTACATCTTAAAGCGCAGAAACATTACATGACTTGCGTTAGTAAGCAGAAGAGCTGGTATTAGAACCCAGAACATCTGGGACTAGAACCCTCCCACATAACCACTCCTCACTGCTGGTTAAGGCACACTTCGTAGACTTGAGATCTGGTGACTCAGGGGAAAAAATAGCGGGGACCGATGCACCCAGGGGGAACCAGGGGAACCCCTGAAGTATATACAGCAGTCCCTAACTCAGCACGGATGCAGAAGACCCATAAAAAAAAGCAGTAACAACGAATAAACTTGATTCTGAAATGAATGAATCTCTGGGCCTGAGGTGATTCCACACGGGATGACAGCTAACTAGAAATACGGCGATTTTACACACTTCCCTGTGTTCTTAGATAGGGCATGGCATGTGATGGAACACTTTCTTAATGATTGGAGACAACATTATGAACATTCATGAGAGCACTGGACTCCAAGAAGCAGAGCTGCTTCTGCCATTTGGCTTTGGGGGAGGTTTGGGTGTGATTCTTTTTCAAAAGAGTATATTGAAGCTTGAAATGAGGAAAAGAGATTAAGTAGCTGGCAGAACACAAGGAGTGTTTCTGCAGCTTAGCCTCAGGAGGGGTGAAGGGAACTGATTCGGAACACAACCGGGCCTTCGGGACTGCATCTCTGCCTTTGAACAGGAGGGCAGGGAGATGACAGAAAGGGGTCGACGGGGGTGCCCCGACCTTGTGACTGGCATTTTCCTGGGAGGACAAAGCCAACTGTGAGGCTAGAAAAACAACGAGTGAGGACCCTCCCCTGCTCCAAGCTAGGGGTGTGCTTACAGGTCCCCAAGCTTCCCTTTCACAAGCACCCCAGGGGCACCATGCGTGCACCTTGCGCGGGGCACTGACGGCTGCCAGGGGAAACAGCACAAGCAGGTGATGCTATAGGGGGTGTCTCGCTGGAGAGAGGAAAGCAAGTGCCGCACGTTGATGGGAAAGACACTGGAGGGAAGTCCACACAGATAGTGGCATGACTTTGTTGAAATTTGAACTACAGGGGTTTTATTCCCTCTTAAAATAGTTATTAAGACTGCCAACTAACCTCTCATTTTGGATTGGGAGTCATATTTTTTATTTTTTTTTTAAGATTTTATTTATTTATTTGACAGAGAGAGACAGTGAGAGCAGGAACACAAGCAGGGGGAGTAGGAGAGGGAGAAGCAGGCTTCCCACAGAGCAGGGAGCCCAATGCGGGGCTCGATCCCAGGACCCTGGGATCATGACCTGAGCCGAAGGCAGATGCTTAACGACTGAGCCACCCAGGCGCCCCTGTAGTCATATTTCTTAAATGAATTTTTAAGAAATCGAATCATGGTACATTCCACTGCTGTAAATCCAGGCAGAATTCAAGACCCAGCCCCACCCTTGCCCCCAGTGCCTACAAACTTTCTCCCAGTTACTCAATCAAACACTAATCTAGGTGCTGCTGTGAAGGATTATGTAGATAAAATAAAGGTCCCAAATCTTGACAGGGGAAATTGTCTTCATTGGGCCTGACCTAGCAGGTGAGCCCCTAAAAGAGGGTCGCTGGGTGGCTCAGTCAATTAAGGGTCTGCTTCCAGCTCAGGTCATGATCTCGAGGTCCTGGGATCGAGCCCCACATTGGGCTCCCTGCTCAGTGGGGAGCCTGCTTCTCTCTCCCTCTGCCTCTCCCCCACCCCCGCTTCTTCTCTCTCTCTCTCTCTCTCTCTCTCTCTCTCGCTCTTTCTCTCTCACGTGCGCACTCACTCTTTCTCTCAAATAAATAAATAAAATATTTTTAAAAAAGAGAGAGAGAGAGATGGGTCTCCTCCTGGTGAAAGAGATTCAAAGTGTAGGGGGGGATGGAGGAATATCAGAATTTTCTATTTGAGGATTTCTTAAGGCAAGCTCCTTCTTGCTCCTAAAGTACGTTTTGCTACTAAGTGGAAATCCTAAGAGCTACATTTCACTATGAAGTTGAATCAAAACCAGCTAGCAAAGAAAACAATTCTAAAAATGATTTTAGTAAATATGTTACAATTTACTTAATATGAAACCATCTATGAATAAATTCATTTACCTCTCAATAGTTTATCTATAACTGATCCCTCTTATTTAAACTATTGACCTGTTTTTTTCCTTTCTAATGAAGTTCATACTGTTTAAACTTTAAAAAATAAGTATTAAATCTGGGGTGTCTGGGCGGCTCAGTCAGTTAAGTGTCTGACTCTTGATTTCAGCTCAGGGTCAGGGGATTGAGTCCCGCCTCAGGCTCTGCACTCAGTGGGGAGTCTGCTTGAGATTCTCTCTCTCCCTCTCCCTCTGCCCCTCCTCCGTAATGCATATGTGTGTGTGAGCTCTCTCTCTCTCTCTAAAATAAATAAAATCTTTTTAAAAAATTTAAAAATAAGTATTAAATCATATTGAGTAAGGAAAGGGTTAAGGTATAGGCAGGAAGAAGTAGGGGGCCCCTGGCTGGGCTCTGAGATTATTCCTGGCAGGCAGAAATGCTAAACTAAAGTGAACAAGAGATAAGGAAATAGATCACCTGGCCTCGGATGGTTGGGAGTATTTTTCTTTAGCGGCAACAATATTTCATAGAAAATGGCCAAACCTCAAAGAATTAAGTAATTAAGGGTGTTATCAATAGTTCATGCTCAAACCAAGACAGCACAAGAAACTCAAGGCCATAAGCTTCTCAGTCAATTCTCAATAAAAGACCAGCCCATAAGCCCTCGCTGGCAACCCTGTGGGGACCACGCTCACTCCTGATAGCTTTCTCTGTATCCTTGCTTAAGAATACTCTATTGCTTTCCTCACTCTCCTTTGTCTGAAAGAGTCCTTCTTCAACTCCGTGAGACAAGAACCTCGCTCTCCCGCTTCAGTATTATCAACAATATTTTTATTTCTACATACAGTCCATTCATACATTTACCCAGAAATGAAATATTTTTTAAAAGGCTTTTCAGAACTCAAAGGAAAAATGCTATATAATAATATAACATCATGGTTCATCAAGGTAAAAGAAGTATAATACCTAATTAGAGAATTTTAGTCAGAATCAAGGACTTTTTTTAAAACATAGACATTTCAAATATACAATTTTGGCTTTTAGAACAAACAGCAAGAACAATGTGGATATACTGAAACCATTTAATATACTCCAACTTTTAATTAGTTTTTTCTGATAGGGATTTTTAAATGGTACAAGGAAAAAGATCCTCTCCTTTAATTTTTAATAAAAATATAAATGCATTTGCTGAATGCAATCTACACCCCCACCCCCACCCCACCCCCCTTCATTGTTTTGAAGGCAGGGACAAAAATAAAAGTATTCAACTGAGGCCTTCCAGCTATGGGGAGTGCCTGTTTCCTGTTGCTAAGAGATAGAAACTTCAAAGGTAGGGTCCAGATCCTAGGATCATGACTCAGCAAGATTTCTGGCATTTGTTACAAACTAATGAGGCTCCTCAGAATCTTATCCACTAGCAAACTGGTTGGAGGTTAAAGGACTTTAATTGCCAGGGAAAATCCAAACCCGGCCAAGAAGGTCCTGTAATTGTTCAACTTCTAAAGCAATTCCCAGTCTCCTTGAAACTTGCCAACAAAGTGTTCAGCCTAAGCAGCGATGCCCTGGTGTAATTAGGCAGGACACTTGCCTGCAAATAGCAGAATATTGCTTAAGCAATGAAAAGGGTTTGGTTTGGTTTGGTTTGGTTTTTAGATCACTCAGCTGAAAAATCTAGAGGTAATACTGGCTTGAGGCACAGCTAGATGAAGTGCACAAATACTGTCCCTCAGACTTTCTCCATGTAGCAGGCATGGGGGTCCCCAAAACCCCAGGCCTCACAACCTACTAGCCTAACAGCGCGAGCTGTTGAAGATCCTCTCTAAAATCTCTGAAAAGAGGAGTCTGACAGCCCTGGTTTTTAGGGTCACATGCCCAACTCTGTAGCAGGGAGAAGAAAGGGAGGGATGGGCTATGGCAGGCTAAGATGTGCAATCATACCCAAAATACATGGGATTTGTTTCCTTTAGAGAGCTCAGGTTCTGTGATCAGAATGTCACCAGCTAGATCCCAAGATCTGGCCTTATTGCCCACCTGCTTATACTCACTAACCTTTGTCTTACCTTTTCCCTTTCTCTCTTTCTGGCTCTTCTTTCTGGCTTTCCCCTTAACTCAGACAAAGGAAACCCGAAACCACCCCCGCAAACCCCGCTCTGATAAAATCTCCCAGGGGCCCAGGCCACCCAGACCCTTTGAGCTAAACCTGATGCACACCTGCACAGATGGACCATGGAGTGACCTCTGGAATGACCAACAATTACCTTTACCTCATTATAATACTAAAATCTCCACCCAGGGAGGGGCCTCCGCCTCATTTACATAATATACAAGGTATGTACAGACATGTTTCCGTAAGACGCATGCACGAGTTTATGCCCACCTCTACATAGGATGACAAGGCTGCCCATCTAAATATTCATCCTAACCCTAAACAAAAGGAACCCATTCTCTCTCTCTCTCTCTCTGAGAGTCACAGCTTTAGAAGCCATTTCCCTTGATCTTCTTATTTGCTTCAAATAAAAGTTTTCTTTGTGACACAACCCAGCCTGGTGCAGTTTCTGACTCACCAAGGAGTGAACTCACATTGGTTGCAGTACAGGAAGGAGACCATATGCTGGGTGACAAAACAGAGAGAGGTTGTATACCTCCAGACAGGAGTCCTCTCATCTGTCCCACTCTTAGGAGCAGCCTTGGATGCAGACAGACCAGGGACATACTCCCGGCAATCAGAACCTGAATCGGTGTGACCGTGGGCGAAATCAGCCCACTAACGGAGCAGGGAAACCCTTGCTATACCTGTCCAGCCGATACAGTGTCTGTGTCATCAAAGGGCAACTTCACTGCTCCTTCAGTTCTATGAAATAGGAATTTTTTTTATTGTAGTTAAAGGTGGGTAAGGACAAATTCCAGTGGTATGTGTGAGGATATAAAAAACATACAAATCAAGGATTAGAACTAAGAGCCCTGTAGTCTGCATTCTCTCATCATCACAAAGAGAGGTCGGCATAGCGGGGACATAACCACAGGTCCCTGTCCCCCAGGGAAGGGATCCTGACTCTCTGCAGTCTTAAGAGGCAATCATGATAAGCTTAGGATTCGGAGTCTAAATAGAAAGGATTTAAGCACCGAACAACCTGAGTATAAATGCCAACACAGTGCCGCTGCCATGACCCGGCCGCTGGTGAGGAGTGGGCGGCGAGGGCTGCTGGGAGGGCGTCCCTGTTACTGGGGGTGCAGGAACAGCCGATCCTTCTGGGGGATGGGAACCTCTATATCTAAGTCCCTGAACAACTTTCCATTTCCCGTCCAGTATGTACTTTGTCATTTAGCTTTCAACTGCAGGGTCAAGAAGCACCATATTCAAACCTGACTTGGTGAAATAACTATCACCCAAAGATGCTGGACATGGAACAGGATAGACAAACCAGAGAGGTTGTGCCCCTTTAGAGAGCGTGTAAGCCCTTGCTGTTGCTCTTGGTGTTGGATGGGGGCGTCGTTTGCCGTGTGACTGGAACATTTCTAGAACTGGGAGAGTGAAATGAAGGCAGGCAGTGGGGGTCAGGATCCGAGGTGTGCTGGGCAGTCAAGGCGTGACAAGATGTGGCCAGTGACAGCTCTTGTTCTGGCTGTCCCCTAGGGTCCCGATGGGGGTTTTACCTCCATCCTCCCCCTCCTGCCTACAGGCTCACGAGGCCTCGTTAGTCCTTTTCCTCCTTCCTGTAGATAGTCAGTGAGTTATTCAGAGGCTGACGTGCAGCCTAAGCAGCTCCAATCAGAATCATTGTAAACTGGAATTAACTATAAAATGTATCTTGTTATACCCCTACTCAGAACTTTATAGTGACTTCCAGCTAGATTAAATGCAAACTCCTGACCGTGGCCGGTGACAGCTGCAGGATCTGACCCCCACTTCCATTTCCTCCTCTGTCCCTCAGTGTGTGCTGTCCTTCGGCCCCTCAGCACACACCAGCCCTACCAGGTTTCTCTTATATGTCAAACTATTTCAATTCTCTTTTTTGGGGCTCGTTGTCTGATTTTTGTTGATTTTTTCCCTTTGGTAACTTTTTAAAACTTACAGAAAAGTTATAAAAATAGTAAAACGAATCCCTATACACCAATTATCTAAATGCATTGATTGCCACATTTTGCCCCATTTGTTTTTTATTCTCTCTCTACACTTTATACGTATGTGCCTTTTACTTAAACCACTTGAGCAAGACATTATGTGTCTTTACTCCTGAATACTTGCATGTTTCTGCCCTAAGAATAAGGACATTCTCTTTGAGAACCAGAATGCAATTAATCAAAAACAAGACATTTAACATTAATACAACACTATTATGTATTCCACTTTCCATATTCAAATTTTATCAGTTGTCTCAGTGATAGTCTTTAGGGCAACTTGTTTTCCATTCCATTATCTCAATGCTTCATTGTCTCTCCTTATTATCCTTTTATATGGGGAGGTTCTCAGACTTTCTTATCTTTCTTACTCAGGTATGCATCCCAAATATGGGCAGTATCTTTAATTGCTATCAAATATAGTCATGAATATTTCTGACATCATGTGACTTCAGACTCCCAGAACTTAAATAAGTCTTTCTGAAGACTGATCTTCACAGGAATTGTTATGCAACCTGAAAGACTGATCATAATAGCAAGGTCTCAGGTTCCCTCTCCCTGGAATGCCCTCCAGGAAGCATATCATTTGCACTCTTGTCAACGCCTGGCTCGTGCTCTTTCTTAACGCTGGACTGGAATTATACTTCATTCCAAGGGCCCCTGGACACAGCTGGCTCTGCTGTCGATAATTAGGTGCCTGTGGAATCACGTCAGGGCTGCTGAGCCACCTCTCACTCTAGCCTTGAACGGCGGCGGTTCTCTATTTGACTGTACATTAGAATCACCTGAGCTGCTTTTAAAACTGCTGGTGCCCCATGCCAATTACATAAGACTTTCTGGAGAGGTTCAGGTAGAGTTACTGCTTTCTCCTATCCTTATATGCATGGATATAGATTTTGATTAATTCTCTTTATCACAGCCCAAACCAGGTTCTGCATCTGAACGTGACTGAACACAGGAATAAGTAAAAGGACTTACAACATTAACAGGTGCCTTCTGAATCGATCTCACCCCTTTTGCAGGGTGCCTCGATGTGTAGCTTCTGGCCTGCCTCCTGGTGGCAGAGAAAAGATCTCTTGTATGAAAGACATTAGAATAAGATGGCTTCCTATACACTTCGTAATTTTTCACCATTCATTTCTCTTTCCAAAAAGTACATTTATTCATTCAACTAATATTAATAACTGGTGAATAAAATCAACCAAATTTTGCTTGCTGGTTTCTATCTTTGAGGTCACATTTAGAGAAGTCTACCATTCTCAGGTTATATAATTATTCATTCATTTTTTCCAGTAATTTTATTAAATTTCAATTTTTAATAGCTAAAACGTTGATCTATCTGGAAATTAGATGATGCATGGAATGGGGTAAGAATCTAAATTTATTTCTTTTAAATGTTGGGTCAATTGTTACCCAAAAAAGTGTTTGTCAAATTCATTTTTTCCTCACTGATGTGGAATATTACTCTCATCATATACAAAATTCTTATACTACATAACTTGTCTGTTTCTGGACTTTCTCATCTCACTGATCTGTCTTTCTCTTCCTCTGCTAACATCAGGCAATTTTAATTTTAATTGTATAGTTGACTTTGCCCATTTCCTTTCTTTCTTTTTTTTTTTTGTAGTTTTTAATTTTATTATATTATGTTAGTCACCATACAATACTTCATTAGTTTTTGATGTAGTGATCCACGATCCATTGTTTTCGTATAACACCCAGTGCTCCATGCAGTACGTGCCCGCCTTAATACCCATCACCGGGCTAACCAATCCCCCCTCACCCCTCCCCTCTAGAGCCCTGTTTGTTTCTCAGGTCCATAGTCTCTCATGGTTCATCTCTCCCTCCAATTCCCCCCCCCATTTTTCCCTTCCTTCTCCTAATGTCCTCCATGTTATTCCTTATGTTCCACAAATAAGTGAAACCATATGATAATTGACTTTCTCTGCTTGACTTATTTCGCTTAGCATAATCTCCTCCAGTCCCATCCATGTTGATGTAAAAGTTGGGTATTCATCTTTTCTGATGGCTGAGTAATATTCCATTGTATATATGGACCACATCTTCTTTATCCATTCATCTGTTGAAGGGCATCTCGGCTCTTTCCACAGTTTCGCTATTGCGGACATTGCTGCTATGAACATTGGGGTGCATATGGCCCTTCTTTTCACTACATCTGTGTCTTTGGGGTAAATACCCAGTAGTGCAATTGCTGGGTCATAGGGTAGCTCTATTTTTAAATTTTTGAGGAACCTCCACACTGTTTTCCAAAGTGGCTGTACCAACTTGCATTCCCACCAACAGTGTAAGGGGGTTCCCCTTTCTCCACAACCTCTCCAACATTTGTTGTTTCTTTCCCTGTCCATTTTGGCCATTCTAACTGGTGTAAGGTGGTATCTCAGTGTGGTTTTGATTTGGATTTCCCTGATGGCTAATGATGATGAACGTTTTTTCATGTGTCTGTTAGCCATTTGTATGTCTTCTTCAGAGAAGTGTCTGTTCATATTTTCTGCCCACTTTTTGACTTGATTATTTGTTTTTTGGGTGTTGAGTTTGAGAAGTTCTTTATAGATTTTGGATACCAGCCCTTTATCTGTAGTGTCATTTGCAAATATCTTCTCCCATTCTGTGGGTTGCCTCTTTGTTTTGTTGACTGTTTCCTTTGCTATGCAGAAGCTTTTTATCTTGATGAAGTCCCAAAAGTTCATTTTTGCTTTTGTTTCACTAGCCTTTGGAGATGTATCTTGAAAGAAGTTGCTGTGGCCGATGTCAAAGAGGTTACTGCCTATGTTCTTCTCTAGGATTTTGATGGATTCCTGTCTCACATTGAGGTCTTTCATCCACTCTGAGTTTATCTTTGTGAGTGGTGTTAGAGAATGGTCGAGTTTCATTCTTCTGCATGTGGCTGTCCAATTTTCCCAGCACCATTTATTGAAGAGACTGTCTTTTTTCCATTGCATGTCTTTTCCTGCTTTGTCAAAGATTATTTGACCATAGAGTTGAGGGTCCATATCTGGGTTCTCTATTCTGTTCCATTGGTCTGTATGTCTGTTTTTGTGCCAGTACCATGCTGTCTTGGTGATCACTGATTTGTAATATAGCTTGAAATCGGGCAACGTGATGCCCCCAGCTTTGTTTTTCTTTTTCAACATCTCCTTGGCGATTCAGGGTCTTTTCTGATTCCATACAAATTTTAGGATTGTTTGTTCCAGCACTTCGAAAAATGTCATTGGAATTTTGATCAGGATGGCATTGAAGGTATAGATTGCTCTGGGCAGCATAGACATTTTAACAATGTTTATTCTTCCGATCCATGAGCATGGAATATTTTTCCATCTTTTTGTGTCTTCTTCAATTTCTTTCATGAGTGTTTTGTAGTTCCTAGAGTATAGATCCTTTACCTCTTTGGTTAGGTTTATTCCGAGGTATCTTATGGTTTTCGGTGCTATTGTAAATGGAATCGTTTCTTTAATTTCTCTTTCTACAGTTGCGTTGTTAGTGTATAAGAAAGCAACTGATTTCTGTGCATTGATTTTATATCCTGCCACATTACTGAATTGCTGGATGAGTTCTAGTAATTTGGGGGTGGAGTCTTTTGGGTTTTCCACATAAAGTATCATGTCGTCTGCGAAAAGAGAGAGTTTGACTTCTTCTTTGCCAATTTGAATACCTTTTATTTCTTTTTGTTGTCTGATTGCTGTTGCTAGGACTTCTAGTACTATGTTGAACAACAGTGGTGAGAGTGGGCACCCTTGACGTGTTCCTGATCTTAAGGGAAAGGCTCTCAGCTTTTCCCCATTGAGGATGATATTCACTGTGGGTTTTTCATAGATGGATTTTATGAGCTTGAGGAATGTTCCCTCTATCCCTGTACTCTGGAGAGTTTTAATCAGGAAAGGATGTTGTTGTATTTTGTCAAATGCTTTTTCTGCATCAATTGAGAGGACCATATGGTTCTTCTCCCTCCTCTTATTAATGTGTTCTATCACATTGATTGATTTGCGAATGTTGAACCACCCTTGCATCCCGGGGATAAATCCCACTTGGTCGTGGTGGATGATCCTTTTAATGTATTGTTGGATCCTATTAGCTAGGATTTTGTTGAGGATTTTGGAATCCATATTCATCAGGGATATCGGTCTGAAATTCTCCTTTTTGATGGGGTCTTTGCCTGGTTTGGGGATTAAGGTAATGCTGGCCTCATAGAATGAGTTTGGAAGTTTTCCTTCTGTTTCTATTTTTTGAAACAGTTTCAGTAGAATAGGTATTATTTCTTCTTTGACTGTTTGGTAGAATTCCCCAGGGATCCATCAGGCCCTAGACTCTTGTTTTTTGGGAGGTTTTTGATCACTGCTTCAATCTCGTTACTGGTTATTGGCCTATTCAGGTGGTCAATTTCTTCCTGTTTCAGTCTTGGCAGCTTATAGGTTTCCAGGAAGGCCTCCATTTCATCCAGATTGCTCAGTTTATTGGCATATAGTTGTTGATAATAATTTCTAATAATTGTTTCTATTTCCTTGGTGTTAGTCGTGATCTCTCCCCTTTCATTCATAATTTTATTAATTTGGTCCTTTCTCTCTTCTTTTGGATAAGTCTGGCCAGTGGTTTATCAATCTTATTAATTCTTTCAAAGAACCAACTTCTAGTTTCGTTGATCTGATCTACTGTGTTTCTGGTTTCTAATTCATTGATTTCTGCTCTAATTTTAATTATTTCTCTTCTAATGCGTGGCTTAGGCGTCATTTGTTGCTTTTTCTCTAGTTCTTTAAGTTGTAGAGTTAGTTGGTGAATTCGGGATTTTTCTATTTTTTTGAGTGAGGCTTGGATGGCTATCTATTTCCCCCTTAGGACCGCCTTTGCAATATCCCATAGGTTTTGGACCGATGTGTTTTCGTTCTCATTGATTTCCATGAATTGTTTAAGTTCTTCTTTGATTTCTTGGTTGACCCAAACATTCTTGAGCAGAGTGGTCTTTAGCTTCCAAGTGTTTGAATTTCTGCCAAATTTTTTCTTGTGATTGAGTTCCAGT
This sequence comes from Phoca vitulina, assembly GCF_004348235.1. NCBI lineage: Eukaryota > Metazoa > Chordata > Mammalia > Carnivora > Phocidae > Phoca > Phoca vitulina. The sequence goes on from NW_022589737.1 coordinate 15,998,953, forward strand.
TTTAGAGCATTGTGGTCTGAGAATATGCAGGGAATAATCTCAATCTTTTGGTATTGGTTGAGACCTGATTTGTGACCCAGTATATGGTCTATTCTGGAGAAAGTTCCATGTGCGCTCGAGAAGAATGAGTATTCTGTTGTTTTAGGGTGGAATGTTCTGTAAATATCTATGAGGTCCATCTGGTCCAATGTATCATTCAAAGCTCTTGTTTCCTTGTTGATTTTCTGCTTAGATGATCTGTCCATTGCTGAGAGTGGAGTATTGAGGTCTCCTACAATTAATGTATTGTTATCAATATGACTCTTTATTTTGGTTAATAGTTGGCTTATGTAGATGGCTGCTCCCATGTTGGGGGCATAGATATTTACAGTTGTTAGATCTTCTTGTTGGATAGACCCTTTAAGAATGATATAGTGTCCTTCTGTGTCTCTTATTACAGACTTTGGTTTAAAATCTAATTTGTCTGACATAAGAATTGTTACCCCAGCTTTCTTTTGAGGTCTGCTGGCATGGAAGATGGATCTCCATCCCTTCACTTTCAGTCTGGATGTATCTTTAGGTTCAAAATGAGTCTCTTGTAGACAGCATATGGATGGGTCCTGTCTTTTTATCCAATCTGCAACCCTGTGCCGTTTTATGGGAGCGTTTAGGCCATTCACGTTGAGAGTGATTATTGAAAGATATGAATTAATTGTCATCATGTTGCCTGTGAAGACGTTTTTATAGATTATCCCTGTAAATTTCTGTTGTAGATCACTCTTGGGGTCTTTCTCCTTTTATAGAACCCCCCTTAATATTTCTTGCAGGGCCGGCTTAGTGGTCACATATTCTTTCAACTTCTGCCAGTCGTGGAAGCTCTGCATCTCTCCATCCATTCTAAATGAAAGCCTTGCCGGATAAAGTATTCTTGGCTGCATGTTCTTCTCATTTAGTACCCTGAATATGTCTTGCCAGGCCTTTCTGGCTTGCCAGGTCTCTGTGGATAGGTCTGACGTTATTCTGATGTTCCTCCCTCTGTACGTAAGGAATCTCTTCCCCCTAACTGCCCTTAAGATGGTTTCCTTGGTTCTAAGATTTGTGAGTTTTACTATTACATGCCGGGGTGTTGGCCTCTTTTCCTTGATCTTAGGAGGGGTCCTCTCTGCCTCTAGGACTCGAATGTTTGTTTCATTCCCCAGATTAGGGAAGTTCTCAGCTACAATTTGCTCAAATACATCTTCTAGCCCTCTCTCTCTCTCCACTCCCTCTGGGATTCCAATTATTCTGACATTGGAACGCCTCATGGTGTCACTTATTTCTCTGATTCTATTTTCATGGATTCTGAGTTGTTTTTCCCTGGCCTCCTCTTTTCCCTTTTTATCTATTATACTGTCTTCCAGATCGCTTATTCTCTCTTCTGTCTCAGTTACCCTAGCTGTTAGATTATCTAGATTGGATTGGATCTCATTGATAGCATTTTTAAGTTCTGCCAATTCACCTTTTATTTCTGCCCTTAGAGACTCTATGTTGCCATTAATTGATTTCTCCATTCTAGCCATTGTCTTCACAATTGCTAGCCTGAATTCCATCTCCGACATCTTGGTTATGTCTGCATCCATTTGTAAATCTGCAGCATAAGTCATAATCTCTGAGTCTTTTCTGTTTTGGGGGCTCCTCCTCCTAGTCATTCTGTTGATGGGTGTTTGAGGGAATGTATAGAGTCGAAATTATTGACCAGAACCCAAGCAAGATGCACCTGTTTTCTTGGGACCTTAGGGTTGCTGGCCTCTTGTTTTCCCAGCCTGTCTTCTGCGGGAGGGGCCTGCCCCGCTGTTACTCAGGCAACCCTGTTTGGGCGGAGTTGCCCTGCGCCCCTGTGGCGGGGGATGGGCTCAGTGGGAATCAGTCTTTGGGGCTTTTGTTCTCTGGCGCCTTTCCCTGGTGGCTTTCCGCGTCTCTTCCGCGAGTCAGAGCAGAAGAGACCGTTTCCAACCCTCTGCCTCAGAGCAGAGAGACCGCAGTCTGTTCTTCAGTGAGCTCTCCAGGCCACACCTTCTCTCTTTCTGTCCGTGCTGCTATAAACTGCAGCGTCCTGGGTTGTGCGCCCCTCCGCAGCGCTCCCGGTCCTGCCTCCAGGTCGGGGCACGTCTCTGGCCCTTTGTGCTTCTAAAACCGCCAGCCGCTCCCAATTCGCACACGCGTGACTCCGCCGCTTGGGGTTCTGTCCCGGGGGCTGCAGTTCGCGTGCACGCGACTCCACCGCTCGGGGTTTCCACCCTGGGGGTTGCAGTTCACTGGCAGGACCCCGGTGCACCGGGTTTCCTTCTCGGGGGCTGCAGTTCGCGTGCGCGCGACCGTCGCTCCGGTTTCTGTCTGGGGGGCTGTGGTTCACGTGCGCGCGACCCAACCGGTCTGGTTTTCCATCCCGGGGGCTGCCCTAAAGTCCTTTCCCGATGCTACCGGTCTGCAAGTCTGTGCCCCGTCCCCAGCGCGCGAGGCTGTCACTCACCAGCGGTGTAGGATCCCCACGGCCAGGCACCCTCCCGCCGCCGTTTATCCTCCGATATCTGCACGCGGAATCAGGGCTCTCCGCTTCGTACCTCAAAACCAACTGCCTGCGATATTCTGTTTGTAGAGATCCAGATCTTCTTCCATCTCAGGCTGGTTTCGTGGGTGCTCAGAGTGGTCTGGTAGTTATCCAGCTCAATTCTGGGGACCAGTTGAAATAGGGTCCCCTACTCCTCCGCCATCTTTCCCCTCCTCCTCTTTTTTTTTTTTTTTTAAGGATTTTTATTTTATTTGAGAGAGAGTGAGAGCACGAGCTAGGGGGAGAATCAGACTCCCTGCTGAGCAGGGAGCCTGACATGGGACTAGATCCCAGGACCCTGGGATCATGACCTGAGCTAAAGGCAGATGAGCCACCCAGGTGCCCTCCTTTCTTTCTTTATTCTTAGCTCTTCTTTAATACTTAATTATTGAAATTCACTTTTGAGCCACTTTGGAAAGCTGGAGTTTCAATGGAAATTGTATTCTATTTGTAGATTAATTTGAGAATTTACTTCTTTACAATATTATGACTTTGCACCCCAGAACATCCACTTAATCAAGGCTTCTTTTATGTTCCTCTCCTCATTTTGTAGTTTTCTATAGGAAAGACTTGAGGCTTTTTGTCAGATTCATTTCTAAGTATTTTCTAATTTGATTTCTGGAAAAAAGAAAAGAGTAAAGACCTCAGTTGCCCTGTCTTAATTTCTACATATGATCTTATGCTCTTCAGCCACAGATTCTCCTACACAATGGTTTTTAAGGATTCTAAACCCCGAGGTGGAAAAAAAGACTACTGTACACCAAAATACTAAATACTTGGGTTAGTGAAGTGGTGTTATGATTTTTTTCCTTCAGTAGTTACTGAATCTTTTTTATCTTATCTTCATATTGTAAAATGTATTTAAAATGTAAATGAGGAACCTGATAAAAACCAAAAACTCCCATTCTTTCCATCCATAACTTTAGTATATTATGTTTAGCTGTGGGCATTTACATTCTCTAAGATATTTTTTGTTAGTCATTCCAACTAGATTATAAAAGCCTCGAATTTTTTTTCCAATACCTTTTATTTTTATCTTTCATGTCATCAAGAATTATGGAAGTAGTAAGTGCCTAGCAAATCCTTCCTCAGTGAGTTTATCAGATCAGTTAAATAAGGAAAAAGATGGCGGGGAGGGAAGAACTACAAAATCTGATGTGGCATTTCAACATTATTTATGTGTTACCTTGTTTTATTTATTTTTAATTTTTTAAGAGATTTTATTTATTTGAGAGAGAGAGATAGCAAGAGAGAGCCGAGCAGGAGGTAGGGCCAGGGAGAGAAGCAGGCTCCCCACTGATCCAGGGACCCTGGGATCATGACCTTGTTTTTTTTTTTTTTTTTTTTTTAAGATTTTATTTATTTATTTGACAGAGAGAGAGATAGCAAGAGCAGGAACACAAGCAGGGGGAGTGGGTGAGGGAGAAGCAGGCCTCCTGCCAAGCAGGGAGCCCGATGTGGGACTCGATCCCAGGACCCTGGGATCATGACCTGAGCCGAAGGCAGACGCTTAACGACTGAGCCACCCAGGCTCCCATGACCTTGTTTTTTTAAATGTGGTTCTTGTGTGTATGTCCAGATCTCCAACTAGACTGTAAGCATCTGATGAATAGGAACTGTCTCTCATATTCCCTACTTTTATGTTCTAGTTACACAGTTTGGGCACATCAGAGCCAGTTTAGTGAATGTTACTAAATCCTAACTTGACTCAAAATAAAATCTTATATGCTAAAGAACCAAATCAGCTACAAAAAAATGTCAAATACAGAACAGATAATATATTTACATTCCTAAGCATGCATTTTTACAGCCTTTATCCCATTTTATAGATGGCTGAAAAGGTCCCAATCCTCTTCAGGAAGGGATTTTAGCAAAGTAAGCATTGGGGTGGGGTGGGTGGAGGGGTGGCTGGTAGTGGTCCTCATGTTTATTACATTGTAGAGTGCCAGAAAGCAGTAAGAGTACTTATAATATATATATATATATATATATATATATATATATATATATATATATATGAATGAATAGTGTCAGCAATAAATTAAAGAAAATTTAGATACAAATTCATGTAGATGGATCATTTCTTGGTTCTTGTTCTGAGGCTGGAAGTGAAGGTAACCACTGAGCAACAACCAACTGTTAAATAATCAGCACCTACCACTTACTGACATAACTCTTCCACTAAAGTAGTTTTGCTTTAATGAAAAAATTTAATGTGTTGAGATATAGGTTCAATTTTCTGTGTACTTTCCCCCATTCTCATGAATAATCAAGTTTGCTATATTTAACCTAGAACTATTGGGACGCCTGGGTGGCTCAGCCAGTTAAGTGTCTGCCTTCGGCTCAGGTCATGATCCCAGCGTTTTGGGATCAAGTCCTGCATCTGGCTCTTTGCTCAACAGGGAGACTGCTTCTCCCTCTGCCTGCCACTCCCCCTGCTTGTGTTCCCTCTCTAGCTGTCTCTCTCTCTCTGACAAATAAAATCTTAAAAAAAAAAAGCAGAGTCATTATTCTGAAACACCACAAGATGGTGATGTTGCTCCATTTAAAATGTCTTTTAAAAAAATCACACACTCTCTCTCTCTCTCTCTGAACTTTCTCCAGAGGGCTTGTGTTTTCTTTGTCAAAAACCTAAGATTCAAGATCATCAGTGTTTCCAAATGAAAGAATCATGTAGAATCAAAACCATCTATGTAATAAAAAAATATGAGTGATTTCTACCTTAAAATGTGACTAAGTGGAGTGTGAATCATATCTTTGTCTCTCTATTGGCTGCATGCATTTGTCTTTTGTATGGAGCTTCAAGGTGTGTGTGTGTGTTTTGTGTGTGTGCGTGTGTGTGTGGTGTGTGTGTGTGTGTGTTGTGTGTGTGGTGTGTGTGTGTGTGTGTGTGTTGTGTGTGTGTGTTTTATCTTCCAGATGTTTATTATCTTCCCTCTGTTCCTCTGTTGCGCTATATCCATGCTTCCCCTGTGGTGATTCTGTGTGTCACTGTAATTATCTCTCCCATTAACTTGTGTCTAATACATGACTGAAACCTCAGTGTCAAATAAATGTGTGTGTGCATTCGTTTTGTGAACAGGTTGGTATGCCATCTTTTCTACTTCTATTCTTCATCTCTTCTGTTTTTTTCATTACAAAATATTAATACAGCAGTGGAATCTGGGTAGTCCATAACTATGATCAAAAAATTTTTTTTTCTTTACCCTTTTCTTTATCTTTATCTTTCTTTATCCTTTCTCCTTCTATTTTTTCCATAATATTCACTAAATAATTTGTTTTTTTTTAATTAGTTAGTATTGAACTGAATTAGGAATAGGAAATTATTTTACATGTTTTATGTGTTCCCGTGTGTGTGTGGGAGGGGGTTGTTCATGGATTTTTCTTTTTCTGTATTCCTCTGGAGGCCCTGTACTTGATATAAGAAGGGTCCCCCTATTCAATTGATTTATGTGGTTTATGGACATTGACTTAAATAGAAAAGAAAAAATCACATTTTGATCCACTATATCAGTCAGAAATTACTGTCTGTAGAGTGAATTTAAATCGGTTTTCTCTAAAATGTTTCTACAAGAGGCTTGGCTGCCTACTGATTGAATGTTTATATTTTAATCTAACATGGAGCTACATTGCCTAATTCCACTATCACATTCATGAAATAATGAAATGTTTTCTCCTTAAAAAGTAACTGTGTCCTTCTCACCACTCCTTTTTGACATCATACTGTAAGTCTCACGAACATAATAAAACAAGAAGGAAGTAAAGCATATGGTTTGGGTAGGAAGAAATAAAACTGGCTTTGCTCACAAGTGACATGATTACTTATGCACAAAATCTGAAAGAATTGACCAAAAAATACTGGAACTAACTAATAAATGATTCTAGAAGGTTGCAGGATACAAGGTTAATATACAAAAACCAATTTCTTTCCTATATACCAGCAATGAATAACTCAAATTTGAAATTAGAAACACAACACCATTTACATTAGAACCAACCCCCAAAATTAAATATTTAGGTATAAGCCTAGCAAAACAGGTACAAAATCTATATGAGGAAAACTGTAAAAATCGGATGACAAAAATCAAAAAAGGTTTAAATAAATGGAAGGATATTCAATATTCAAGGATAGGAAGGTTCAATATCATCAAGATGTCAGTTGTCCCCAACTTGATCTATAGATTCAATGAAATCTCAATCAATATCCCAGCAGGTTATTTTGTGGATATTGACAAACTGATTCTACAGTTTATATGAGAGGCTAAAGAATCGAAATAGCCAGCACAATACTGAAGTTGAAGAACAATAAGAGAATTAACACCACATGGCTTACTATAAAGGTACAGTCATCAAAACAGCGTGGTACTAGTAAAAGAATAGACAAATAGATAAATGAAATAAAATAGTGAACCCAGAAGTAGACCTGCAAAAACACAGTCAACTGATCTTAGACAGAGGAGTAAAGACAATTAAATACACACAGGATGCTCTTCAACAAATAGCGCTGGATCTACTAGATGTACACATGCAAAAAATAAATCTAGACATGGGCTTCACACCCTATGCAAAAATTAACTCAAAATCTTTTATAGACCTAAATGTAAAATACAAAACTATAAAACTTCTAGAAGATAATATAGTAGGAAATCTAGGTGCCTTTGGGTTCGGTGAAGGCTTTTTTAGATACAACCCCAAAAGTATGATCCATGAAAGCAAGCATTGGTCATTTAGACTTCATTAAAATTACAAAGTTCTGCTCTGAAAAAGAAATAAATGAAAAACCATAGCAAATGTTTACAAAACACAAATCTGATAAAAGACTTGTATACAAAATATACCAAGAACTCTTAAAACCCAACAATAAGAAAACAAATAGCCCAACTAAAAAGTGAGGAAATACCTAAACATACATCTCACCAATTAAAATATATAGATGAAAAATAAGCATATGAAAAGATGCTCAACATCAAATATCATTAGGGAATTGCAAATTTAAAAAATGAGACTATTGCATACCTATTAGAATGGCTAAATCCAAAACACTGAGGGTGTAGAGCAACAGGAACTCTCATTCATGACTGGTGGAATGCAAAATGGTATAGCCACTTTGGAAAACAGTGTGACAGTTTCTTACAAAGCTAACCACAGTCTTACCATATGATTCAGCAGTTGTACTCCTAGATATTTACCTAAATGAATTGAAATGTTATGTCCACACAAAAACCTGTGTACAAATGTTAATAGCAGCTTTATTCATAATTGCCCAATATTGGAAGGAATCAAGATGTCCTTTAATAGGGGAATGTATAAACTGTGGTATATCCTTACAATGGAATACTATTCAGTCATAGAAGAATGGAATAAGATGCAGCCATCAAAAGGAATGAAATCTTGCCATTTGCAATGACGTGGATAGAACTCGAGGGTATTATGCTGAGCGAAATAAGTCAATCAGAGAAAGACATGTATCATATGACCTCACTGATATGAGGAATTCTTAATCTCAGGAAACAAACTGAGGGTTGCTCGAGTGGGGGGTGGGGTGGGAGGGATGGGGTGACTGGGTGATGGACACTGGGGAGGGTATGTGCTCTAGTAAGCGCTGTGAATTGTGCAAGACTGTTGAATCTCAGATCTGTACCTCTGAAACAAATAATACATTATATGTTTAAAAAAAAAAGAAGATAGCAGGAGGGGAAGAATGAAGGGGGGGAGATCGGAGGGGGAGACGAACCATGAGAGACTATGGACTCTGAGAAACAAACTGGGGGTTCTAGAGGGGAGGAGGGTGGGAGGATGCGTTAGCCTGGTGATGGGTATTAAAGAGGGCACGTTCTGCATGGAGCACTGAGTGTTATACACAAACAATGAATCATGGAATGCTACATCAAAAACTAATGATGTAATGTATGGTGATTAACATAACAGGGGCGCCTGGGTGGCTCAGTCGTTAAGTGTCTGCCTTCGGCTCAGGTCGTGATCCCAGGGTCCTGGGATCGAGCCCCACATCGGGCTCCCTGCTCCGCGGGAAGCCTGCTTCTCCCTCTCCTACTCCCCCTGCTTGTGTTCCCTCTCTCGCTATGTCTCTCTGTGTCAAATAAATAAATAAAATCTTTAAAAAAAAAAAAAAAAAAAA
>NW_022589737.1:16007754-16149942 GCF_004348235.1 Phoca vitulina
TAACATAATAAAAATATATATATAATCAAAAAAAAAGAAGAAGAAGAAGAAATGAGCTATCAGGGCGCCTGGGTGGCTCAGATGTTTAAGTGTCTGCCTTTGGCCCAGGTCATGATCTCCAAGTCCTGGGATCAAGTCCCACATCGAGCTCCCAGCTCAGGGTGGAGTCTGCTTCTCCCTCTCCTTCTGCCTCTCCCCCTGCTTGTGCTCTGTCTCTCTCTTTCAAATGAATAAATAAAATCTTTAAAAAAAAGAAGAAGAAATGAGCTATCAAGCCATGGAAAGACATGGAGTAACGTTAGATGCATATTGCCAAGTAAATAAGCCAGTGTATAAATGCTACAGTGTATGATTTCAACCATATGACATTCTTGAAAAAGCTAAACGATAGAGAGTAAAAAGATTGGTGGTGGCCAAGGGTTCACAGACAGCAAGGAAAAGAGGGAGTGATTAAGAAATGGAACACCAGGGGCGCCTGGGTGGGTGGCTCAGTCGGTTGTGTGTCAGACTCTTGATTTTGGCTCAGGTCGTGATCTCAGGGTCGTGAGATCGAGCCCCATGGGCAAGCCCCACTTTGAGCCCCCAGCCAGGCTCCATGCTCAGTGGGGAGTCTGCTTGAGATTCTTTCCCGCTGCCCCCCCCAAATAAATAAATCTTTAGAAAAAGAGAGAGAGAGATGGAACACCAAATTTTGGGGGCAGTGAAACAATTCTGTATGACACCATAATGGTAGATACATGGTGTTATGCATTTGTCAAAACACTTAGAACTGTACAACACAAAGAGTGAACCCTAATAAACTATGGACCTTGGTTGATAATAATGTATCATTATCGGTTCACTGTTTATAACAAATGTGCCACACTAAAGGGAGATGTTAATAATTGCATAAACTGCAAGGAGGGGGTGCAGCAGAGAAAAAGGTTTTTGAGAACTCTCTGTACATTCTGCATACTTTTTCTATAAACCTAAAACTGCTCTAAAAATAAGATCTATTAATTAAAATTAAAAATAAGCATGAAGGGGAAAAGAATCACATTTTTTTTAAGTTCAATCTGTCCAAAGTATATGATAATATATGAAACTATGCCATACCTCTTAGGGAAAAAAAAAAAGCGTTCAAAAAATTATTTTGGTATTAAGATTAAAGATTAAGACCAACTTCCAGGTAAGCCGCGTGTAAGGTTTAAGGGCAAGTGTTTTCGTTCCAGTGATTTCACAGAAATGAGAGAATGATGTGTATGATTTGAAATATTCAAATCCTTGAAGGTTTCTGCACTAGCATTTAAATAAGCACTAACAGGGCGCCTGGGTGGCTCAGTTGGTTAAGCGACTGCCTTCGGCTCAGGTCATGATCCTGGAGTCCCGGGATCGGGTCCCGCATCGGGCTCCCTGCTCAGCAGAGAGTCTGCTTCTCCCTCTGACCCTCCCCCCCCTCATGCTCTCTCTCTCTATCTCATTCTCTCTCTCAAATAAATAAATAAAATATTTTAAAAATAATAATAATAAATAAATAAATAAGCACTAACATGTTGGCATAGTTTCAGTGGCTTTCAAGTTCCCGTTGGATATCAGAAATGTAGGGATGATCTTTGCCTGAGCTCCTTCCATTATTACAATGGCCTTCGGGGCTTTCTCTCCTACAGCTTTGGTTCCCAGGCCCCTGTACGGCCTTCCCAGCTTAACCACAAGGAGGCCACGTTGAGGGGTACAGAGGATAATGCTTACGGTAGGGTTTAATGATTTTCTGTCCATATCACAGGGCTCCTCCCCAGTCCTGCATGCACAAGCAGACACCCGTGGCCTGGTACATCACGTGCAACATGTACACATTGCTGTCCTCAAACACGGAGCTCCTCTTCTCCTGGCTTCAGATCTTCAGCAGCTCACTAAGGGATTTGTGGTGCTTGGCGCTCCGGAACTCCTCGATGACACTGTGTACACATCTGACCATGTCATGGATAGTTTCTGCCTTCTGGGGAATCGCTGAGCTTCTGGATTTCCACCTTGGCCTTATCCTTGTCTTTGGTGGTACACTCCTGGCAGCAGCAGGTAAAGAAGAATCTCTTAACCGGTCATTCCTGTCTTCTGCTGGGTACAGGAGGTCAATGTAGCTGGTAAAAAGCTCCTCTCCTGGGCTGATATCCTGTACACTCTTACTTCTGCTAGGGTCCCCTTGTAAGACACAATGACATTGGGGCAACAACTATGATTCATTAGCGCAACCTCAGGAAATATTGCTGATCCCAAACAAGAAAGCTCGTCATCTTCCGTTGTGAAGCCGTTACAGCTACCCTGTGCAAAGAGGACCGACAAGCTGTCACTGTCAGGGATTGGAGGGGCTTGGAGCAAAAGTGAGGAAGAGCAGTAATGTCACTCGGAATCAAGTCCTCTTCTCATTGTCTGATTTACCCAGATTGATGCCAACTCCTTCGCAGCTAACAATGTCTCTGAAGGAGTTTTCTCTGGGTGGATTTTCTGGTTGGCCAGAATCCTTGCAGTCAGACTTACAGTCTCTGAGAGATGCCAGTTTTCCCCAAAAACAACATTCCAGCTTGTGCCTGAGCCAATCTTCTGACGCTCCACATTGCAGTAAAATGCCTGCTTGCATGTTCTACATCTGGACAAGCCTTTTTCCTGGTGAAGCAGTACTCTCAGAGGTTGCCCTTCTCCTTGACCATGAGCCATAGGCCTATGTCTGACAGGAGAAAAGCAGTCCCTCACGTGGAAGCTCACCCTCCCTGTGGCTTGCCTGGGCAGCAGAAGGCTCCAGGCCGCCATCACCCACAGCCTTCATTCGGGCAGTGGGGTGGGACGGCAGGGCGGGCGCTGAGGGGCACCTGGCACCTCCCTGCAGGCAGGGAGCTGCAGCTCCCCACCAGAGCTGTTATTGGAGACGTGTCACCCAGAGCTGCGGGGGGGGGGGGGGGGGGGGGCTGGTGCACAGAGGGCCAGCTGTAGTACTTTTTAATGGCTATTCAGAGTAGTGTGAAATCAACTGGAGCGCTATTATCACATTGTTAGTTTCAAAGGAAACTGCATAAAGTGCATACATCTAGATGGTCTAGTCATCTAATAATATACTTACTACATTTTAAGAGATTTTAACAAGACCTTTTCATTAACTGTGGGGTCCAAAATTCTATTGTGGGATGTGGAAAACGCTAGTGAACATGATCTTAATATTGAAAATACAGTTATGACCCTGAATTCCTTGACAAGGACTATCCCAATTAGCCTTATGCATATCCTTTTTAAATCTTTGTCAAATAAATGATGGAATGAATGAATGAATTTATATGTGGGTTGTAAAACAACTCATGGCTTAGTCCTTTCTATTGATTTCTGGTTTTCATACTACATAAATGAAGTATGTGATATTCCTTATTCCTCCCCTTGTTTCCAATAAGCAAAAGAGAATCATAAGCCTCAACTACAAATTCTCTAATGCACCTTGACTAAAAATTTTAATAGGAGTCAGAAGATGTACATCTCAGCATTTGAATTAGAAATTCCAATGGAAATCTATTATCACAGATGTTTTAAGAATATGAGTCTCACAAAAAACCATTACATGTTGTTAATTAGATAAAAGAGAGGTTTGGTAACTATTTACATGAGTTATCATAAAATACTAATCAATGCTTATTTGTGCCACCACAATTTGAGATTGGCCTCTAGATCTGTTTCTCAAAAATGGCAAAAAAAAAAAATGCTGAATGTTTGATTATAAATCCAAACATTGCTTTGTAAAACTGGGCTTGAAAATATATTTCAGGGAATTACATTTGTTAGAAAACTTATTGTAGAAAACTGTTATACACATTAATTGCAATCTATGTTGACATAAGGGGTTAATTTTATCTTAGTAATAATTAGCTTATTATGATCTCACTGAGATAGCTCAAATTAAAGATTATGTAGATTTTCTTAAAATTAGAGAAATAGCTAAATGTCATCCCTAGTTGTAAAAATTAACTTTACAGATAAAAAGAAAATGTTTACAGTTTAAAATACAATTCAAAACCTCGATTTACCTAAATTGTTGGATATACTGATCTAGATGGAACAAAGGAAAATGGCCTTACTTGGAAATGTATAGTTGAGATTTATAAAACTTCAGACTAGTGATAGAAACCATATCTGTGACAAGACTATTCAGGGATTATGTGGCACAGGAGAAGAGCAGGGTAGAGGAGCTACACAGAATGCTAAGATATACCTTCAATTTCAATAGGAAGAGGAAGAGGAGTCTATGAAGGAAAGTCAGAAAGAGAGCCAGGTTAGTGTTGTAAACATTTATGAACTTCCACTATAAATTCCTCCATGTTACTATATCTGTTTTCCTTTTCTCATATATTAAAATTGCCAAGCAATAACAAATGAGAATTAAGTGGGCCAGGCATACAGATTCTCTTATCTACAAAGGTTATATGGTACATAGTTTATAACTCCAAATAGAAAATAAGCACAATACACAGCTTTTTTGTATCATCTCTTACTACCTGCTTAACCTTAGGTAAGTTAGTAAGCCTCTCTATGCCTGTTTCCTCTTCAGTAAAAGAGATACTATGACATATAGTACCTGCATGATATCACAATATTGTTGCGAAGAATAAATTGTATCCATGTAAATCATTTGGAAGGGTGGTTTGCACATGGTAAATGATACCATTATTGTTACTGTAGCATAGTTAGTAATTTTAAATAGCCAAGAGAGGAAAAGGTCAATCTGTTGTCCTAAGTGCCAGAAACAACCACAAATCCCTGTGAAATTCAATAAAAAAGGTTATTGAAAGAGAAGCATATTATCTGTCTTGTTAAGTTTGTTGTCTAATTCTTTCTGGATTCCCCTTAATTTTTTTTTAGATTCTATAATTGGGTATATTTTGATGGCAAAATGTGGTTCTTTGAAACTAGAGAAGTCAAAGAAAAGACATATTCCAAAACTCATTATACTTATTGCAAAAGCTAGATACCTAAGGGTTAAAGACGGTGTCTGTTATGTAGTAAGCACTGAGTAAATATTCACTGAATGTGTAAATGAAAGCTTCTGAAAGTATATTTATTCCTGTTTGGTAATTTGATCAGTGCTCTCCCTACAACCCTTCAATGTGAGTGAATCACGGAACCTCAGGATTGAAAAGGGATCTCATCCCACAACGAGTATAGTGACCAAACCATTTCGCTAACAGTTTAGTGATCTGGCAGTCAATCAAAATTTTAGCTCTACTAATGATAGAAAACTCTATACTTCTGGGGGAATTCATTATATCTGGAGACAATTCTAACACCAAGTTAAGTCTTTTATTGAGCTACAAACTACTTCCTTGTTGTTAGTTGATCCACAGGGAAATAAACAAAATAATTTGTTGTAACCATGGACTAAGAGCAATACATAGCTGTCTCTTGCTAAATTCCTAGAACTTAGAGCAATTCCTGGCATATGTAAGTTTTCTGTAAATATTCACTATTATGTTGTTAATGTACACTTCATTAATTACTGGTTGATATTAAACTATTCATAGCCTTTTCTACATTGGCTCCCACAAACCACATTCTTCTCCATCCCACACATTTTGTGTTGAACAGATGTGGACAAAAGTCCACAGTCATCTTTAATAAATTTTATTTCATTAGATGATAGAATTTATCAGTCATTCATGCTTGGATTTTTTTCCGTTAGTTCATTTTTTAAAATGCCATTAAGTGCTATTAATAATCTGACAAACAGAAAATAAATGTCATGAATGTCTACTTTTATTTTGAAGCTTTTGTGTATCATGCTTTTAAAAATGCTATGTAACTTTGTATATTGTTATGACCTAACAAGAAATATGTTGAATCCTTGAAATTTAATTTTGTTTTTAGAATTCCTGCAGGGCTTTCTGTCAACCCAAATCAGGTTTAACCTAATTATATCCTAATTAGGCTAAATTCATATATTCCAGCTTTTTAAGCAAGAATGATGACAATAGCTTGATTAGAAGGCGACTCTGTCAAGGTAGAGAGTATATGATCGATGTTAATGCATCTATCTGTAAAAATTTTAAAAGAACTTATTAAAGACCAGGCATCTTTGCAATTCAAGAAAACATCCATTACATTGGGAGAGATTTTATGAAAACTCAGTCAAAATAAAACTCCTATATTGGATATTTTAATACTTTTAGAATATAATCATTATTGAACATTTTTCTTTAACTACTTTTATTTGTATTTGATTTCTGTTTTAAAGCCATCAAATCATCTCTAAGTAATATAAAATATGTATTATACATAAATATCTTAACTATGTGTCAACAAGAGTATTTGTACCATGTATTTATATAAATCAATGAATAAATATTATATACTACATGCATTTCTAAATGATAACCTCAAAATAATTCTGGTTTTTAAAACCAATTTGAATGCTACTCATCAAAAATCATCAATCTTGCTGAGCATCTCTCTTCATCATCTCTCATTGATCAACGAAGCAGTATAGCAACCTAAAATACGAGTCATTTTTCTTTTTTTTTTTTAATTTTTTTATTGTTATGTTAATCCCCATACATTACATCATTAGTTTTAGATATAGTGTTCCATGATTCATTGTTTGTGCATAACACCCAGTGCTCCATGCAGAACGTGCCCTCCTCGATACCCATCACCATGCTAACCCATCCTCCCAACCCCCTCCCCTCTAGAACCCTCAGTTTGTTTTTCAGAATCCATCGTCTCTCATGGTTCTTCTCCCCCTCCGATTTCCCCCCCTTCATTCTTCCCCTCCTGCTACATTCTTCTTCTTCTTTTTTTCTTTCTTAACATATATTGCATTATTTGTTTACGAGTCATTTTTCTAACACACAAAATACCTAAGAATTTAATTCCAAGTTCACAATTACACAAATCTGCAAGAAGAAATTAGGGGATGATTATTTAATTTTTTTGGTTATGAAGGAGGTAAATATTCATAGGTAGATAAATATTTGAGATGAATTAATAAATGAACAAATGAATACATGATAAAGAGTTAGTCCCCATATCATACAATAACAAAAGAAAGCAGTGTAGTGCATTGAAAAAGAAATGCCAGAGCCTGATTGTATACATTGCCTCAACACACTGTGAATACCTAAAGTTGCAAATCTTTACCTCTATTATCCCTCCCTTCAACCACAAACTCCTACTGTTTCAATTATCATACTGTCCCACTCTTCTCTTCATCTTTGATGCCTCCGGTCCTTTAATCCTTCCTACTGATAATATAAAAACTAGCATTCGTTCACAAAGTATTGTACGTTATTTTATTTATTCCTCTTAACAATCTGTATTATTATCCCCATTTTAGAGATGAGACTCAGAGAAACTTAGAGATTCACCCAAGATCACACTGCTAGGATTTCTGATATCAGGATAAATGGAGACATTAGATGCTTTATTCTCATCTTATATCAATCACATACATTATAAGAAAAAAACATAAAATTTTAAAAGAAGCAAGTATAGCCATCCTAAAAACAAGAAGATAAACTTTTGGAGAGCCATAAATCATGTAGAAGAAAATTGTATTCCACATAATAAAGTGGTGAAAGCTGGAAGCATAAGTCCAGATAAAACCAACAAGAGGCCTGATGTAAGGATCCAGGCACACAACTGCCACTTTCCAGGCTAGGCACAGGAGAAATCTATGCCTGTGTTCAAGAAGGAGCTTGGGGTAATTAATAGAACAATGCCCCTGGTAGCTGGTAAAGTCAGAAGGAATGGGGAGCATCCAAGCTCAGAAAACAAACTCCCAAGGTCGCCATCTGGCAGGTTATAATGTCCACTTCCTATTCTCACTATCAATGGCTCGGACCAAACTTTAGCATGTTTCTATACCTCCCACAATATGTGCTGTATAAGCAGAGACCATAGTCTTTCAGGTAATCTCAACTCCATGAGGAAGGCACAATTAACAATGTCCAAGTATTGGCATAGTACCAACTCCATGAAAGACTACAAATTCAGTAGATGTTAGAGAACGGTCAGAGATTGACGAGAATTCAAACTGTAACTTTCAAATAAATAAAATTAATACACTTAAATAATAAGATTTTTTTATACATGAAAGGATAGGCACTTATGAAAAAGAACCAATTAGGAATTCTGGAACTGAAAAATGGTAAAACTAGGACTTAAACACTGGTCTTCTGCTTCCAAGTTCCATGGTCTCTCCTCTGATATCATAGTTACCCCTACAAAGATACACAGATGCATATACATGCTAATTTGCTTTCTTATTTAGCTTCTTTACTACTCTGCCGCTATATATAGGCTTGACCTCATGGTCCATCAGAGGAGCCTGTTAGTCTCTTGTCTCCACATCTTCTACTCTGCTCACCTTGCAAATTCATAATCTTGTGGTTCTCAGCCTTGGTTGCATATTGAGAGATATGTGGAAACTTGAAAACAAAACACAAAACACAAAAAACAAGAACCCATTATAACTACCGTAGACTAAATCAGATCCTAGAGTAGGACTCATGCACTGATATTCTTTGTTAAAGCTCCTTAGATGATTTTATAAGAATAACTGCCACTGTTTTTGTTTCAGAAAGGGCTAATTTTCCACTAAAGTGTGCCTTCCCCTTCCAGAGTATGAAGTTGTCACTAGGAAGCAGCTGCCTGGCTAGGGAGTCACTCCCAAGCATTGCCTGTATGAAGGTAGGGCCAGGTGATTAGTTCTTATCATTAGGATGTGAACTGAAAAATTGTATATCACTTCTGAGAAAAGGAAGTTTCTAAGAAGCAGGGTATATTCTTCATTCTCTCTCTTTTTCCATCTGCTAACTAGATGCAGAAGATTTTTAAGAGTCTAGCAAACGCAAAATCACAGGACAGAAGGAGCCTAGGTCCATGAATCTACTTAAAGAAGAGTCATGCTCCAACTAAGTCCTTTATCATCACAAAACTGCTGAGAGAAAAACATTATTGTAAATCTCTAAAATTCTGAGGTGTGTTTCATTAGCTAGAGTCACCCAGATCAATAGAGAAATGGGTACCTTGAAGTGCGGTGTCGCTGTTGACAAAAATCTCAAGTGTGTGGCATTAAATCAGTGATCAGGAAGCGGGCATCAGGGAAATAAATACCAAAGGCTGTGTAATTTGGGATAGTGGTAGAAATATTTTATAAATATTACCTTCAGTAACTTGGAAAGCAAACCAAGTACCTGTGATCCCGTAGCTCTACAGCAGTGGTTCCCAAGTGGGGATGACTTGGCCCCCTGGAGGACATTTGGCAATGACTGAAGACAAATAAAACCGAAATGAAAAATTCAGTTGCTTTTCAAGACCAACTCAATTGTTATGACTCTACTCCTATCAGATTATACTGCTTTATGTCAGTCATATCAGATTTTATGAGTGTTTTCTTTGCATTCCATCAACACTGTAACACTTAATTCTCTCCCTTTTCTACATGTCTCTAATATAAATCTCTTGAAGCGGATAGTCTTATCCATGTATCCCATACATTGCCTAACACATGTCTTACACAGAGAAAGTATACAATTAGTGTTTGCTGAGTACACATTTGTTGAATGTCTACTACTCTGCATTGAGCCTTCATCTCCTAATCCAGTATTAAGAGACACAGATTGCAAAAATCACTTCACAATATATTACAAGTCTTACAGGCTCCAAGGTCTTACGGACACTAGTTTTCGCATTATTAGGTGTCCCCAGCGACTGGTACCCTTTGGGCATTCTTCCATACCCCGCTTCTAATTGCATAAGCCTAGTTACTATGGGAAGTTGCCACTGCCCAAACTGAGGAACACAGAGTACATTTCTAAGGCATATGGTTGGTGTAAAGAATATAAATGATGGTCATTTAAGGAGGTTAGGGGTTGGAACATGACAAACTAAATTTTAATACTTGAGTAGCAACAAGGATACCCAAACCAGAAAGCACTATGGCTGCCTGTGGGAAGGAATGGTCAGAGGCAAAGGCATGTATGTACATCAGAAAAGGCTAACTAAGAAAGAGGACAGAGATAAGAAAATAGATAATTATCTGTTTTGCTATTTTAGACCAAGGAAGATAAGCTTAATTTGACATTCAGTTAAAAAACTATTTCAACTCCTTAGCCCATCCAGGTACCTCTGACATCAGAATGCTTAATGGAGAGTCTACTACAGACGGGAAGAAAAGCAACAATTTTAATTTCCCTTCCAAACTTAAATCCTGCTTCTCAATTGAAGATACAAATTTGGACTTCTGAAGACAGCGACTGGAGGTAGATTTGGGGTCCTAAGCATGCAGGTAATGGAAATGGATGAAGTCACTCGGGATCAGTAAAAAACAAGAACGTAGAAAAGCTTAAAATGTAAACGGTATACAAAGTACAAGCCAGCGAAGGAATGGATAAGCAAAATAAATCATGATGGTTTCTTCACATAGTCCTTATCACATCATGTTGGCTGTATTACTTGAGTTTACAATTGAACAGATGGTTTTTTTTTTTTTCAAATGTCATTTTTCCACCTTAATTTCAAGATCCTTAAGGACAAGAACCACTCTTCTTTTTATTTTCCTAAACACACCACCCCCAGTAGTCTTATGCATATAGTAAGGCCCAACCAATTTTTGATTCACTAAATTTACACCTGGCAAAGAATTCCACTTCCCTCACCATCCACCCCCAAAAAGTCCAAATCTCTCATAAAAAGTAAGTTCCTAATTTCCTGCCTGTAAACCTACTCTCATACAATTCTTGGCTACTAGGAGTATGGGTTTAAAGAAACATCGTAATGTACAGATGGGTTTTCTGAGAGCTGTTGTTTTATTGAGGCTCATCAATGGGAAAACCTGGCAAGACTGGTGAGAAAACTAAGTCTATGGCTAATTTCTATTTTTTTTTTTAAGATTTTATTTATTTGAGAGAGAGAATGAGAGCAAAAAGAGCATGAGCAGGGGGAGGGGCAGAGGGAGAAGCAGGCTCTCCAGAGCAGGGAGCCCGATGAAGGGCTCCTTCCCAGGACCCTGGGATCACGACCCCAGGAGAAGGCAGACGCTCAACTGACTGAGCCACCCAGGTACCCCTGTGGCTAATTTCTTAATGGAGAATCGAAAGCCAAACAGCCTCTGGTGGGACGTTAAGGGACTAGGAATCAGGAACTAAGGATTTATGACTTTGGGACAGATATAGTACCCAAATAGTTTCCGTCATCATCCACTAACCATTCCCAACTAGTGATCAAATGCATTTAACTTGGCACTGACTTTTAAACATTCTGTAAGAAAGAAGAAAAGCAAAGATTCCAGGGACCATCTATGAATGAGCAACACATATTAGTAAGCCTGGGACTGTGATGGTGAAACACACATTATTACAA
This sequence comes from Phoca vitulina, assembly GCF_004348235.1. Taxonomy (NCBI): domain Eukaryota; kingdom Metazoa; phylum Chordata; class Mammalia; order Carnivora; family Phocidae; genus Phoca; species Phoca vitulina. Next base: position 16,019,119 of record NW_022589737.1, read on the forward strand.
AATTAACCTCACTGCAGCCCACATGTTTCTTTTTTCTTTTCTAACCAACTCTTCTTGTATTTCAACCTATCCTTTCTTCTCTTCCCCTTATCATCTCATTTGTTTTTTTTCCCCCTTTGATCTATATGGATCTGAGTATATACATACTCATGTGGTTTTCATAGTAGCGGTTTTCAGTATCTTTGGTCTAGCAAGACTTTCACGTTGGTACAATACTGTGCCAATTCCTCGCATCTCTTTGAGACTGTCTCATAAACTAAAGAGAAATGTTCTCATGAACTGTTTATTTTCCCAGTGGTGGGTTTTAAATTGTTTAAGTGAGAAAGGATCCTCACTGAGCATGGCTAACCAGAAATCAAAAGACAGATGACTCGAGTTTCAAATGCTATTAGGTTGGGGATAAACGGAAATGAACTACAGGGTAATGAAAGAGGAAGACTAACTTCATAAAAGAGTAAAGGAAAGGGCAGTTGCTGCCACAAGTGTACAGAGAAGTAAAGTCAGACATCCGTGAAGGGTGGGGGGAGTGGGGCTGGTGGCAGGAAATACATTTTGAAGACTGGAAAATGTTAAGAGGTTAGCCTAGGTTGGATAATACAAGCATAGGCTTTTGGCATCAAATATCTGGGCTTAAATTCTTACCTGTACCCAAGTGATCTTCGGCAATTAAGAGTATGAGCTGAGCATCAGTATTTCCACCATGATTTGAGGATTATATAAGTACATTGCTTAGAACACAACATGGTATTCAATAATTGGCAGCTTTTATACTTACGCTTAAGGATAAAAGGGTCCAAAACAGAACTACAGCCTACCAGTGTTGGCAGCTTTTAGAAAAGAGAAAATAGCTATAAATCTAAAAAACAAGAGCAGTCTCTCACAGGCTAGAGAAAGAGTCACAAGATTCACACTCAAGGCCACAAAACAGTGAACCTTTTACTTGATATTAATATTTAAAACCACACAGCTTAACAGTAATGTTAATTTTACCACTAGGTGGCAACGATACAGCTGAATTTCACTGACAAGATTAATTTTTAAAAATTGAGCAAATCCAGACAGAAATCCCAAGAAGCTTTTATACATTTTCATATTAGAAAAATGAAAAATTCTTTTATATACAATTGAATTTATAGCAGGATGTATAATTGTCTGATTCAATATGTATGTTAATTTCTGATGCTTTTTCCTCTGTGCACTGAGGCAATTCATGCAATAATTTTTAAACAGTTCTCATCACAGAAGTCTTTTTAAAAAAATCTGGACATACATCATTAAGATAACAGAAATTAGGGAAGCTAAAAGTCTCCTTGAAGTCTTAGAATTCTAAGAAAGGCACTATAAATATAAAATGCAAAATATTTCAATGAAACAGTTAAAACTTTAAAAAAATGACTGATGGAGAACATTTTTTAAAGGGCCAAAACATGAAATAATACGGAGACCCACTGCTTTTCTGCTTTTAAATTATAAATTAAATCAATATTCACAGTCTTTTCAATGTCTTGAATAAACATATTAAATTTACTAAGCAAATTTATCAAAAATCTGACTTAAATGGATTCTAGAAGAAAGAATACCTTTTTACAAGTGTCAAAAGAGTAAATTAAAGTCCTTAGAATCTGGCACTTTCCATAATTATTTCTGCTTTCTTCATAAAACAGGTCACAACCTATGGCTTGTTAAAAATAATAACTTTATTCTTCTCATTTCTTTTTCTTTTCATATCAAATAAAAGGGGAAGGTATGATAAACTTTTTCAAACTATAGACATTTCCAAGTACACAGTAAAAAAACCATAACTTTAAATTCCCAAGATTCTTCCCCACATATAAGGTGGGAGTTCATATTACCACATATAACATTACAAAACCTGTACTATAATTACGAATAAATAATTACCCAATTCATAATATAAGACCCAATTAAAACAAGCCTATTTATTCCCCTTGTATAAATAACCTAAAGTTCCCCAAATTTTCAACTCCCAGTTTTCTACAAATGAATAGAACAGAATAGCTCATTTATATATCAGCTTTCAAATAGTTTCCTTACTAATTTAGTAATCACTTCCTATATATTTATTTCCAGAAAAATCTCCCCCTCTTGCCACATAAACAAATGTAAGAGAACAAAAGTATGATTTCTAAGTTATTTTTATAATTCATTGATCAGTTTCCTCATTATTGGACTTCACTTTTAATTATTGCAGATCACCCTGAAATCTAAAATATTTCTCATTCTGTCAGTGTATACAGATACACAAAACGTAATGTTTAAGATGTTAACACAAGAAAAGATTACTGTGGCAGCCCTCATAAACCAAACAACAGATTTCAGGAAAATGCTCAATCTGTTCACTGTTATCTGTAATTTTTTTTTAGAAAGTTTAGGGAATGCCACTGTAATAGAAGGGGTAATTGCAGATCTACAAAATGAATACCTGTGCATATGTAATTTATATCTATACAGAATCAGCTTTCAATTATCTGCACAAATAAAGACACAGAGATGATGCAAAACATAATCCTCGAACCACTTCAGATACATTTTTGTATCTGCATTTCATAGGGCTGTGACTGAGAATTAAGAACGCAAAGAAAATTAAATCACACTGCAGAGATTAAGAGTTACAAACACAATTACCAAAACAATGGTTAACAATGACATGCCATTATTGACTTGAGGTTGTCATCTTCTGTTTATTTCTGATGGTGGCTCGAAGTTTACGTATCACGAGTTTATCAGGCAGAATCATATCACCTTGTTGTTCTAGATAATCCAATAAATTTTCAGTCCATTGGAGAGCAGCTGCATGATTAATATGTTTCTCTGGAATCAGTTCTATTTCCTCCTCCTCATTTTCACTAGATTCGTCTGTCTGGCCTTGTGCTCTTCTGATGATTTCACTGTCAGTTAACACTTCATAGCCTGGTTCAGTACTGTCCACTTCAAGCCATTTTTCGATGTTCTCAGTAGTCACATTTTCCAGTCCTTTGGTATGTTGTAAAATGGTGGCCACAGTAGCCACAGAAACATCTTCTTCATCAAAGTCCAAGCCTTCCTTCTCCTCTATGGTAGGAAGAATTTTCTTCCATGCTCTGCTAATGGTAACCGGCTTTACTAAATTCCATGCCATTGCTATTTCATAAAGTGCATCTAGCAGAGTTAGCTTCTTCCAGAATGATTTCAGGTCATTACCTTCTTCCAAGTTGTTCTGAAGAAGACCCGCACGATAATTTCTCTTCATTGTCGCTATGACTCCCTGATCCGAGGGCTGGATCAATGAAGCCACATTAGGTGGTAAATATTTAGCAAATATTTGGCCATCATCTGACCTGAGGACATTTTCATTTGGATGTGTTGGTGAATTATCCAACAAGAGCACAGCCTTTTCCTGCAGGCCTTTAGATCTTAAGTATTCTCGAACCTGTGGCACAAAGATCTTATCAAACCACTGTCGGAAAATGGAAAGATCCATCCATGCACCTTTTTGGCTGAAATAAGAAACTGGCAGGTTTGAGGTGTCAGTTGACTTGAAGGAGCGAGGTTTCTTTGCTTTCCCCACAACACAAAGTTTCAGTTTGTGTAAACCTGTTGCATTGGCACAACACATGATAGTGACTCTTTCTTCAATTGACTTGTGCCCCGAGACAGTGCATTTACCTTTGATCACAGAAGTCCTGGATGGTAGGCATTTCCAAAAGAGTCCAGTTTCATCTGCATTGTAGATCTGCTCAGGCTGTAAATTCTCTCGTTCAATAAAGTCTCGAAAGTTGTTACAAAAATCTTCCACAGCAGTCTCATCTCCATTTAATCTTTCATTTCTAATGTTAATCTCTCTAATGCTGTGCCGCTGCTTAAAACGAGTTAACCAACCAGCGGAGGGGTTAAAATCACCATCCATTCCCAAAGCATAAAAGAAGAACTCTGCCCTTTTTGCACAAATCGGTCCAGATATGGGATTCCCTTTTGCCCTTTGCTGGTTGAACCATTCTAGCATTGCTTTGTCCAGTTCCTCATACATGGATGGTTTCATAGATTTCCTCTTGGCCAGAAGACTTGTGGAATCAGAACTGCTTGCATAAGTTATAATCTTTTCCTTATTTTTTCTTATATCCCGAACTGTTGTCTCACCAATTCCATAAATCACTGCCAGTTGTTTGGAAGAACCTCCGTCTTCAAGTTTTTTTATTATATCAAGCTTATCTTTAATAGTTAACACCACCCGCTTCCGTTTCCCTGACATGCTGAGGCTCTGGGACTCACGGCCTCACCCCACACTCCCTCTGAAGCAATCTACAAAATCCTTCCTTCTTTCACACAGACTCACTTTAACAGTCCTACACGCTCAGTCTTTCAACCTTACCAGGAACCTGGTGGCCCTGGCCCCGTCCCCGGATGTGCTTGGCCGGCAAAGAGACGGCAGAGGAAGATGAGAGGGGAGCAAGTTTGAGGGAACAGGCCTTTAACTTAGATGGGCAGTAGAGGAGGCCCCAAGCCACCGCGGATAATCCGGATTACAAACATTTGTTTTATTCCCCCAGTGGCCGCGTTAAAGACTATAACCCCATCGTGATCACAAACCTCCTTCACGCCCTGATCCGGAGTAAAAGCCGGTCACTAGCCCCTGCCACACCCCAAAGTTACTGCAGAGAGCGGAAGAACCAGGGAGTCGGGGACTAGCCCCCTTCCCCAAGTGAACGGTTAGGTTTGATTTCTTCCCCAGAAGCCAACCCCTTCCACCGCAAGCCACACTTTCCCGCGCGGGGCTTAGCCTGGACAGTCCTCCCGGCCCCTCACAGCCCGCCGGGCCCCTCTCCCCACCTCAATTGGAACCAGGACCCGCACCGCTCCCTGACTAACGCGCGGCGACCGCTCCTCCCCCAGCACACGCTCCCGGAAGATGCCCCCTCCCGCTGCCGGCCCCGCCCCTTGCTCCTCCCAGAGGCGGGACTTCCCCTGGTCCCCGGAAGGAGGAGGAGCGTCGCCAGTCTGGAGTGGGTACCTGGGGCGGAGGCAAAGGCGGAGGCAAAGGCGGAGGAGCTTTGAAAGGTGAGGGCGTGGGGCGGCGCGGGGGCAGCTCGGGGCGGGGACTCGCTCTCGCTCAGGCTGCTAATGGTTTATTAACCGAGCAGGGGAAGCCGCGCCTCCCGGCAGGCGGGAAAAAAAAAATTCCCGCGGGCACTCTCGGGATGGGCGGGACGACACCCCTCAACGTTGTTCTCCACTCGCCCGCCGCCTGGGCCGAGCTGCAGTGGGCGGGGTGCCAGTTTCCTCCGCGGCGGGGAAGTGGGCAGGGCTATTGGGGGAAGCTCGAGTGGTGATTTCGCGGGTTTCTGGCCTTTCCAGACTCTTGTTGGTTTTCTGGGTGCGGAGCTCTTCTGGGGCCTGGGGGTTTGTGTCGTCCCTCGCACGTCATCGTGAAGCTCTGTCTAAGGGTCCGGTTTCCTAGCTACGGTGCCCCTCTCTCCCGGAGGCAGAGCAGCGGACTGGCGGGCGTGCTGTGCTGGGTGCCTGCGTTCCGCCAAAGAGCCAGGTTTGTAATCAGGAAAATGACTCTGGTGTTAATTCCCCAGAGGATCTTTCCTCTGACACTCAACCCTGTTGGATTTAGAGAACCACCTTCAGTATTTAAAGATTTTAATGAATACTGTAGTTGTCCCGGATGCTAAGCTGGCAGGATGCACTCTATGCGAAATTGTGGAGCGTTGGTTCGTGATTCTAAGTGGGGCAAATTGGCTTTCCTCTCTTCATATGTTACCTTCCCATTTCCTATTTCTGTCCTGTTGTGCTGCCCTGTTTTCCAGCAGTGGAAGAACTGTGATAAATTTATTCACAGCAATGTGAAAAGAACTTAAATGAGAATCATACACTGTAGCCCTTAAATCATGTACTATGCCGGCTTGTTTTGGTGTCCCTAGTAATTTCATCAGATTGTGAGCTCCTTGGGAGCAGAGACCGTGTTGTTGATTTCTTCTGGTAACGCCACAGCTCTGAGCATGTGCTGGCACATAGTGTGTACATTCAGTAACCATTTCTTTGATCAGTTAAGGTTTCCTCTCCAAACTGTCCTATAAAAGGAAACATCAGGGAGGGGTGTTGTATTACAAACAGGAATGCACCCCTTCTGGTGGAATTTCAAGGAATGGCTGCCCTTCAAACCTTACAAATGTAAACTGTCACCTGACAGGGCAAGTGATTCCTAGAATGAATCTTTTCTTTAGGATGAGTTAACCTCAATGTCTAGACTAAAGGATATTTCTTCTGATGAGAAATTGAAGTAGCATTATCAAAGTACCTTTTAGTTGTAGAGTTAGTGTGGGTGAGAGAGTAATATGGATTCTTACCTTTAACTTACTTTCTTTGGCAGAGAGCATAGCTATGTATGTGCCTTTTATGTGATATTAACTATGAAGCACAAAGATGTGATAGTATTGATCTTCTTCATTTATTTAATGCTTTCTGTTTGGAGTCTTTCTGTTTTTCTCTTTGCCTAAAGGTAAGGTTTCATTAAAGAAGCTTGATTAAATTCTCATTTCAAGAAATTGAGTATATACTCAGCATATAAAGAAATTACATCCATTGCATGGATTCTTTTTTTGAGTGAATTCCAAAGACCAAGAGATGGCTTATTCATCAACCTAGCTTCACCTTCTCATTTCTCTTCTCAGGTTCAGTTCACTCACCTTTTCCCTCTGTCATCATTCTTCCCTCCCCAGCTAACATAGGAAAAGTATTCACAATTTTAAAAGAGGAGCCTACCATATTTAAATTATCTTCTTTTTCAATGACAGAATTTTTGACGTTATTGATAAAATAGCAGTTTTGAAATATGAAGAGAGAACTGGAAATTTGGCAGTTGGACAAATGAAACTTGTTTTATTTTACTTAAATAAAATTTGCTTCTTCAAATATCCAGTACTGCAGTTTTCCCAAATAAATTTTTTTTCTCTCATCAGAGACTGCCTTTTTTGAAATTTTTACTTTTGGACTCAATGGGGAATCCTTAAATTTTGTAATCAGTGTCATCAATAAGATGGTAGAGGGAAGTTTCAAATTTTCATCGCTTTTGCACATTCTTTTCTTGCCTATTGGACGATTTCCAGAAGTGTCTGGCCTAACTCATGTGCACTAGAATTCTGTTACATAATTTTTTAAAAAGCATGTTTGTAAACTCTAAACTATTTTGATTATTTTATGAAACTAAAATTTAGCATGAATGAGAGATAAAATAATGACTTTTTAAAGGCATGATTTTTACTACCTTGTATAAATATAATATTGGCAGCAGTCATTGTGTAGGACTGGACGGGGAATCGGGAGACCTGGTTTCTAATCCCTGCTCTGTCACTAACAAGCTGTGTGATCTTCGGTAAGTCACTTAAACTCTATGTCCTTGGCTTTGATATTTACAAATGAAGGGAGACAGTATCTTCCTTCTAGGATAATTGTCAGGATATAAAAACAGATATGAAAATACACTAAAAAATTCCTATACATACAGGATTTTTTCATAGCTTAACTGTGTGTAGTGATAGGTATTTTTATAGTGTCATGTGCTTACCTGTTCTACCATTGTCATAGGAGTCACCTATTGATATGATAAATAACTGTCTTTTGTGAGATAGTCATCTAGTGTACATGAAACTGCTTTTGAGGACTAATAAAATCATCTTTCATTTAATGTTCCTAATGTTCACACCTGCTTTAGTGTTGAAGCCATATTTGTCATTTGTTTTCATAAATGTTTTTTCATTATTTCTCCTAATTCAGACAGACTTATTAGAAAGACATTAGTAGTGTAATGCACTTGCACAGTTTGTGCAAATTTAACTGTATGTGCCCAAAAAATACTTATTTGTAACATATGGCTTCACAATATAAGCTGCCTGATTTATCTGGTGCTTAATTAAAAAAAAAAAAAAAAACCAACAGTGATCTGTTCAAAACCTGGAGAAGAAACTGGGTGGATCTACTGTGAAGCAGTATGGTATATAAAAAAACATACTTTAAAGAGTAATATAGAGATTTTTTTAAAGGTGATTTTGACCACAATTCTCATCTTTGCTGATTTTATTATAAGCCTTCTGTAATATGCAAGCAAAGTGTAACTTCAAGTAACAGAATATTTTGTCTGTTGACTAGGATTTGTTAGATTGCTGTTATAATGCTTAGTGTATCTCCTAGCAGTTACTGTCATAAGGTCACTCTTCAGCCTACACTATAAAGAAAATTTCTGGTATATAATCTTAGCAACCGTTATCCTGATTTTATATGAGGTGTTACCATTGTAGAAACTGTCACATTGCTTTTAAACATAACAGAATTTGTACAATCAAATGAGTGGTATTTCCCCCACTCCCACCCACCCAAAAAAGGAATCATCTTGGAAAGCTATAAACTTGATTCAGTGATACTACCATTGCTCAAAAAATTTTGGCATTCTATTTTTCGATTACCTTCAAAGTTACAGCACATTTAAAAAATATCTGTAATGGTAATTAATATTCATATTTTGAAATTGGATTTAATTTCTGGAAGCTGCTAACAGTCCCTAAACTAAGACAAGTCAATAAAATAGGTATTTAAGCCACTTTTTGGGATTAAAAAAAATGGAGTGGGGTTATTTTCATATTTTTATGTATTGTTTGATACTATGTTTTATAGAAAATCTCCAAGAATATTCTGTGCCATGGTGCAAATATTGGAATAATTAGTCTCATAAGGTGATTTCTTTTGAAGGAGATAGCACTCAATAGAATATATAAGTTCTTCTACATATATTATGAGGTCAGTCTCATTACATTGTGATCATATGTCTAATTCCTTAGCAACTACAGAAGTATATACATGTTACTGTTCTAGTTATCTTACTTGTCTCTAATTGTTCCTTTATTATGTACTTGTGATAATTTTAATGGTGGTCAGCCTTCTCTGAATCAGAAACTTACAGTATTTGTTTTCCTTCCCAATATCATGTTCTGCTTCACCATGAAACTATTTTTTCACCCAATTTTGGATTATTAGTAAGTTTTCTGTTGGATTATATCTTTAACTTTGAGTGGTTTAAAGCCACTGCCATTTTACTAAAGTATATGGAAGCTACAATCTTAGTGGATAGGTGATCTCTTAATTTTGCAATGCTATCTTTTGTCAGCTATTACTTTATAACTTTCTTCATATAAATTGATTGGTCCTTTATGTTATAATTCATATCATTTCTCTGTTCAGAATCCTTGGCCTAAGGATGAATGATTCTGGTAATCCCACCCTATGTTTCTATACTTGTCTCTTTTTTTCCAGCATAAAGCCTTTCTTCACACCTTTTTTGGTCACACTTACTTAACATACCATGTTCTCTCTCAGTGCCGAAGTTTTGACCTTACCATTTTTACCTGCCTGAAATCCTTTTTTCTGTCATTCTTTTTGTTGAAATATAGCCAGTCCTTTAGAAGTCTATCAGATCATATCTGTTCAATAAAATCTTCAGTGAAGCACTTGCTATACTGTTCTTCCTGCATCTTTATAATTTTATTGCAGTTATTTTTATCTCTCATTTTGTACTAAATGAATACCTTGCATTTTTCTTAATATATGTTTGTATGTTCTACCCATGGATAATAATCTTCTGGAGAACAGGACCATTATTTTTCTGTGTATCCCTTTCAGCACAAAATATAGCATAATTCAGAATAAATGTTCATACAATTATTTCATAGATGTTCAATAAATTATATGTTGAATAAACTATCTTAACTCAGATATTTTATGTGATTTTTACCTTTGTGAACCATTTTATAACACCAAATAAATATAGTTTGTACCATAATGCATTCATTGTTGTAATCTGGTTATCATTATTATATTCCTAATAACTTTATTTTGTAGAAGCTTAAGTGAAAATGATACATGTTAGAAGACACGAAACAAGGAAAAATTCTAAAACTCAAGAGCATGAGCAGAAATCTCGAGTTGATTGGAGGCGGACTAAAAGAAGTAGTATCTCACAGTTATTTGATAGTGACGAAGAGCTTGACAGTGACGAAGAGTTTGATAGTGATGAAGAGCTTGACAGTGATGAAGAGCTTGACAGTGATGAAGAGCTTGATGATAACAAGGGGTTTGATAGTAATAAAAAGCTGGAAAATGAAAGAGAACTTAGATTAATTAAAGTTGAAAGTGAAAGTAGTAACTGTGAGCATCTCATGAACACTGGCAACAGTTCAGCATATGAAGAAGAAAAGAACAAAAACAAATATAGAAGTGTTGACTTACCAGATCATGGAAAACATTCAAGTCAAGAGGATGATGATCTCAACAAACACACTGGACAAATAATAGAAGAGGACTTAGAAGAAGAACACATCAAGCGAGGGAAGAGAAAAAGGATCTCCTCTGTTATGTATGACAGTGATGAGAGTGATGATAGTGATATCCTAGTTAGAAAAGTAGGTGTTAAACGTCCACGTAGAGTGGTTGAAGATGAATGTTCTTCAGTTGAGATGGAGCAAAAAAAACCTGAAAAAACTCTAGCTGCAAGAAAGCGAGAACAACTCCAGAAACTGAAAGAACTCTCAAAACAAAGATCTCGTCAGAGACGAAATAGTAGTAGAGATTTTGAGGTGTGTTGTATTTTATTGGTTTTGTTACTGTTTTTAAATTTTTCCTTAAAGTACTTATTTTTTATAAAAATCAAAGTGTTGAGTCTGTTCTATTTCTCAATTTTTGAATTTATTTTTCAATCAAGTATCCTTGAACATGTTTGATTGCACTGTTGTGTCTAATATATAGTTTTATCATGAGCCTCAGTTTATCATTCTTTTAAAATTGAAAGACTGTTTCATATGGTCTTTCCTCTTTTTAACTTCTAATTATAATCTTAATGTCCACTTTAAACATTTTATATCATTTACCAAGGTATATTATCTTCTTCCTAATTCCAAAAGTTCAGCATTTAACATGACAAGACTTTTTTTTAACCTTACAATATGATGTTAATTTCCATGGATCATTGTTTTAGTTTCAGATTTAATCTTTTAATTTCACATCCATACTGACAATTTAAGGGTACAAATTTACTGAAGGATATGTTTTAATTTAATTAGGACTCTGAAAAGGAATCCTGCCCAAGCAGTGATGAAAATGATGATGATGAGGAGGAGGAGGAGGATTATGAATATGATGAAGATGGAGATGATTATATTATTGATGACTTTGTAGTTCAAGATGAGGAGGGTGATGAAGAGAATAAAAGCCAGCGAGGAGAAAAATTGACTACATCACAACTGAAATTAGTAAAACAGAATTCTCTTTGTAAGTTAATATCAAGAAAATGTTTTATGACTTGCTCTAATCATGATATTATATCAAGTATCAAATCAGCCTTTTACTATATGTTCTAAGTCATTGATGAGGAACTATGGTTTTATTTTTAGGTAATTTTGTCACTCTGATAATAGTCTTTTCTAGTAGTTTCAGGAACCCTTTACACTCAAAAGTTATTGAGGAACCCAAAGAGCTTTTGTTTTTGTGGGGTTTACCTATCAACATTTACCACTGTAGAAATACAAAACAGAGAAATTTAAAATATATTTATTAATTAAGACTTAAACTAACATTAATAAGCTTGTTACATGTTAACATAAGTAACATTTTTATTAAAAATAACTATTTAAAAAATAAAAATGGCATTGTTTTACATTTTAATAATTGTATTTAATATATAGCTTGATAGAAGGCAGCTAGGTTCTGATACCTGCTTTTGCATTCAGTATTTTGATGTTTTGGTTGAAGTAGATGAGAACAATTTTGCTTCACACAGATAGGTAGCTGGAAAAGGGAGAAAGATTTTAAAAGTATCTTCAAAATAATGTGGATATTCTTATTTGTCACTATACCACAATTCAACAAGTGATTGTTTCTTAAAGTTAGTTGCAATATGGAATCGGAAGCCATATAAACTCATTTATGTGGTTTATATATGCAACTAATTTTAATCCCTACTTACATTGCATTCCATTAATCTGTCTTGCAGTTTGAATGGGTCTTTTACCCATACATGACTTTGTAACATCATGCATTAGTCATTTGGAAAACACTGGTTCACTGGGTTATGTAGATCTTCCAAATGTTGACACATTTCTTTATATAATATTTTCAAAATTACATTTGTTAATATCACCACCAATCTCATCAAAAATTTTTTTAGGTATGGGGAAGCTGTCCAAGCTCACAGTAGTAGCAGATACAAGTTTTCTAAAATTCTAATTTCTACTTAAAAATCTGTTTTTTTTTTAATCTCTGGCAACAAATACTGTGAATTCTTGAAATCACAGGTTCCTTTTGTTCTTTTTTGAGAAAATTGACAAATGCCTGAATATCCATTGTTTGTCAGTTGTTCATTCGTTCGTTCTTTTTCTTTCTTTCGTTTTTTCTCTTTCTTTCTTCCTTTCTTCCTTTCTTTCTTTCTTTCTTCCTTTCTTTCTTTCTCTTTCTTTTCTTTCTTTCTTTTTCTTTTTCTCTCTCTCTTTAAAAAAAGAGTTGCATGCTCTACTGACTGAGCCAGGCTGGTGCCCTGTCAGTTCTTTCAAGTAAACATGGTGTTTCATGATAAATGAATCTTTTTCAGCTCCCAACTCAGTTTTTCCTCAAAGTATGATTGATCATACTATGATACAGCATAGGTCCTTTATGCATACTTCCCATTTCATCTCATTGAATACTAAAAAGATGTATGTTCAAGATTTAATAAAATTAATAGTTTTTACTACTTCATCAAAGACATTCTTTAGTGAAAGTAGCTTTTTACTGAATGTATAGCAATGATGACTACAGTGATTACTAGTGGTTTGGTACTACTGCCGTAATTCATGTTAGGGAGCCAGCTGCCTTACCCATAGTGACTTTTTGTGCCATCATTGAAAATGTCAACATGGTAAAAACAGCATGATTATCTTAGTGTTATTATTTTGATTTCATCGATCCCCTATAAGTCTGTAGACTTATAGGTGTCTACAGACCACACTTTGAGACCCTGACAATTTAGGGTATCTTAAAATATGTATTATTTTTCTAATCCCTATAATTGTGCATAAATCCAAAGACTGTTTTTATGATGTTTTACAACTCTGGCAGAAACAGGCTGTTGAGTGAATACATTTTTTATTTTTTTCTTCAAGAATGGATTTTTTCCAGTTTTTTTAAATGGTCATATTTACTAAAATTATGTGTAACATGGTTCAATATGAATCTCATGATTTATAATAAAATAGTAGATTGAAGTATGGATTAAATTTCAAGAAATTTATCAGTTACAGAGATGCCAGTAATAAGCATCTATATTTCAAAAGTCAGTGACTACTTTCCTTACATCAGTAGTCACTTGTTCGCCTGCCACCTGGACACGGAAGTTTTACCGAAACTCAATTAGGACATATCCCATCATTCTGGATATAATATCTAGAATGTGATAGAACATTTTCTCAGTGATACCTACTCATGCCTACTCCTGCTAATTAATGAAAATTAAAGTTCATCATTCCTTCTCTATTCTACATCTCTATGCTTACTCTTGTTTTTCTAAGGGATAATTTTAGATTTACTGAAGAGTAGAAACTACAGAGAGTTCCTACATAACCCCTCTCACACACAGTTTCCCTATAATTAACATTTTGCAATAATTTGGTACATATGGTAAAATTGATGAGCCAATATTGATACAGTATTATTAACTATAGTTCATATCTTATCTCAGGGCTCACTCTTTGTGTGGTACATTCTGTGGGTTTTGACAAATATATAATGATACAACAGGTATCCATCATTACAATATCATACAGAATAGTTTCACTGTCCTCAAAATCTCCTGTGCTCTACCTATTCATTTCTTCCACCCTCCACTGAACTCCTGGCAACCACTGATCTTTTTAACATCTCCACAGTTTGCCTTTGCTGGAATGTTTTATAGTTGGAATTACACAGCATGTACCCCTTTCAGACTGAATTTTTTCACTTAATAATATGCATTTACGTTTCCTCCATGTCTAATGTGGCATGATAGATTATTTCTTTTTATCACTGAATAATATTTCATTGTATGGATGTGCCACAATTTGTTTATTCATTCACCTGCTGAAGGACATGTTGGTTGCTTCCAAGTTTTGGCAATTATGAATAAAGCTTCTATAAATATTTGTGTGCAGATCTTCTATGGATACAACTTTTCAACTCATTTGGGTAGATACCAAGGAGCTCTGTGCTTGCTTCTACTATTGAGCATCTCCACCTCAGAGAGAGATGAATCTCTTTTTATGCAATACATTCAATACATTTTACCTTGTCTGTTCCTAATTGCAACTTCTTTCGGCTTAATCCTTACAAGTTGTCTTTTCTCAACTTGTAACCATATTCATGCCTTTCCTCCCTTGAGTTGGTATGTTTCATTAACCACTATTCAAAATTGTATCCTTTGTTCCGGTTTCCCATTAACTCTACCAAGCATTGTTGAGCTCTTGCACCCATCAATCCAGTGAAATTGCTCTCATTAAAGTTAGTGATTACTTCCTAGTTGCCAAAATGCTTGTCAGTTCTTATGTTAACGTGATATTGTTAATGTGTTTTGCCACTAACAACTGATCATTCTCCCTTTTAGAAAGTTCTCTTTTTAGCTTCTGTGGTACCATTCTATCTTGTCTTCCCCTTTATAATACTGCTTTCCTCTTTTTCCATTTGCCATGTAAATATTGATGTTTCTAAAGGCCATCCTCAAACTCCCTGCCTTGTGCTTCAGGCATTCTCTTCCCATAACTTTAGCCCAGTCTATGGGAAAAAATTGCCAAACTTTTATTTCCAGCACAGATTTCTCCAAAGCCTAAATCACAGTTTTTCATCTTACTGAACATTTTCATCAGGGTATCTTTCAGACACCTCAGACTCAATATGTGTAAAACTAAATAATTGAGCAGTAACATAAAGGAGTTTTGGGGTGGTGTAGAAATACTGTTTTCTTGGTTGTCATGGTGGTTACACAACTTTATGCATTTGTCATAGAACTGTACACCAAAAAGAGTGAAATTTATGGTATGTAAAAAAAGTAAAACTCAATAAAGAGAGCCAAATAAATGGGCATCCCCGCTTCCAAAAAATAACCTCAATGGTTAATCCACTTCACTTCTCTTTGCATTTCTCACACCATTTAAAGTTGATGATACATTATAGGAACTCATTGTTAGTTGGATGGATGGATGATTAAGATAAGTGTATTGACTAAAGGCTCTTGGGTCTATACTTCAAGACAGAGAAATGTTAGATGTGATAAGATTTCTTAAAAACATCAGAGGAAAACAACCCCACACATTTTAGAGTGATAATGTATGACTTGTTTTTAATACTTATAAATGTTTATGCCATTTATGAATATAATAAATAAAATTAAATGTAGGCAGTTTCCAATTTGTCAAGGGATTATGATCTAAAAGTCGCTATAGGTTAATTCTTACACTTTAAAAATATATTTTCTCATTAAAGTAATAACCTATGTGAAATAAAACATGCTGTGGCCTTGGTTAGGCTATAATTAGGCTAATATTTTCAGATTCATTCTCTTCCCAACCTCTCTAAGAACACTGACAACTACTCATAGCCAACATATGATCACAATTTGTGAGAAACATTTCCTACTTCCAAATTCACTACTCAGATGAGAATCACAATGAGTGGCCAATGCAATTTTACCTTTTGGATGAGAACAGTTCTACCTATATGAAGACATTTTGTCACTTCCTCATTATCTGCCACTTGGCTCTGAGAGGTGTATCTGTAACACCTGAGAATAGTTTCCTTTTCTACTACACCTTTGATGCAGTTGAAGACAATCATGGTCTTTTTTCCTTCTCATAAATCCCCCTGTATTTCTCTAAATTTATTTTGAGACTGCAGCTCCCAGAAAAGATATGATAAAAAGTAAAGGGATAGACTAGCTGTGGTCCACTGTATTCCAGACCTTAATGTTCACATGCTAATAATAATATACACAGATAGATAGGAATAACCTTCAGATTTGTGGATACTGAAAATTAAATTGTTTTTCCAGTACTCTATGATATGTTCAAAGTGACAGAGAAGAAAGTATAGACAGAAGAGTACATCTCAGTCTACTAGTGCCTCACTAGATAAATACTTGCTAGAATACTGGAAATTAGACTAAACGCAAATATTAACTCAGTCTCCACCTAGCAATTAAAGAGAATAATTCTATCAACATAACACAGAGTGTGCCTAAGAACAGTCTTGCAACCATTTACATTAAATATTAAATTCTAGAATTTTCCCTTTTTTGTAGGATAAGTAAAAAGTGCCAGTGAAATCATATTGTAGCACAAGGGAAAGGTAACATTGCCCTGAAGACTCAGAGGAAGAAAATGCCTGTGAAAAGTGTTTCATTAAAGGAAACAGAAGAAAATTGTATAAAGCATTTGCTTTACAATCTGTGAAAAAGGAAATAGGAAGTTGTAAGGAAAGAACAACTTGAGGGGAAATAGAGCTACCTGAGATAAGGATTAGTTGCTAGAAAATTAAAAATATAAAGTCAGAAATAAAATCTATACTGAAAGATGTAAACAACAGAATTAACAGTACAGAAAATCATCAGTGATATATAGGTTAAACTTAAGAAGTTCTTTTGCATAGAGAAAATGAAAACAGTTCTAAAGGAGAAGATAACACATAAAGGAGTAGAAATGATCCTACTTCACAAATTTCTGCAGGGAAATACAGAACAAATGGAAATCTAAAGGAAGAAAATTCTATGGCTTTAGTGGGAAATGTAAAAGAAGATTTGAATGTGCTAAGAGACAGCATGTTTTTGGATGGAAAAACATGGAGATGTGAATTCAGAGGTGTGATAGAAGAAAATATTGTTGAGTTGCTGAACACATGCATTTAGTGCAAATTAAGGAGGCTCACATCCTAATAAGTTGATGAAAATAGATTTGCAAATAGACATATGAAGGAAATATTTTTCTAATTACAAGAATGAAGAAAAAGTTACCTAGCCATCCTTTTTAGAATTATAAAATGGTTGGGCGCCTGGGTGGCTCAGATGGTTAAGCGTCTGCCTTCGGCTTAGGTCATGATTTTAGGGTCCTGGGATCGAGCCCCGCATCGGGCTCCCTGCTCAGCGGGAGGCCTGCTTCTCTCTCTCCCTCTACTACTACTCCCTGCTTGTACTCTCTCACTCTCTCTGTCGAATAAATAAATAAAATCTTTAAAAAAAAAAAAAAAGAATTTAAAATGGTTTAATACAGGGGTGCCTGGCTGGCTGGCTCAGTCAGTTAGGCAGCTGACTCTTGATTTCTGCTCAGGTCATGTTCTCATGGGTCATGGGATCAAGCCCCGTGTGGAGCCCTGTGTTGGGCTCCATGCTCAACAAGGAGTCGGCTTGAAGATGCTCTCCTCCTGCCCCTTCCCCGACTCATGGACACACTCTCCCTCACTCTTTTTCTCTCTATAAAATAAATAAAATAAAATCTTTTTTAAAAAGAACAAGACAAAAATTTTCTACTTTGTTCTAGATGTTTTGAACAATATAATAAAAAAGTAAAACAAGAAATACAACTACTGAAAAGGAAAAGACATTATTTGAACATATATATATATATATATATATATACACACACACACACACACACACACACACAAGCTATAAGTTTCTGACTCATTTAACCAGGGATACAAAGAGGAAGCATATGAATAGCTTGAGAGCAGGAGTAAATGCAGCATATATTTCCATAGTTTTCTTATGTTCCTTTTTTTCCTATTGGGGGGGTACCTGTTAAGAGTAGAAAAAGAACCCAATTTCTTGCTCTGTCTCTGCTTTCTTACACTAGGCTCATACTTCCATTTCAAAAGAAAGTACACCAACACTCTGTGTGCTTCTATCTAAGAGAATATGTATAAACATTCACTCGGTTCTTGAAATAAACTTAGCACTAGCAAGACCACATCCTTCTCAGGGTTGGGGGAGAAAGCAGAGTCACTGCACAGGAATTCCTGAACAGTATCTCCCTCTATCCAGCTCTGCAATGTGCTAGGAAGTTCATTTTCTGCAAATATATAAGAGATCTGACTATTGGGGATTTGCAAAAGATCTCAGAAAGATGACCAGATTCACAATGAATATGTAAAATTCAATAGTTTTCTTGTATGCTATCAATAATTATTTAGAAGATATAATGAAGGACAATTCCATTTATAGTAGCAAACAAAATAAAGTTCCTAGGTCTAATCTTAGGAAGAAAAGCATGACTTTATAGGTACAAGAATAAACTTTACTGTGAAATAGCAAAGAAAATATGAATAAAAGAGACACGGCATGTTTCTGGAAAGCAGTAAATAGTACAAGAAATTATTTCTTCTGAAATTAACTTTTTTGGGATGGAGGGGCAAAGGGAGAGAGAGAGAGAGAGAGAATCTTAAGCAGGCTCCATGCGCAGCTCAGAGCCCGATGCTTGGCTCAATCTCACAGCCCTGAGATCATGACCTGAGGCGAAATCAAGAATCTAACACTTAACCAACTGAGTCACCCCGGAGCCCGTGAAATTAACTTTTTGATTCAACTTTGCAAAAACAATGCTAAAGTTCACTTGGGAAAAATATATGAGAATAAATAAAATTAGACAACAAACAGTAAATCAGAAGGACTTGCCCCACCAGATATAAAAAGTTATATAACATTTCAGTAAGTAAAGCAGTGTAGTACTGGCATGAAGATGATGGCCAGATCATTAAGAAAGGTACAGGGTGCTGAAACAAAATCTTAGCATATATGTGAAATTAATATATGATAAAAGATGCATGGAAAATCAACAGAATGACTAAACTACCCTATGATAGGGTATGGGGAAATTGACTACCTTGAAAAAATCAAGTTATGCATAAACACAAAAACTGTTGATTTTCTCCTGTATTCTTTTGCAATTTTTTTTTATAATCATAGAAGAAAATTTTAAATGATATTCCTAGGATGTTCCACAGAAGCTCATCCACTATAGGGATTCGAGCACTGGAAAAAAAGCTGTGGAGGAGGTCTGAGCTCTAATCCTGATTCTTCCTCTATCTAGTTGTGTGACCTCGGGTAAGTTCTTTCATCATTGGGTCATTTTAAAAAATGTTTTAAATGAAAGATTTGAGGGGCGCCTGAGTGGCTTGGTCGGTTAAGCATCCGACTCTTGATTTTGTTTCAGGTCATGATCTCAGGGTTGTGAGATCGAGCCCCACATCAGGCTCCCTGCTGGGCGTGGAGCCTGCTTAAGATTCTCACTTTCCCTCCCACCACCCCTCTCTAAAAAAATAAAATACAAAATACAAAATGAAATGAGAGATTTGTATTATTTTCTCCAATTTCCCATCCAAGTCTAAAATTCCATGCTCTGAACTATATTATCAAACCTAACTAGCATGCAGAACAACATCTACTTAGGGGATAGTAGCATGAAATCTAGAGTCACACTGTATGGGTTCCAGCACCGGTTTCAACACTTACTAGTTGTGTGATCTTGGGGAGATTTTTCATCCTCTTTGTATTTATTTCCTTAACTAAAAATAAACTGCAGGTATTGATAGTGCCTCACAGGCTTGTATTGAGAAATAAAGCAATGCATGTAAGTACATGAAACAATGCCTGGCATATACTTGCTCAATACAATATTTTTTTCTTTTTTTTTTAATTTTTTTTTTTAAGATTTTATTTATTTGCGAGAGAGAGAGAATGAGAGACAGAGAGCATGAGAGGGAGGAGGGTCAGAGGGAGAAGCAGACTCCCCGCTGAGCAGGGAGCCTGATGTGGGGCTCGATCCCGGGACTCCAGGATCATGACCTGAGCTGAAGGCAGTCGCTTAACCAACTGAGCCACCCAGGCGCCCCTACAATATTTTTTTCAATCTGAGATGCCAGGAGCTTAATTCCTCCACCACCCATCTATCCACTCAAGCACAGCGAAACTGAGGCCTTCCTGACTCTTTTGAAGGAGATTCTGATATTGGTAGGAGAGAGATTCTGTGGTTAGGAAAAAATTCTCCAGATGATTCTGATCCTCTGCCCTTTCCTTTTACTCCCAATTCTAAAGAAACACCGTCAAGGTCTTTAAAATAGAACAACAGTTCCCAAACTCTACAGCAGGTGAGTAAGGTTGAGCATCAGCACATTCAAAGACTGATAAAATCAGAGGGATAAAAAATTCTATTTCAATTAATTTGGTAGTTAAACTTAGGAGCACAGGGAATGAATTTCATGGTTTTTTCCCCCTCAACATGTCTGTTAATATTCCCAGAACATTTTTCCTTTAATATAGCTTGGAAAGTGCTAGATAGAGTTTAAATGCAGTTTAACACTCACAAATTAAATGATGGTCCAATACTATATTATATCCAGAGGTTGATGAAAATCTAATCAAAATTGAATGCTATTGAAGTATTATTTCATTTTCCAATTACATTCTACTGATTTTTAAAAAAATACTCATAAATGGCTGTGATCAGTTCTTTTGTAATTTACTCTAAAGTCTAAGGGCCCCGGTGCAAATTATCTGCTATTGTCATTTAATTTTATTACTGCTTTATTTTGGCCACTTTAGTACTATAATAAATGTTTGCTTAAAAAAGATTGCGTACTAAATATTTTTCCTGAAATCTAAAGAGTTATACAGCCCTTTTAGTAGCTAAAATATAAGTAAAAACATTTCTCCATGTTAAATCTCATCTTTGTTTTATTTCAATGAAAGCAAGGTCAAAATTCACTCATAAATGCTAACATAGGTCTTATTTTGCTTAAATTTCTCACCAAGTATCATCCACTTTTCCTGAAATGCTCAGGCTGCCCCTAATATAGGTTCCCAGGCCAGGGCAAATGTTCTGTGATGACCATTTGGATCAAGGAAGAGGTTGTGTTTAGTAGAGAATAGTTCTACAGCCATAGTAAACCTTGACCCAAGAGCAATGGGAAATAGTAGGGACCTTCTCTCTTACCATTGCATGGCCCATCACAACAGATGATTCCATGGACTACATTGGGTTAGTGGGAAGGTAGGCTTATATATTCAGTATGAGAAAGAGAAGACAGAACTTTTCTAAACTGATATGGAAAATCCTAAATCTGGAGCAGCAGAAAGGGAAATGGAGTTTTTATAGCCATTGGGGTTTTGGCTAGGGTGGTAATTTCTTGGGCAATTTCATATGTACCATGTTTCGAAGAGAAGGAAAGACAGGAATTTCAGGTACATGTTGAATAATCTACCTATAAAAGTTTTCTCTCTTGCTCTCTCCAATTGTTAAGTTGATAATTAAACTTGGGTCCAGAGGGGATGATCTGGGTTTTTTTTTCCTCGCAATGTATCTCTTAATATTTTCTGAATAGTTTTCCCTTAATAAGTTTGGAAATTGAAGATTATTTGAAATAACAACTTGAAATTTGGATTAGAAGCCAGTAAATCTGGAAAATGGAGATTTGCTCAGTGACAAGTCACTGAGGCAGCTATAAAATTAGGATAATTAAGCGACTTCTCCTACTTATAGTATTAATTTCTTAGAGAAAGGAACCTATTTTATTCAGGGAATTTTTTTATCTAGTATATTCTAATATGTATTTAAAATTAATTTCAGATTCTTTTAGTGACCACTATACTCACTTTGAAAGAGTTGTGAAGGCTCTTCTGATCAATGCTTTAGATGAATCTTTTCTGGGAACATTGTATGGTAAGTTAATACAAATGGAACAATTAGAGGTTTTTTTCTTTTTCCAATTTTTAAACACCCTACTAATATAATAATATAATACTATGTAATACAATATATACTTAAGCAAAACCAAGAGACCCATTCTTAAGGCCCTCCAATTGTTCCCTCTAGGATCAACTACACCAGAAGCCCATTCACATCAAGAACTTGTTACTGTTTATTATTTGTGATATGTGGAATGTGCAAAAGAAATATGTCATGTTCCCCTGACCTTAGAGAGTTGACAGTGAATGTGAGGATGTAGGACAGACTCAAAACAGCAGAGTAGTTCAATAGCCATGTGTTGTCCCAGCCTCTCTAAGCTCATTGAATTTCACCAAAAGTTATGTGCTGTTTTATGCTTTTGTGCCTTTGCTCATACTGTTTCCTCTTAAAATATAATCCCTTTCTACCCTAGATTTTCCAGGTGAGTATAAAATTGTTTTCACTGTCAAAGCTACTATGACCCACTCAGTATTTTTACTCCCTCATTTGTGCTCTCAGTTCCCTGGTGGTACTGATGTGTATACACTTTTCATACTGTATTGAAAATGTATTTTTGCCTTCCTCTCTTCTAAGACTACAAGAAGAACCATACTCTAGATATACACTTATCCCTTGCATCTAGCACATCTGGAAGTTAATAAAGATTATAAATATGTTGTATTGAATATCTACCTAATTGCCTAAGTGAGATTTCATTCACAGTTTATTGAGCAAATATTTATTGAGTGCCTAAGGGGCCAGCATTTATCTGAGGGCTGGGGATATGGCAATGACTATGACATACAAGATTCCTGCTCTCATGTTGCTTAAAGTCTAATGGGAGAGACAGACCATGAAACAAATATATAACATAATACAATTTCAACTAGTGATTAGTTCTTGATAAAAAAAAATAACATAGGTTAAAGAGACCCAAGAGTGATAAAGGAAAAGAAAGTATCTGTTAGATTCGTCAAAGAAGGTCTCTCAAGAGGTGACTTTTAAATGAACGAAGTCAGGGGGAAAATAATGCATTGATCTATCTGAGAACACAGTAAGTGCAAAAGACCCTTAGGTAAAAGTAAGTTTGATGTGATAGATGAATGGATAAAGAAGAAGTGGTATATATATCCAACGGAATATTACCCAGCCATAAAAAAAGAATGAAATCTTGCCATTTGCAACACATGGATGGATCGAGAGGGTATAATGCTAAGTCAGAGAAAGACAAATACTGTATGATCTCACTTACATGTGGAATTTAAGAAACAAAACAAATGAACAAAGAAAAAAAACAAACAAAACAAATAGACTCTTAACTATAGAGAATAAACGGGCAGTTACCAGAGAGGAAGATGGTGGGGGGGATGAGTGAAAAGGTGAAGGGGATTAAAAGTACACTTACTGTGATGTGCACTGAGCAATGCATAGAACTGTTGAATTACTATATTGTACACCTGAAACTAATATAACACTATATGTTAATTTTACTAGGATTAAAAGAACAGAAAAGAATAAGTTTGATGTATTCAGGCAACAATTAGAAGGCCTCTGTGGTTTGTTCCTTTCCCTAATGTTCTGATGGAATCTTTTTTTCTTTACTCAACTAATTTTTTAAAAATTTCAAATGCTTCTAACCAATTAACCAAGTATCTTTCTAAAACTATGGGAAGAAATCCTTAACTATTCAACTATTTAAATATTGCCTAATAATGTTTCTCAACCTTGGCACTATTGGTATTTGAGGCTGGATAATTCATTGGTGTGGGGGCTTAGACAGACAGACAGATAGATAGATAGATAGATAGATAGATAGATAGATAATTTCCTAAGGGCTAAGTGATTATTTGCTGCTGTTGTTCCCCTGAACAGATGGCACCAGACAAAAATCATATGCACAAGATATGTTGACATCTCTCCATTATTTGGATGACCGCTTTGTTCAGCCTCGTCTAGAGAGTTTAGCTTCTAGAAGTCGTTGGAAAGAGCAATATAAGGTATACAGTTTAATTTGTTTTGAGTCTCTGGTTGGGGGGATGGGAGTGGCAGAGCTATCAGGATTTCAGTATCCAGTTATCAAACTGAATATTGACTGAATACTAACTGAATAATCTTCTAAATTATTGGCATTTTTCTTTGTTAATAATCAGCTTGTTGTTTCTCACCTTTTCTAAAGACTGCTATTGTTTTAATTATTGTAACACTTATTATATGTATCCAGTAGTTAAGTAGTTCTAAATGATGAATAACTTTAGAACATCCCCAGAGCTTAGCCCATCTATTAAAATGAGGAGGTTATCTCACAGAATATTAATCATTGTTTCAGAAAAGAGTTCCATTGCTAAAGAAGTTTGAGAAATGGTGGGTTTTAAACTTAATTGGAGGACCTTTCAAGGAACATTAATGTATGAATTTATACTGTAAATCTTCAAGAGGGTGATGTAGAATGCAATACTTTTCAAATTTGTGTTTTCCTATGAGGCTCCTTTTCATGAGCTACATTTTATCACCTCCTAGAATAATTGATTTCCATAACATAATCTGGGAAACACTGGCCTAGGTTGTCTTTGACATCCTTCTCGACCTTAAGGTTTTATAATTATTGGTAATTAAGATTTTGTAATTCTACCAATTTCAGGGAAGCATCTTTTTACTTTATAAGACTTACTCCATGTTATCTCATAGATTTCTATTTTATGAATCTCTAATAGTAGAGGCTGTCTTATATGTTTTTTAAGGGTTTTTTCTTAATCTCCCTACTTCTAATATTCTATCTTCTCATGATTAGCGAGAGGAAAAAAAATGGCAAGGTAACAGAAGTTCAAGTTCCTAACAGTCCTTCTGGCACTTAAATCATTAGCTATTCTACCTCATTTATGTCAGGAGATTTGGTTTCATCCAAGGCCTGTTCAGTCTTGAATTACCTGATAAATTAGCCACAGATGATTTAGGTTTAAGGGACAGTTATGGGATTACAGAAATAGAAGACTTCAGTTTGGAGGATGGCTGAGTTTAGGGCCACCATATATATCTCTTTGACATTGGGTGGGTTTTTAACCTCTCTAAACTCCACTCTCTTCCTCAGATACAGAAAATATTTACCTACTTTAAAGGGAAATATTTACTTACTTGGAAGGTAAAATACATAGCACAGTTCTTAAATATTATTTTCTTTAATAGAAAAATAGCATATATTTATTGATCACTTAACTTTGCCAAGTAATTATGCAATGCAAAGTATCTTATTTGATCTTCAGAGTAACCCCATGAGGAAGGCACTATTCTTTCCTGTTTTAGAGTTGAGAAAACTGTGACTCCAAACACAAGGTTACACAGCTAGTAATTAACTAGGCCAATGTTTAAACCTAGAAATCATAAATTCCTAGTATTTATCTGACTCCAAAGCCCATGCCACTATGCCATATTATGCTTAACTATACCATGGCATGTTATGCTGAATTTGGATTATCTGATGTTGAAATAATAACTGAGAGATACAAGAAAATATTAGCTTAAAAATTTAGAGACATAAATAATTCAATATGATCTTGGTCAGAATTAGCTAAGTTATGCTGCAAAAAATAAATATGACAGGTCAACAATGAAAATCTTAACAGCTTAAACCAACAAAGCTTATTTTTCAGTTATATTATATGTCCCGTGTAAATCTACAATAGCGTTCTGCGTATTGTAGTCACTCACAGAGCCAAGCTGATAGAGCTTTCATCTCGAATGTGCTTCCATATGTACCACAGAAACGAGAAGGGAAAGTGGTTTAGTCACCTATTTACTCTGAATGTCATCCTGTAAGTGACATGTGTCACAAATTGCCATGAAATATGAGAAATATTAAAAGTAGACAAAATACAATGTAGTTATGAATCATACAGTGTTAAAAAGGGAACTATCGGTATACTGAATATTTAATTACTATCAGGCTGATAGAGAATACAAATGTGGATCAGTAACCCTGCTAATATGCTCACTGTTTGTAGTTCAAATATTATGGTAAAACCTAATCTACACTACTAATTATGACAGTAGGATCTAGCACAGGCCTAGAGTGTGAGTAAAAATATGCAACCAGAAGTAATTGCACAGCTTAATAAAGCTTATTTATGAATGCCAAATATTTTCTCAGTTCACTTATTCGTTGCTAATTCAGCTATTAGACTGTCCATATCAGAGTTGGCCCCCTAGCATTCCTAGTTCCAACTTGCTTATTTCATAGTCCTTTAGTAAGTAGCCATAGGATGATCAAATCATTTCTGGAATATTTTGTGGGAAATAGGATATAATTTACACCAAAGAGACTGAATGTGATCTGGTTTTTCTCAGTTTTTGACTAACCTAAATGAATTCATCTTTTTGTTATAGTATCCTGAATTTTTGCTGCTCTTTTTTTCTATTTTTAACTATTAAACCTCATTTACACTAACTAGAGATGAGAGGAGGGGAAAAAAAAAGTAAATTAAAATCTGTGAAGAATACTACCTAATAGTAACTCAAAAGTAGGAAACTAATTTTTTTTTCTAGTCTGGTTTCTTTTCATTTAACAGCCTAAATTATAAATTCTTTTTTTTTAATTTAAAAATATCTTGTCAAATATCTACTGTGTGCTCTGTGTTAAAGTAAGAAATAAGAGTGTGTTTTGCTCTTACATCTTACCCCATTATTGTGATTCCAAATATTGGCTTTAATTTGGTTAGGTTCTTTTTATGTTTTATTTTATTGTTGTTTTTTCCAATCTTGGAAAGCTTCATTACATTTTTCAATTGTTTTCAGGAGCGGGTGGAAAATTATTCTAATGTAAGTATCCATTCGAAGAATCCTGAAAACTGTTCCTGCCAGGCCTGTGGATTGCATCGCCACTGCAGATACTCAGTGCATTTATCAGGAAAGTTGTACAACACCAGGACTATGGAAACAGATGATTTCATGTCACATGATAAACAGGTATTTTTCCCTCTCGTTTTAGTTTTCAGTATTTAGAAATTTTCAATACATAGCTTGCACAAATAACCCTGTTGTTTTTATAAATGGAGAAAGCACTAGGAGAAGGGAAAAGAGTACAAGGAAAGAGGGTATACATTTTGAATGTGAAAAATATGTCTTGCCTATGTCTATGGCAAATTCACTCCTAATTCAGATACTAAACTTTGTGTAAGTACACATCACCCAAACTGTGGGGAGGGGAGAAGGGTGTAGGATGAGGATGAAAAGGCAGATAACTGGGGCAAGGGAAGCAAAAGTCCCCTTTAGGTCCAAAGGAGAATTTAACCCAAGTGGAAAATTTTATGGCAGATAATCTACCAAATTGACAGTTCCCAGATGCCTGTCATCTTAATATGAGAATAGAAAGAAAACGATGTTTCAACCTAGAGTGTATCAGAATCAAAATCTAGATGATCAATACATACTTAAGGTGCCATTAATTTTGAATGAAAAGACAAAAATGAAGAAAATATTGGAAATATTTGAAGAAAAGTATTTATAAACAAGCAAAGCAGTACAGTGTGAAG
Source organism: Phoca vitulina (assembly GCF_004348235.1). Lineage (NCBI taxonomy): Eukaryota > Metazoa > Chordata > Mammalia > Carnivora > Phocidae > Phoca > Phoca vitulina. Next base: position 16,046,396 of record NW_022589737.1, read on the forward strand.
AGAGAAGTGCAGGGTGTAGTCTACTTCTATTTATTTTTTAATCTTTATAAAAGTATTACATTTATAAATGCAAAAATATTAATATCGAGAGCTTCCTCTGGTGAGTCGGTATATCCATGAAGGGTGTGTGTGTTTGGGGGCTCTCAGAGTTGCCTCTAAATACTGCCAGTCAGTTATTAAGCTAGAAATAGATTCTTAATCTAAATCCTTCTGCTACATTGGGTAGTATGATTCCTCAGTACTAATGGCAGTAATTGACCAGATCTCTCTAAACAATCTGTAAGATTCACTTAGAAAGTTTGCATGGGGATAATGAATTCAGAATTAGTCTTTAATGTATCATTTGACAAGTTACTATGAAAACACATTTCTTTTCTCAACATAGTCTATATGCAAATCTCCCCATTGTTTAAAAACTGATCTATGATTTTTTATGAGTTAAGACACATAGAATCTTTTTTTTTAAAAGATTTTATTTATTTATTTGTGAGAGAGAGAGAGAGAATGAGAGAGAGAGCACATGAGAAGGGGGAGGGTCAGAGGGAGAAGCAGACTCCCCGCTGAGCAGGGAGCCCTACGCGGGACTCGATCCAGGGACTCCAGGATCATGACCTGAGCCCAAGGCAGTCGCTTAACCAACTCAGCCACCCAGGCGCCCAAGACACATAGAATCTTAATAAAAGTGATTTAATACTTTAAGGATCATGTTCTATTGTATAGGTCAAAAATAGTGCTGTACATTCACAGTCTTTGCTGTCTACAGCTAATTCTGGAAAGGGAAGTGAGTTAGAAAACCATTTCTGGAGTTCTGATATTCCTGTGAAAGAGTAAAGATTCTGTATAAAATAGTTATTCAAATATCTAAAAAATAAAAGAGATCTCACAGAATAAAAGCAAAGAACATTAATACACCAGTCACACAATGGAAAACATCAAAGTTAACAAATATATTAGAAAATTATTATTTTCCATCTAAAGATATACAATTAAAACCTACCTTAAAATGTCAGTTGATAGCTCTCAAAGTAGCAACGTATTTTTAAATCAAATGATAAAATGCAGTTTTGTATGGTTGCATTGAAACTAGCAGTTTCATGGACAGTAAGATTCCTAGAGAGAGAAAGATTATGATACATCTTTTTAGAATACTGGATAACTACGTATAGCCAGAATCATAAAACTATACATATTCAGTGCCCATAAGTTTATGCTAGGCAGAGTAATCCAATTAAAGCAGATGACACAATCATGAAGTTCATCGAAGCATTTACCCTTTTCTGCGAACACTTACTAACAATGGTTTAGGCTTTTAAAATGTGATCACATTTTGGGGAAAAATAGTGTGAGAATATTCTAAAGGTAATTTTGGGTTTATTGATCTACATAAGTGTAAGTAGCGGCCAAGAAGATAGGAATTAGAAATGGAAAGAAGTAAACTATAATGTTAAATATTTTCAATGGGTATTTTTGTTTCATACAGGTAAAAAAAAAATTTAAATAAGGATTTTTAAAGACCTCTCCTTCCCTCTTGCCCCAACTTAAAAATTTTATACAGATAAATTCCTCAGTTTTGTGGAAATATAAAATACAGTGTGCTGGAAATTTTTAAAAAATTATATTATTCTTCTACTGTACTTTATCCAGAACAGCCGTAGGAGACTTCTCCCACACAGTCTACTTTGATGACAGAAATGGAGAGACAGAGGGTACCGCTTGTGGCCACTGCAATATTGTGGTACCTTTTTCACTCAAAGTAAAAAAGGAGGCATCAGCAAGGGAACTGTTAGCGTTGATATGACTGGTTTGACGATAATGTTGAAACAGGAAGGTTCCTGGGAGTAAACAAGCAATGTACAATAATACCTGATTATTTCTAATGATCTGAAAAACAGAAAGGTTTTCATAGAACTTTAACAGAAATCTGAACCTGGTTTTCTTCAACTTTCGAGGATTTTAAGAAAGACTGTAAGATGTCCCAAATACCATCTTCACAAGATGATGCATCAAACCTGACTGTTGCTGATCATATGTAACTTTTATTCAGTTTTGCCAATACACTCTTCATTTTATTACTATTTTTTGCCAATATACTCAGATTATTTATTGAACTCATCACCTTTGTGAACCCTTGCAGTGTGGCTTCAGAAAAACAATGCAGTTCTTTGTCAGATTGTCAGATAGAATACAAGTTACATAGATCAATACTGTAACTATACCACTTGTACTGAACTCATGAAAGCATAACCCATTAGTGAATTTAGGCATAGAGACAAATATATAATTTAACAAGGAGTTTGTCTATTTCCTCAGGTTAATCCAGAGAAGATTGATCATGTTATAATGTTTTTAGCTGTAATGTTTAGTTTTTAGAGTTCCTATTTTAGTTATCAGTGTGTATAACAGTACATATGCAAAACATTCTGAAAGAGGAATGTTCTGGTTGGTTGATTTCACAAGAAGAGTATTCTTTTTTTTTTTTTTAAGATTTTATTTATTTGACAGAGAGAGACACAGCGAGAGAGGGAACACAAGCAGGGGGAGTGGGAGAGGGAGAAGCAGGCTTCCCGCTGGGCAGGGAGCCCGATGCGGGGCTCCATCCCAGGACCCTGAGCCGAAGGCAGACACTTAACGACTGAGCCACCCAGGTGCCCCAAGAAGAGTATTCTTAATCATAGAATCCTGGAAGTCCACATAAACATAGAAATTAAAATTCTCATAGTTTGCTAACAATAAATATTAATGTGTTATATCAGAGTGACTAATTAAGGAAACAAATATGACTAAACACAAAGTTATTTTTTACTTGACAATATTTTTTGGAAAAAACTAATTTAATGAAAAACTGCCAATACTGAATATTGGTTATAAGAGTTTGTTTCAGTTTTACATGTTGCTTATAAGTTAGAAAATTATCGTTAATCTAGACATTTTTAACTCAGTAACTATGTACATACAATTGCTTGCACGCTTTTCTTGCTTCAGGTATGCCCATCCTTCTGTGTTAAAAGCCATTTTTCTCCTCCTTCTCAAACTTGGCTAACTATTTTCTGAAGACTTAGTTCAAGCATCACCCACTCAAGGATTCTTCTCATCACTGAATTGGGTTAATTGTCCCTCCTCTGTACCTTGATAGCATCTCTTGCCCATCATTTGACACATTGTTCTGTGATCGTTTGTTTTTCTCCCAAGACTGTAAGCTCCCCTAACACAGGTAGTACCTCTTTCACTTATATATCTCCAGTGCTTAGCCCAATACTTGAAACATAGCAGATGCTCAGTTTTTCTTATCTAAGTTATATAATGAGAGAAGGTAAAGGAACCATTGTATAAACATTTTAAAAATTAATAATGCGTTTATTAGATTTTGCTAATATACAGCCAGAAAGGCTGTATAATCATTAGTATATTTTTTACTTCATATGTCAGATAATAATGTTTATTCCTTGATTTAGGTGTTTACTGTTGGCAGAATTTGTGCTGATCGTACCCGAATTTATCATAAACTGAAACATTTTAAGTTCAAGCTGTACCAGGAATGTTGCTCCATTGCAAAGACAGAAGAAGTTGAAGATGAACAGGTTAAAGAAACAGTGGAAAGAATTTTCAGTCAGTCAAAAGAAAGTGGCTGGATTAAGGAGGTAAGGTGAATATAGAAGAATCATCTCATTCATAGATTCTGGAGCCTAATTATGATCAGCAGAAGGATACAAATGACTAGAGGACAGTGAAATTTAAAAGAGAATCTCTCCTTTTCCCCGTCTTTGTATTTTCTCTTCTTCCACCCATTCCTTTCATGCTTATCATTGTCCCACCCTGAATAGGTGCCCTGATGTTCTAAGCATTCCTTCAGCTCATCAGATAAATTGAAATCCTCAATAATACCGTCCTGTAATGAAGGACCTCTGTCCTTTCACTTTTATATATATGGTATTCCTTACATATATATTAAGTCCCTATTTTCTTTGACAAAGTATAGGACTCACCTCTGCTTGTCTGCTTCCTATTCTTTAGAACAGTTCTTGTGACCCGAGAGTGAAGAAGCACCTGGTACCAATCTGAGGAAAGGATCTCGGCTGCCAGTTCTAATACCCCCCACATCCTCTTCTTGAGGACATGGGCTGAGCAGTGAGCACTGTAACTGAAGATCAAGGGGAATGCAGAGGTTTCAGGCCACGGCACTGATTTTGATCCCCCCAAATCCTGTTGATCACTAAGTTTGATATCAGGGATAAAGTGGGGGTTTTGAAGAGTGCACTGGATTCCCGAAGATCTGCTGGCAGCTCATAAGCTCTGGTCTGCTCACAGAGCTTTTAGAATTGTTTATGGTACTTGGAAAGAATGCTAATATGATTGCAATCTTCTAAAACAAGTCTAGTTACGTGAATGTATGAGAGAAAACATAGTAGATTTTCAGGCAACTCAGATCAACAGTATATTTAATCTTTAAAAAAAAAAAAAAGCCTGACTTGAGATCTGTTGCCTGGGTTATTTATACCATAAGGAAATTTGTAAAAGAGGAAGATAAAAAAGAAGAGAGCTCAGTGAATAAACTTACAAGCAGAGGGAAAGAAAAAGAGAACAAACAACAGGAACTTGTCAGGACACGTCATGTTCCGCAGAGGTCTCCCAGTCTGGACAGTGGCATCAGAACTGGTTTCCCTTCTGACAGTTCTCCTCCCACCACAAGGCCCCACCTGGTGATCTCTCTGCCTCCCCCGCCGTCCCCCCATCTGGAACCTCCCGTAGTCTTTCTATCATTTTACTCTCCTCAGCTTTTTATCTTTTACTTTGCTTCGACTTCTCTCCCAGTGCTTTCCTCCCTGTCCTCCTCTGTGCTTTTCTATTAGCCTTAGGGAGGAGCCATGACTTATCCAGTAAGTCCCATCTTCATTTTCCATGATGACACGAAATTCTTAGCTGCCTTTATGGGTGCATTTAAGGGTTGCCAACCCTCCAGTGGAGTTGAAAAGCCTATTGGGACACCATTTTTTTAAAAATTGTTTAGAAAAATCACTGTGCATGTACTATACATATTATGTAATAATAGTATAAATGGGGAAGAACATTAAACTTTTTTTTTTTAAAGATTTTATTTATTTGACACAGAGAGCGAGAGAGGGGACACAAGTAGGGGGAGTGGGAGAGGGAGAAGCAGGCTTCCCACTGAGCAGAGAGCCTGATGTGGGGCTCGATTCCAGGACCCTGGGATCATGACCTGAGCCGAAGGCAGACACTCAATGACTGAGCCACCCAGGTGCCCCAAGAATGTTAAACTTCTTGCAGAGAAAAACTAAAAGCACTTCCAGATCATGAACCTTAGAAAAAGCTTAACAGGATTTCTAACAGAAGGGACCTGGAATAAGAAAAAATACTCTTAGGAAGAAAAAAGCCAAGTGTTCTATTATGCTTCAAGAACAACACTTAGCAGTGGACAGTTGTAGTTCAAGATCATGAAAGTCTAGGACAGCATGCACCTTTTTTTCCACATGCAATACCAAAGAGCTTCATTTTCTTTTTGGGATCCCTCCTGTTTTAAAAATATTTATCTATAAATTTTCTCAAAAGATGTCCTAGAAACTAAAGTTTAGAGCCACTGTAAACCCATATGCAGCTTTCTGTGCTGTGATTAAACTTCAGAATTTATCAAGTGCTCTGACATCTCTCAGCGTCACTCCACTTACCCCTCAGAGAATGTGAGCGTCCTTGTGTGACAGCCTTGCATGTGCTTGTGATGCACACCTTCTTCCTTGGTTGCAGGCTCATGGCCATAGCTACCCTAACCCTTCTGAATGCCAGGGCTCAGTGCTGCTTGAGTCGCCCTATCTGTGGCCCTTTTTGCTCTTCCTAATTATTATGTCAACCCCTTCTTTTACCTCACACAAACTATCTGGTCCTGGCTTTCCTCCCAGCTTGTATTACACACCTTGCTTTTTCCCTTACCTGCCCCTTCCTCCTCCAAGCGTTTTTCTTCCCTTGTCTCAGGATATCTCAGCGTATCTTCCCAAAGACCTGCCAACCTGACTGACTTCATTCTTCTTGTTCCTCCTCCTAACAATTGAGCTAGGATGATCTGTTTTTAACCTAGGATGACATTAAAGGGTAGGAGCTACTTGAGTGTAAGAAAGGAAAGAATGATAAGAAAATTATAATAAAACCAAAACCTATAATAAATATAATAAAAGTAATTGTCTCATTCTAAATTTGACTGGAAGAACATACTATCATATGCCACTGGCTAAATTCTAATGAATGTTTCTTGTTAAGAAGAAAGTGAATGTGATGATGGGATTTCCAGAGAAGCTGAAGATAGGGTTGTTGGGATGGGGTGGTGAATACATGAACATCAGGAAGTGAAGAAAGTACGTCGAAAGTATCAAGTCTCAGTTTTACAGTTGTATGTAAATTTTAAATGTATTACATAAAGATTGTTACATAAGAAAGAATTTTAAATAATGATTTGATATCCCACCCCTTCCTGAAACTTTTTATGTGGTGTCTTTTTCTTTCTCCCCTTTAAAACTTTTTTTCTTTTAATTTTTCTTTCGCTCCTTAAACTGATGTTTCTCAAATCATGGCCCTAACTACCTATGTCAGACTCACCTAGAAGTTTGTGGAAAATGTGTAGTTCCTGGCCTCACTGCAGACCTATTGAATGAGAATCCTTGGGGGTGTTAAACACCCAGTATTTAACAAATCAGGTGATTCTTAAGCAAATTAAACATTGAGGGCCCTGCTTAAAGGTGCATGTCACTCTAGGTTCCGTTCTCAGCCTCTTTATAGCTCTCTGCCTCGGTAAACCCATTCCTTTCTTCACATCTAACTGCTCTTTTTCTGAGCAGAAGACTCCAAACTCCTTCTTTTATGTTCTGACCTCTTTCTCACATTCCCTTTCCACAGTCCCACCTGTTTTAATCAGTAGGTCCATCCTGGCACTTGAAGGGGTTAACATAATAAGATCCAAACTCTCCAGATTTTTAGGAAAAAAGAATGATGGAACCAGAATCTTTAAATGGATTGAATGACCAGGAATTACGAACTGCCTTCTCTCTGAGTTTCACTTTTCCTTTGGAGGGCTTTTTTTTTTTTTCTTCTTACTAAAGCTGCACCCTGCCTGGTCCCTCCCAACTTTAAGTCTCAGAAATAGCATACTATGATGGTTAAAAGCACAGATTTAAATATTTTCTAGCAGTAGAATCTGGAGGCAAGTTACTTTATTTCTCTAAGTTGTCTCTTCAGTAAAATAGGAATTAAAACAATAATAATAGAGTTTTGATTGTGGAAATTAAATGATCAACACATTTTAAGCATTTAGTATTGGACCTAGCAATTAGTAAGTGATCAATTAATGTTAACTATTATTAGTAATAAAAGCAAGGAGAGATTTTCCTTCCTTTTCTTAGTATAGCTGGGACAGATTATAATTTTCCAGAAAAAATTTAATAAGAGAAAAAAGAATATAAAGAAAGATAATATAAAAAGCATAAAAACTATCAAACTTTTAAGGTATAGGTTTCTAATTCTAGAGTACTTTACTTCTGTCTGGTAGAACCTAAGTAGTCGGTCAAAAGAATCCCTAAGTAGTTCAAAGGTTATTTCCCCTCCTGTTCTTTTCTTCATTCTTTCCAGAGAAGGTGATCCAGTCACAGATCTTTGAGGGGACAAAAGTTTCATGGCCCTGTCTAGAAGGAAAACACATTCCTCCTATGCTTTTCCATAGGTTCCTATCACCACCAAAGTCAGGGTCATCAGGATCCTCTCTTCCTTTACTAGGAGTGGAACCAGAGTTCATAAGTAAAGAAACCATTAGGTCAGTTAATCTCCTCAACTGAAGTCAGCAGTTGAGTTTCCAAATCACAGTTTCCAAATCATCAGTGAAATTTCCAAATCATCCTGACTCCTCTCTTACCTTGTCCTACCCTGGTCTTGACTCTTCATCTTCATTGGCTGTCACTTAAATTTGGAATCTCATTACCTAACTTATTACAATAGATTCATAACTAAATGCCAAAATATTCTAGAATGGATGTTTTAACATTTTTCTTAAAATACACCCCAGATCATGTCAGTCTCTGCCTTAACACTTTAACAATTTCACATTGCCTGTCACATTATTGCTAAACTCCTTCACCTAGCATTTCATACTTTGACCACAGCCTCTTTGGTTCAGTCTCATCTCTCTCTATTCCCCTAAACAAACCTCAAATTGTAGTCAAACCTCATACTTTCTTGCCTTTTCACTGTTGTATGGACTGTTGCCCGCCCCCCCCCAAATCTTTGCCAACCAAATCCTTTCTCCCATGACAGTTTAAGTGCTTCTCTTCTTTTCTGATCACCTCAACTAACCATGGCTACTCTCCTGAACCTTCATACAGTGTCTATATAGTTCTTTATGGCACTTGTTATTGCTGTATTACCACTGAACTCTGGTCTTCTAGGGACAGGGAAAGCAATTTTTTTTGTACCTAGACAGTCATTAGAAAGTATTCAATATATGTTATGTGTTCAACAAATTTTTGTTGAATAAGTTATTGAAGCTGTTATACTTCCACAAATATGATAATAGAAAAATTACAATTTATAAGAACATTATGAGATTAATAATAATGTTCAGTTTGATCTCTTTCCAATACTTTATGGGTTAGAAATGCTTATTTGAAATTGTGTCCCTGTTTATAAGAATTTTGTTCATGATTATCCTGAAATGAGAAGTGAACGTGTTCCTGTTTGTGTCTATAGATTGAAAAGGCCTACCTTATCTTCTTTGCTTTGAGTAAAATAACTAGCTTTTTTATTGTATACACAGAAATATGGTCAACTTCAAGAATATCTAAATTGGGCGGATTACTTTCAAGATGAGAAGTTTGACTGAATTGTAACACATTTCCTTCAGAGAAGATTTTATAAATTCCTGTAAATGTGAAGATCATGAGTCTTGTTTCTCTGTATCGTGTGACATATTTAGATATTTTGTGTGTATTTTCATGGCAAATATCTTGTTTAAAACATATGTTCATCTTAATTTCCATGAAATGGCACTCTACAGTCAAATAAAAGTTTTATCTGCTGTACATAGAAAACAGAAGTCTAATAATTTTTAAGTAAGAGTTATTTTAAAGTTATAAAACAATGCCTTTATAACAGATGATTATCAAGCAAATGAGCTGTTCATGTCCTGTCAGCTTAATAGACAAATACTGTATTTTAAAAATGAATTCAGACTAACATCTATGTGTATTTATTATTGAATCCCTGCCCAGATGTGTTTATTATCTTTTCACAGTATTAAATGATCTGCACTGATATATTCTTTGCTACTGTCCTTATTTAGATCAGTGGGCCGTGGAAGAAACCGAATGTCTCATTCAGTTCAATCCCCTCGTGTCAGAATCAGATTGTAGTTTACCCATTCCAAAGAGGAGAGCTTCTCTCCTTTTCTAAAGTTCCCTTTAGAAATAGATCTCAGGCCTCCAGAGTCTTTCAACCGTCACATTCAGGAATAATTTCGTGATATGTATTTTCATGCTTCACAATGTTCTTTCTATCTTTTATTCAATTTGTCTACATGTTAATGATTAAGATGTATTTTATTTATTTTTATCCAAAACCTTTCCCATATATGTATTTATGTTAGGATCTGAAGACTTCAGAGAGACGAATTCAGCCAAAAATAGTTTAAAAGAATACTTTGGCATCTGCATTGCTTTGCACATCTAAATTTTCCCATAATATAATAAAGTGAAATGGTTTCATAGTGACCAAATGGACCCTGTCTATTCTGTATCTTTAATTCTTAAAGGTAGTGTCATAGTAGGATCTATTTTACGGTGCAATTTTAGATAATTGTTTCTCACCTCAAGTGTTGATTGAACCTGGCTTCAGTTATTATGCGGTTCATGCATGGAGTTCAGTGTATGTGCACACATAAAAAGCTACACTTTATTAAGTCCTTACATAGAGATTACTTAGTGTTTTCATCAATTTTCTGAAATTATCCCTATTCTTATTGTAAGCAAAACGAGTGGAAAAAGCTCACAGAAGTGCTGAGAATACTGAGGCTGATGTTTCACGTGAGAAGTACATACCTTTTTGAAAAGTGTGAAATAGAAATTTCAGTCACATATCTCTATTCTTATTTCTCTGGCATATGGAAATAATCCTTAACTGAAATGAAGCCATAGTTGAAAGTTGAAGATGAAGTGACAGTGCCCAAAAAGAAGCAAGGCAGAATTGGAGGGAAAGTAATAGTCAAGTTGGAAGGGTGAAGGACCATGAATGACTTGTAAAAAGGAAGACCATGGAAAAGGAAAGCGAATGATTTGTAAAGGATCTCTAATGCCCCTGGAAGCATCACTTCTCATACGTGCGTGACACTACAGACAAGCTTGAGAACGCTGAAGAGCGAGAGTTCCTTCCACCTGGAGTTTTTAAAATTAATTTATGTATTGTTTGAAATACCATGCATTTGATTTGTAAAAATTAAGGCACTAATGATTAGAGGGACTTAATGATGGCAGCTGACCCAGTTCCTAGGTCAGGCACCTTGTTGGCGTGAAGCATTTTTCCTCTTGGAACAGCATTCTGACTGTTGATCAGGAAATGTAAAAGTAGTTTTGCTGATGTCTGAGGTTACTGCAGCCAAGCAAACGTCTTCAGTGGGTGTTTGAAGAATACAAGAGGCTTTTAGGCATACGGTAACACCAAAAGAATGGCAGAGAGACAGGCTGTTAGGAAATGAGAATGAGCATAGATTAGGGGGGCCAAAAGCAAGTAGTCCATAAGAAAATGGAAATGTTGAAAAAACTGAATTAACCTTTACAGGTATTATGACATACTGTATTATTTTGTCATCATCATAATCATCAGTATCATTGATTCAATATAATAAAAAATATTTTGTAAACTTAAAATCTCACATGTCTGTGAACTATTTAGATCTGGGCATTATTACTGTGGTGTTAGGTGCTTTAGTGTTAGGTAGCCATGGTTAGTAGAGATGATGAGAGAAATGGACAAGTAAAAGGAAAGTAATGCTTAAAAGAATTCATATGGCTACCCAGAAACTTTAGGGTTAGAGAACAATACCATAAAAAGGGCAGGGGGGGAACGAGGAAAAAATAAATGTTTATTTTATTGGCAGGTGGATGTGATTGACCATGTTTTCTCACTTGTCTGCTCTCATCTTCAGATGGGTAGTTCTATTCACTACTCGTTTCTTGGAGGTATTACAGGACTGGCTTAGACTCTAGCAAGCTGATTACAGTATAATTGCAGCTTTGCTATATTGAGGCAGCAAGCCCAGCGGTTAAGAGAGCATAGGTTTGACATCAGTGTTGAGGTAGAGTCCTGAGCTGTTACTTGAACTGGAACAAAGAGCTTAATTTCTGTGAGCCTCAGTTTCCTCCTTTCTAAATGAGGTCAATAATACTTACCTTTCAAGACTGTGGATTGAGGGAGATCTGTGTGAAGTGCTGTGCCTGAAACAGTGATTAAATAAACAGTAGCTGATGTGAATGGAAATGAGGATGTAGATGATAATGATTTCAGCTTGAAATTAAATGGCTGTAAAGGACAAATGTATACAAAAGACACTCTAAAAAAGTGACTTACACCACTGAATATAGTATGAAAACTTACTACATTCCTGCTTGACAAGTTTTTAGGTATGTCCCTGTATAGCATGGAAATCAAAGTTTATATCAGAAAGGAATAGCAGATTTGACTAAGGATTCTGAGTTACTAATGAAAACCAGTGCTACAACATGACTGTCGAGTGAACAGTTTTAAATTTAAATATTACATTTTCTTTTATCAAGTACGATTGCTGAATATAAAGTACCCATAGTAATGGAAGATAATGTCTAATGAATACAACTTTTAAAAAAATCAAATATAAAATGATCAAAACTCCTTTGATTTTTAATAATACCTCATGAGAGAGTTCTCCATCAAATTTGTATACCTAACAAAAATATATTTCTGCCTTTCCCCACATGAGTAGTGAGGAACTTAGCCTTGGAAAGGACAGATAGAAGTTCCAATGAAAAGTAAAAAAGTTACATTCCATCAGAGTATACTTGTCCCCAGTTCCAAACAAATACTCCAGAACTTGTGAAAATAAAATGGACTAAAGCAGGCCAGCCTACTGGGAACTAAATTGTAAATAAGTCCAGTCTTACAAATGGTTGCGTTGACTTTACCCATTCATTTCTATCCATAGGTCAGTTTGGAGAAGGACCATGTTACTGAGATGAGAGAGTTGATTTAATCAAGTCCCATTGCTTGAGACCTCAAATCCAAATGACTTCCAAGTTAGGATACACAGCATATTTATAGTCCTGACTATCCCAATACTGGGCTCATCTGCATTTATTCTCCATAATTGATAATGACAAGCAGAGTCCAATCTACAGTTTGAGATCTTTTTTTTTTTTTAATATTTTATTTATTTATTTGATAGAGAGAGACACAGCGAGAGAGGGAACACGAGCAGGGGGAGTGGGAGAGGGAGAAGCAGGACTCCCGCGGAGCAGGGAGCCCGATGTGGGACTCGATCCCAGGACCCCAGGATCATGACCTGAGCCGAAGGCAGATGCTTAACAACTGAGCCACCCAGGCGACCCTACAGTTTGAGATCTTAAAGGCAGGATCACATGAAGATGAGGGGACAAGAGTGTGTAACTGATGTATTTGGTTTGTGTTATTAAACTTCTTGAAACTCGACTGCTACATACTGATTTTCCTCCTTAAATATGTAAACCAGAGCTCCATGGAGACCTCAGATCTGGCAGTTGTTTGTCACAGGTAATCTTGTGTTTTCAAAGAAAAACCTTTATTTTCCTTTCTAGAACTGGTACTGGTGATTTCATCGTCATAAAATCTTGTAATTATGCCTACTGATTTGCTTGTAATCACCCAGGTTGACTTACCCAAAGACACACAAAACAGGCAGGCAGGTAGACAGACACTCGCCTGCCCTTTCGGCGCTAGCAATGTGATTTCCTCTGTACCCCGCCCTCCTCCCCCTCCCAACACGCACATACTCACCCGTCTTCCTTATTATACTAATGAACATTTCCTCGGTGCTCACCCAGCTCTCGCTAGGGTGCTCAGTGGTGTCATTTACAACATATTGAAAAATGAAAACGATATCCTCAGGGGGGCGTAATGTAGGTCTGAAAGGGAAAATACATTCCCTGGCCGGGAATTGCTTAAACATTCAGAGCTGGTGAAGTAGTTGTGTAGAGGTTGGGGAATTTCCCCAGCCTTCCCCACTTAGCCAAGGGAGGCTAAGTGAGCCCCACTGAGACGCGCAGGCTCCGGGATTTACCTCTTCGGCCACTGGGAGGCCCTCTGCGTTCCCCTTTCTCCGGGGCCTGGCTGCAATTACTCACTCGTGCAGTGGCACCAGCCTTCCACCAGGGAGCCGCGGATCAGCTCTCCCGCCCGCCCCCTCCCCCCGCCCCCATCTGCAGCTTGCTGGCTCTCTCTTTCTCCCTCTCTGTCTCACTCTCTCTCTTTCTCTCCGTCTCCTGTCGGAGCACAATGAAAGCCTGTGTATCGCCGTGACTCCGGGCGGCGGAGCCAGTGTCAGCAAAGCGGCTAACAACAGACGGGAAACAGAAAGGAAAATACAAGCTACTTTTTTTTTTTTCCATCTATAAAGCGGAGCAATACAAGAGATAGAACCACATTGCTTATTGCGAGTCCAGAACCTCAGATCCACTGGCCGGGGATGGAATGTACAAAAGTGGGCAGAAAAGTGGCTGGATATGACTCGGTGCAATTGGCTGGAAGTTTGTAAGTTTGACCATCGTTTGTAAATTACTCTCAGAAGAGTTTGTCTCTCTTGATACTGTGTTAGAATAGAGCCGGGGGTGAGGAAGCCTAAGCGGGAAGGAAAAAAATGTGTTGAAGGATCTCTCTCAGTGGCTAGCGACTTGATCAGACTGCTTTCATTTAAGGCTAGGAAACCTTAGAGGGAATGAGGATTTTACCGGTGATTGGATTAGCTGAAGAAAAGAGCATGGTCCAAAAGTCCAATTACTGACATTATTAACAATTGAAAAGCCATCTCCCTCTTTTGGGAGAAGACAACATCCTACAGTACCCCAAAGAGGAGAAAACACCGGAGCCAAAGGAAAGGGAGGAAAAATTAAAAGCCAAAAGACAGCCTCTCTTGATTTTTGTACATTCTGAACATTGACTTCGAAAATTTTCTGAAACAGCACTTTTTTTTCTAACCCGAGGAAAAGTAAAGGCTGCAGATTACATAGACGTGGTAGAGATGTGTTTCTCTGCAGAAACATCCCCATAAAATTTTTTCTGAAACAACTAGGTGAGGGGGAGTCCAGCTCTCTATTAATACCCCTCTCAATTCCCTTTGCTGTCTGTTTCTGTCTCTGGCTTGACAATCCCTGAATTCTTGCTCTAACCCCCAGATCGTGTGTTTACAAAGTACCTAGTGGCTCTCGTCAGCGTGGTGGGGGAAAAAAAAAAGCCCCACCAACTCTGTCCAACTTCTCAAGAGCTGTCAAATGCAATTAGAGTAAGTTGATAAGGGTTTGTTTCCAACTAATCCTCTGCGATTGGTTTCTGTTCTGTCTCCTCACCCTCTTTTTACTAACTCCCCTCCCCCACACCTTCTCCACTGCTCCCCCCAACCTCTGAAGACCTCTATTCATGTGGCCCTGAACACTGAGCTCACATTGTCAAAAACAGATTTGGCTGCAATAGCCAGCAGTAGCCTCCTTCCACCTCACCATCCCAGAGGCAGCATTGTGTCCAGTAAGATGGGGGACACAGCGCCCCCACAGGCCCCCACAGGAGGGCTAGGGGGGGCCCCTGGGGCGGGGCTCCTTGGAGGGGGCTCAGTCACCCCGAGAGTGCACAGTGCTATCGTGGAGCGCCTCCGGGCTCGGATCGCCGTCTGCCGCCAGCACCACCTGAGCTGTGAAGGACGCTATGAACGTGGTAGGGCTGAGAGCTCAGACCGGGAACGAGAGAGCACCTTGCAGCTCCTGAGCCTGGTACAGCATGGCCAGGGGGCGAGGAAGGCTGGCAAGCACACCAAGGCCGCTGCCGCTGCGGCCACCACTATTGCCCCTCCACCGCCCCCTGCTGCCCCTCCTGCAGCCTCCCAAGCCGCAGCGACAGCCGCCCCACCGCCCCCACCAGACTATCACCATCACCACCAGCAGCACCTGCTGAACAGTAGCAGTAATGGTGGCGGTGGTGGGATCGACGGGGAGCCGCAATCACAAGCTTCGACCCCTGGGGACCAGAGGAACTCAGCCCTGATTGCGGTAAGGCACCTGGTTTTCTCATGATTCTGGCTGTGGCCCGGTGGCCGCTTGTGAGGGTAGAGCTTGCCTTGGCCTGAGGTGGAGTGGACAGCATTGAAAAGGGCCAAGGCGTTACCTGACTACCTGCAAGGCCACTGGGTAGGCAGTTGGTGCGGTTTTACGCTCTTACTCATCGAGTTCTGCTGGTGCTCATTCATGGGCTTTCCTACACTCGTAGGGTGTCGCTTAGGCAGTAGAAAGCCCGAGTTTTCCAGAGGCCCTCTGGAGTCAAGAGGTGGGTAGGCTGGCAGGATCTGAGTGAGCCGCTGAGGAAGGCCCTGTCCTCACAGATCCTCCTGTTTTGGCTAGCCAGCTCTGATTAGGCCCAACAAGCCGTTCTTCAGCCTGAAGGCATCTGTCAGTCCCGCTGACCTTCATCGAAGCCTTTTCCTTCTTTTCCCTTCTCCCCTTCCCCCTTTGAAGTGGCCCCTTCTTGGGTTAAGAGACCATAAGTGGCGGTCTCTAACACAGAGAAGTTCCATGAGTGTCCCCTCAGTCAAAAGCGAACTGTGGGGGAAACATCCCCAAGACCAGTGAGGGAATGTTTCTGAGAGGCTTGCTCCCTGATTTCCCACGGACGCCCCCACCGCGCCCTCCCACCTCGCTTCTTTTCCCAGGCCCCACAGTCAGGTAGTGCCGGCTGGCAGCGTTCATGACCGTGGGCAGGCACGAAGGGGCTGTCTCCGCGCTGTCATCCTAGGAGGTACCTTGTCTTCAGCCACTCCTGCTGACAGGACATCAAACCTGAAAGTTCTGATGAAGTTTCTGGCTGGGAGTTCTTCCTCAGAGGCACAGACACACCCCATCCCAGAGGGAGTATCCCTTGAATCATTGGTTCTCCGTGCCAGTCCAGGTCAGGTGACTGCCTGCCCTGCGCGGCTTCCCCTGGAGCTGCCGGGCCAGTGGCCTCTGGGTAGAAGGTGGAGCCCTGCCCCGCAGCCTGGCAGGCTTCCTCCATTTCTGAGGTCTGTGGGGCCCCTGATGTTCTGTGTCCGCTCGCAGCGCAGCTCCAGTTTGCCCAAGCCAGCCCTAATGAAAGTCAGCAGCGGGAAATGGCCATGCGAGTCTGAAAGTACTCCAAAAGCCCAAAGAACAGGAGGGCAGTGCGTCGAGCTCCTTTCCCAAAGGAACTTGAAAAGGAGCTCTAGAGAGAGGACACCCCCCCTCCCTGGCCTGGCCTATGGGATGCTTCTTTGTGGCTCCCCCTGATCCCTAGCCCGGATGTGGGGTGATGAAGTTTCCAGAAATTCTAGGAGCTAGGGTAGTGGTCTTCTGTCCCACCACACACACATTTTGCTTGGGTCGCCTAGAACTGCAACTTCCTGGCACGAGTTCCAGATGAAAATTAACTGCTAACAGTTAAACTGCCCAGTGTTTGCTGTCTCATCCTTGAACACAGTTAACCTGTGAGGTCCTGTTAGAGCTTCAAGGCCTAATTTCCCTTCCCTAGCACCTGTTCCATCCCCACCTCTCCCTGGAATTCCCTAGGAGAGCAGTGGGAGTTTGTTTTGTGAAAGGGAGCTGCTGAGGTGAATGGGGGTGGGGGTCGTGGGAAGTCACTCGAATGAAGCGAAGAATGAGGTTTGTATGTATGTGTGTGTCCCTGGCATCTGCAGCCAAAAGTATCTAAATGCCTTGATTGTCCCCAGTAAATTTATAATCTGTCTGCAAGTCTCCCAATAATACTGCTTTGTGTGCTTCGCAGTCTCCTGGTAAGTGTTTCTGGGGATGATACAGGGAACGAGGCGCCCAGCCTTCTTCAGTGCAGAAGACCGATCTCTGTCCTGGGTGCCTGGGAGACTGGAGGCGGCACTCCTATCCCAGCCTCTGCAAGGAAGGTGGCATGTCTGCTTACGGCCGTGTTCTTTTGATTTTTGCTTTTCTCCAACATGGAAGTAAAATGAGGCTGCCTCTTTTGGGGGGGGGCGGTGAGCTTTGGGATGCAAAATGAAACCAACCAACTTCAGTGGTTATTGTAACTACCATAGCGACATCCATGCTGGGAGTAAGGGAGAGGACGGGGTCCTGCCTCCCCCGACTGAAGGCTTACTGCTGCAGAAGCCAGACGTGGCTGTTGTACCACTCAGGTTCTAAGGGAGAGTCTGAGCTCTCCCTCCCAACCACCAGCCACCTCCTAAAACGTTGCCTTGGAGGAGACCCCTCTCTGAGCACAGTGATGATGAGAGGGGCCATGTGAGGAATAAAAAGAACAGTGTATTTCTGATGGTTGCTTTTTACTGGAAACGTGTGGCATTGCACAGGTTGGTCCCCAACCCCCCTTTTGGTTATTGGAAATTCCCTTCTCCATTTTAGCTTCTAAATTTGGAGCTTTGTTACTCAGCATGGTACTCAGAGATGGTGAGGCAAGTACTGTATTAACCTGATAACATTGTGTTTGAAGGGAGGCCTGGGCACTGGGGAGTGATTCATCAAGCCCATTAGGTCTGCAGGTCCTATTTCACGTGGGCTCCTCTTATTTTCAGAAACACTATTAATTTAAAGGGGTCTTTGTGCAGAATGAGTGGCAAAATTCTTTCTTAATTTTATTGCTGTGTCCGTAACCAGATTTATTTCTGTCTGGGTGTGTTCAGTGTAGCACTTTAATAGTTAATCCGTATGACATAAGTGGCCATAAAGGTCCTTTCAGAGAGAGAGAGAGAATATTGATCATCTAAAATCAAATATGCACTGCATCCTCAGATGAAAGCCCTGTATGCTGCAGAGTTGCTAGGACAATGCCTAGTATGGAGTCAGTAATATTTGAACGTGGATGGCAGGGGAACTTCTGGTCTGTGGGATCGCGTTGGCTTGAGGGCTGTTGTACTGCAAGAAATATATAATGTCTGAGTTTTTCCCAATAGCCTAAGTTTCAAGAATAATGCAAGAATAACCTCCAAGCCAGTTCTAATGCTCTCCACATTGCGAGCCTAATTCTGCTGCCCTTACTCAGCCAATTTCTTCGTTTAGCTCAAGTACAAGTTCAGGGGAAGCCCCATTGCTGCAGAGACTACAGGAACAGGGCCTTTCAGAGGGCCTGGATTATAGGGCTTTGAGCAGATATGCATTTCTAACCACTTGGAGCAGGCTTTAGGCACTAAATCATTTTCTGGTGAAGTATGTTTGAATCTTTGAATGAACTGTGAAACTGAATAATTGCTGGTCCATGGAACAGTAAGGTTTAGAGCTTCTGCAGTTCATTATTAATCTTTCCCTTTTGCCTGAGACAAGCTCTTTTTTCTGTTGCATAGACTGTGTTGCTAGGATGGATAGATCAGTGGTTCCAAGTCATCTTTGGCTTTAGAGATTATCTTTTCTCTAACGTAGTGTGGAGGAAAGAAAGCAGATCAGACAAGGAGTCTGCCTCCTCGATTCTGTGCCTGCTTGATCACTAACCAGCTGGGTGACCTAGGACAAGTTACTTAGCAGTCATCTGTAAAACAGAGAGAACGGTATTGCTGTCCTAGTTTGTTGGGAGAAGCAAATGAATGTGTGTTTCCGACCAGGCGTTGGGAAAAGTAAAGCACTGCAGAAACGCAAGGCATTATTACTAGTATTGCTAATAATAAGCTACTAAGCAACGAATCATAATACCAGTTTTTCCAGGGATTTAAAGTATACTTGAGCTTTCAGTTGTCTGTTTTAAATGGTGAAATAGCTTTTATTGTAAATAGAGGGATTGGTATTTCAAATTTAGCCCTGCCAAGATAAGGCTGAGTATCAGTGTGCTTAAGTGTTCCTGAAGGTCCCAGGGACTCTTAGTTAAAATGTGCAATGTTGTGAAAGTGTTTAGGGTCTTTGCGCGCATGTCCTTTACAGGCCCCTGCCCGGACCAGTGTCCACCAGGGCGGCTAAGGAATATTAGAAAAGTCGTTTGCACAAATGGCATGGGAAAGTTAAATATTTTGTCAACAATAGTCTAAAATGTTAATTGTTAGCTTAAGAAAGTCAAACAAGTTAAATCATTGCCAGAGTTCCCTGGTTATTTTTAACTGATGATAATCAAGTTTCCAATTGACAGTTCACAATCTGAGAGCTGTAAGTGGGGGTTTGAGAACAGAAACAGTTCATTGGGCAGATCTGGGTGTCTGTAGCTGTCTACATGATAAATATCCTCCCCAGGACAGTGATAGGAGTGTTTACATTATTTATATATGCAGCCATCATTTCCTTAAGACCTGACCTATTTTTGTTCTGTTTTCCAGAACAAAGTAATAAAGGGAGAGTTCTTATCTCTCCAGGACCTTCCTACTACTTCTTTCAAGTAAATATAATTATAAGATCTCACAAAGGCAAAAGAGTTCAAGTGGAGAGAGAAGTTGGCACAATCCTTTATCAAAAATGGACAGAGAGCTTGCTTCGACAGCGAGGGCTGTTATGTCAAGCAAGATGCCTTGCTTGTTTGGGTCAGTGTTTGTTTACAGAAGGCATCTGTGTTCTTTGAAATGATGTCCTTGTTAGGTGATGTTTTTCAAACCTTAGAGTTCTGAACCTTGAACTTTAATATTGTGTGGCTTCCCTACGCCTGTAGACCTTTTATAAGTTACCAAGACAAACATGGGTTTTCAAATGTTCTAAGACATAATAATTAAATATGACTAAAAGAGCAGCTGTGATTAGCTGTTCTTGTTTTTAATTGTTGTTGTGTGTGTTTGTTTTTCACGCTGCTATTTAATCTCAGAAAGCCTGGGTGGAAATTTTAAAAAATCATCCGTTCTGCCATGCATGGCAATGAAGCTATCCTGAGTGGATTCTACTACTTCCTTGTTCTTTAATCCAGGCCCTTATATGTGTTCATAGGCTGGATCATGTTTAATGAAAACAATTCCAAATTCTTTCTTCTGCATTTTCATGCTAATCTCCCTCACACTCTAACAGGCTCTGTGGGAAAATAGGGAGAAATACAGCTAACGACAAAGTCCCTGCTCGCTTACCAGTCTGCTGGGCAGATCAAGACCACATCGATAAAGGAACAGTGCAAGTACTAACTAGGTGGAATGAACCAAAACTGATGTAGAAAATCAGAAGAAAAAAGGAATAAATATTTATTGAGCCCTAGAATGTCCCAGGTACTTTTTTATATAATACCTTAAAAAAAAGACAAAACACCCTGATGAGTAAGCAACACTTGCCCCACTTCATGAATAAGGAAACCGAGGCTTAGAGAAATAGTAAATGAAAGGATTTAGTGCACAGATTTTATATTTTGACCTGTATTCGGATCCCACTTCACACCTACTAGCTTTATGAGCTTGGAGAAATAACTTTATTCTTCTTGGGCATCGGTATCTTCATCTGAAAAACAAAGCTACTGCTCTTTAACAGGACATTCGGCACAGTGCCAGACACGCAATAGGTGCTCAAAATGTGAGTGCTGTTAGGAGTTGGTAGGAGAGAGCCCCCGGGTCAGCTTTGTGCGGGACAGCAGCAGGGCCTGGGAGGAGGGAGCCCGCGGAAATGTGGGATGGGGTAGCAGACGGCAGACGGGTATCAGCGTCAGGTGTGGGACAGAGTGGAGCCCGACTGACGGGGTTGGGGTGAGTAGTGAGGGGGACAGGTGAGGCTGATCCACTCCTGGAGGGGCTGAAGCTCTGGCAAGCGTACGTCAGTAGCCCTGGAAAATGGTAGAGCAAGGAAGGCTCGGAGGAGTCAGCATCTATAAAGCAATAATAATCCTTCATACACTTGAAGACAAGTAATACACTTCCCCTCCAGCAGCCTCTTCTCAGAGCGCATTGCCTAAGTGTTCTGTATTACCTATCTTCAAGTCCCTTGAGCTGCTTAATGCCTTGCTATTTACACACTTCCCTTACTCCCGGTGAGTTAATACAGCATGACATGGCCTTTGGCATGGAAAGGAGATGGTTTTAAAAGCACGCTCGCTAGACACAGAAAAGAAACTAAAAGAAGCAGAACCAATGACACATACCTCTCTTCCCAGGCTTGCTAGGCCTTCCAGTGCAAATAAGAATTGCCCTGTGGGCAAAAGTGTCTTCTCTTGATGTGTAAACTTAGCTTCCCAACAAATGAGTTTGCCTGTTTATAAACTTGACAAAAGTCTTTTCATTAAAAAAAAAAAAATCGTGAGCAGAAACCTTATGAGGAGCTGTGATTCCAGATGGCCTTTGAGATTTGCTTGCTTGCTTGCTTGCTTTTTAACGCAGATGTGTTCCGTATCATGTACTTGTCCTAAGCTTCAGTGGGATACATTTCCCCCTATTTGGTCCATGTTCACAGGGCCACAGGGAAGGTACCCTATGGAAAAGATGGCAGAGGAGAAAAGCCAACACTTTCTGATTGAAGGTATGATGTTGGGATGCTGACCATAGGGAATGGGCTTGCTATGGCTGCCAGCTCCACCCTTTTCTACATGTATCTAAGGGGCAGATGTGAAAGACTCAAAGCTCTTCCATTTCCTTATAGAGAGGATGAAAAGAGATGTTCACATATTCTCCACAAGTTTTAAAGAAGGCTAGAGAGTTGGGCCCTCCCAAATTGCTGAAGGAAAGGCTATGAAAATGGGCAAATAACAGTATTTACATGCACTGTGCTCTCCGCGCTTAGATTCTTTGCATGTGGATCTGTTTGCAGGCTCGGTCCCCCAGAGAGAGATTCTGAACTGTCTTTGTGCTAAATTAAACATTAGTTTTCTCCTTGGGAACTTGATCTTCCATAGACGAGGCAACAATATCTTTCTGAGAGAGCTCCCAGCTAAGCATTTCCCTCAGGAAGAGACCAGCTCAGGAGCCTTTTCACCTCCTGTCTGCTTAGCTGGTGTGAGTGTGTGTTGCATAGGAGTTGTTACGCCTAACCAGGTCTAGAAGCCCGTAGAGCAAGGACTGGTACTCTAATCCTTGGTATAATGCTGAGGGACCCACGCTGGCTTAGCATAGAATAAATGGAAATGGTCAGAGCGGCACCCAGATCATGGAAGATTTTAACCAACCATGGGAAGGAGTAATTCCTTTACTCACTGCCTCCCAAATTCTGTACCCACAGCAATGAAAGGGAGTATGTTAAATACAAGCCGTCTCATTTCTAGTTATCTCTCATCTCCATCCTGCCCAGCCCCCAAGAGGGCTGGTTCATACTGATCTGAAAATAGGACACTATTCTATCAATTTATGGAGTAGCATAAGCCCTTAGAAAACAGACCAAATTCTTTACTGACAGATGAAAAAATTAAAGGCCATTTAAAAGAGTAGTAGAGGCTGGACTAGAACCCAAGTTTTCTATTCTGGGTTATTAAGAGTTGTCCTTTTATTAAGGACTTTTAAAAAAAGATTTATTTATTTATTTAAAAGATTTTTATATACTTATTTGTCAGAGAGAGAGAGAGCACAAGCAGGGGGAGGGGCAGAGGGAGAAGCAGGCTCCCCACTGAGCAGGGAGCCCAATGTGGGGCTCAATCCCAGGACCCTGGGATCATGACCTGAGCCAAAGGCAGACGCTTAACTGACTGAGTCCAGGCATCCCAAGAAGCCCTCCTTGACTTAATATTTGTTAAGAGGGAAAGTCTTATGTTAAGTGTTCTTACCACAGATAATAGTAAAAATTATTTTTACTAGGGCAGGAGAAAACTTTGGGAAGTGATAGGTGTGGTTATGGCCTTGGTGATGGTGGTAGTTTCACGGATGTACACTTATCCCCAGAGTTACAGAGTTGTATGTATTAAATACGAACAGGTTTTTATATGTCAATCATAGCTCAATAAAGTGGTTAAGAAAAAGAAGCTCTTCGGAGCACTGAGACCACCATATAAAGGAGGTGGTGTAGCCAGCTGGAGGATGAGTGTCCACATGCAGAGGACCAGGGTACCCCTGTCACTGACCAGCTCCAGCTGCCACCACGAGAGTGAGGCCAGCTCGTGCCAGCCCATCCTCCAACTCCGTGAGCCACACGAGTGAGTGAGCCCCCGTGAAGTCAGCAGAGGAACCATCCCGCCAACCTAGAGAATCATGGGAAACATCACATCATGATTTGCAGGCAATAAGTTTTTGGGGTGGTCTGGGGTGGTTTGTAACTTAGCAAAGGTTAAGCGAATCCAAGCTGGGAAACCTTAGCAGGGGTGATGGCTTCCCCAGCGCTGGTTACTTAACATCTCCGAGACTCATTTTCTGCTTTTTATGGTGGTAGAAACTGTGCCAAAGCTTGCGAGGATTAAATGAGATAATACGCGGGAGCAGCTAGTGTGTGGTCTGGCCCGTGGGGAAGCTTCACAAACATTCCTTTCCTTGCTTGCTCCTTTGTCCCTTCTCCCTGGGCTCTGATTTGAGCCCCCCTTCCTTTGTCATCTCCCTTTGTCATCTTTATCACTCTCACTTCATGTGCATCAACATCCTTAGAGGCTCTCCCAGCTTGCCGGTCCTCCGAACAGCAATTTATTTTTTCCCTCCTGGATGATGGCCTGGTGCTGTCATTCCTCCTAACTACCAAATTTCCAGCATTCTTATTACGCTCTAGGGAACACATCTGCCTTCGGTAGTCTCCCCTTAAAATAGAAAAGGGTTAACCTCATAAAGATGTCACTCCCCCTTGTACTGCTATGCTGCCCTTGGGAGAGTCAAACAGCATAGCAAATATAGATGGGCAATGTAATTGCATTCGATCTTCGAGGTCACAGAAGACTTTGCTAGCTCCAACAGCGTGCAGGGGAAAAGGTAAGCATGTTCCATCTTGAAGAGCCGTGTTTCTGAACTCACCTTTTCTTTTTTTTTTTTGTAGCACATTATTCCCAGTCCCTCATTCTTCCCACCTTACACTTCCCAATAAGTGAATAAACAAAGAGGACATGGTAGAGTGGCACTATATTCTACTTACTATACTTACCAGCGATACGGTCAGAGAGTCCTGGCCTAGGAATTAGATGTTGAAGGTCCTAGTGATACTAACTAGTCAGGTAACTTAGCCAGTCCTTTTACCTCCTTGGTACTCACTTTCCTTCTTGGAAAAACAATACGGGACACCTGGTGAGTGGCTTGGATCACCTCAGAGGCCCCTTTTGGGTGGATACACTTTGAATAAGTTCCCTGGTATTTCACTTTTGCTTTTCACATTTCAGTGTCTCCTTTAAATGTATCTGTTAGGAAGAACTGAAAGAAGGAAAGGTGACAAGGGGGAGGGTGTTTTGTTTTTTTTAAAGGAAATACTAGTGAGGAGGGTCTGAAGTAATCTTGGGAGCAAGGTCCAGCTGTGGCAAAGGCCGAGTGCACAGCCCTATTAAGTGCCTAACACTCTTCCTGGGAGTCAGGAACAAATCACTCCGTCGCTGACCCTATTTGTTGGAGCTTAGGGTTCCAGTATGAAAAACAGTTGTAGGCCTAGAGTTTGATTCATTAAATTTCTTTTTAGAGGAAGTACTGTTTTTGTTTGCCTAGATTATCCCAGCTACACTTGGAACATTTCTGTGGGTGAAGAAGATTCCCGAATGAGTACCCTTGTGAAATAATTCATGAAATATAAAATGTGAAATGCAAAGGAAAAGACTCTTACGGAGCCTGCCTTCCTTAGGTATTGACTAGTCTGTCTGTCTCTCTCGTATACACACAACTGAAAAGTGCAGATTAATGGGTGGGATTTTATACGTGTCACCACTTCATTTTAAAAATATGTTTCTGCTTTCAAGAGGAACACAAAAGAGAGTCACTGAGAAATTGGTCTGGGGGAGGGGAATTCAATCCACTGCCTCTTTTTTTTTCTTCTTATCACTAAAACCCTAAGCAGAGAGTGTAATCACCTATTTCCCAAGGGCAGCCCTAAGCCCTTAAAACTCAGATCTGTTTAGGGATTTAATAGAACTGGAAAAAAAAGGAATGCACAGGATCTGCTCCAAACAAATCAACAGAGGAAAATGTACCCAACCAAATATTAAATCTAGAGGATTTCTTTGATAGCATCATTCCCTCCCTCCCTGTCTCTTGATTTAGTTAGAGCACAGCTCTGCAAATTGCATCTTTATGATTCCTAGAATCTTTGGGGTCTGTGGATCCCATCTTGGGCTCCAGGCCAGTCCGGTACATTTTCTTTCACAAAACAAGATGAAACTAGCAGGAAGCCAAGAGGGTCATTTGGTTGTGGCTGTCATTCCATTTTGTTTCCAGGGGTAGACACACTCAGCTTCATTGTCTGTTAGATTAGAGCCTTAGAGATGGTGATTTTGTCTAGTAACTTTTAAACTCCTTAGCTTTTCTTCTAAGATTTTTTTTTTTAGATGAAAATGTCTTGGTATTATGCTATGCAACATTGCTTTTTCTTTTTAAAAATACTAAGATAAGGAAGTCAAGTTGCCTTTTTTCCAATAGATCGAGTCTTACTTTTGCTTAGAAAACGTACCCCAGGTCCCCATCACACACGTGCATATGCACACACCCCCCCCACACACATACACCCTTTTTTACCATGATTATTTTTAGTATATGGACACAAATTGGTTAGTGGGTGACTTACCAAGAACACAGAATGAAGAAACACATTAAAAAGTATGGGAAAGAAGATCAGTTTTAAAGGAAATTGCTCCAGAAGACAAGAGTATGCCAAGTTGCAGAAACTAAGAAAGAGAACATTGTATCACAGCGCTAAGTGTAGAGTGACAAGGCACCTCCATTCTGGTCCAAGTTTTACTGCTAGCTAAAAGAATGACCTTGTGGCCAGTCACCCCTCCTTTGCTGCTTAGTTTCCCCATCTGCAACCCAGAAATGTTGGATTCCACAGCACTTTGCTTGGTTGGACTGTTCTTGTCATACAGGATTCAGCTCAAATATCACCTGCTTGGAGAGACCTTCCTGGCTATCCTAACTCACGTATACACACGGTTGATCTCTCTTTCTCTCTCCTCCTCCCCTATCACTACAGAGGTGTTGTCTTCATAACTTTTCTCACCATCTGAATTTATGTCACTCCTTGTTTGCTGGTGCATTTCCTATCTTTCCCCACTGGAACGCAAGCTCTGTGAGACCAGGAAGCTTGTCAGTCTTGTTCACTACATGTGCCCCAGCCCTTAGCAGTTCCTGGAGCATTTTGGATCCACAGTAAATATTTGTTGAATGAATGATCATATCAATGGCTTTGAAACTAGAGATGTCTTTCTTTCTTTCTTTTCTTTTTTTTTTTTAAGATTTTGTTTGAGAGAAAGAGAGAGCGAGCATGAGCGGGGTGAGGGGCAGAGAGAGAAGCAGGCTCTCCACCGAGTAGGGAGCCCGATGCGGGGCTCCATCCCAGGACTCTGGGATCATGACATGAGCCAAAGGCAGACGCTTGACTGACTGAGCCACCCGGTGCCCGAAACTAGAGATGTCTTATGAGTCTTTCAGGAACGGAGGTATGAAAGAGAGAACGAAGAATGCGTGGTGGGCCTCCGAAGTCCCCACCTCCTGTTGGATTATGCATTTTATACATATAAAACAGCACGTTTTTAATCACACTGAAGTATATATATAGAGAGAGCCATATTTATGGGTATAGGTATAGATATGCTTTAATGTGATTAAAAACATGGTTCTAGTGCTACAGCCATTTGAAAGACACAAGAGTGTGATGATCATTTAAGATTTTTCCCAGATTGAAATTCCAAAGCCCAGCCTCTCCTAGGTAGAAAACATTGGTACAAGGACAAGGATGATGGAGAAGTTACATATACCGAGCGACTGCTGTATGCTGGGTCCTGCGTTAGTCCCTTGCGCCGCACAGGAGAGACAGAGAGACAAAGTTCTTATTTGATGGAGTTTACATTTTCATGGCGGGCGGGGGAGGACAGAGCGTAAAACAAAGGAATGAGATAAATTTAACTAATGATACAGCGCACAGCTCTTTGTTCCTTCAAGCGGCTGATTGGAGATTGATTTGGATTAATTAAACGGAAGCAAATCTGGGAAACACTTCAGGAAGTAGAAAGTGATAAGCATAAACAAACAGCTACCCTCAGAATAGGAGATGGGCTCCTTTGCCGGTGCTTGGACAGCTGCCTGCACTGTGGTCCGCTCCGGCCAGTCTGTGCAAAATGCGGTTCCGATGCTCCTGGGGAGGGAGGTGGTCATGTCAGCATCGTCTGTGCTTTGGAGCTGTTGTGATCGTTTTGTTAGAAGTCACTGAGATTTGAGAATTAAAGAGAAACTACGGAAAGGCAACCTTGGGGGAAAAGAAGAATACTGCCCCTCCTTTGCAATAGAAAACAAATAGGAAATTAGCATCAGGACCAAAAGGAGGTAGAGGACAGTAGGTTCTCCCGGGGGCAGGCCAAAGCAGTAAGTGTAATTTGCAGTCATCGTCATAATACCCTCTTACATGTACGCAACCCATATTGCCTGCACGGAAACCCTATGCTATAAATAAGGCAAGTGGACAGGGTGCCTGTGTGGTTCTGTCGGTTAAGCGTCCGATTCTTGATTTCGGCTTAGGTCATGATCTCAGGGTCGTGAGATCGAGCCCCCTGTTGGGCTCAGCGCTGGGTGGGGAGCCTGCTTAGGGTTCTCTCTCTCCCTCTCCCTCTGCCTTCCCCACTCTAAAAACATAAATAAGGCAAGTGTAGCTTTTTTTTTTTTTTTTAAAGATTTTATTTATTTATTTGACAGAGAGAGAGATAGCAAGAGCAGGAACACAAGCAGGGGGAGTGGGAGAGGGAGAAGCAGGCTTCCCGCCGAGCAGGGAGCCTGATGTGGGGCTCGATCCCAGGACCCTGGGATCATGACCTGAGCCGAAGGCAGACGCTTAACGACTGAGCCACCCAGGCGCCCGGCAAGTGTAGCTTTTTAAAATTTTACATATGGGAAACAGACTCGGAGAAGTTGAGAAATGCTAATAATATCTTACTTTTGAATAACAAATTTGCAGTTTACAAAGTATGGACGCACTCATCATCTCAGTTTGTTCTCTGGGGCATTATTATTTCCATTTTAGAGACTGGTAAAGGAACTCAAACTGGCCCACACTAACTCTGCTGGTGAGCAGAGATGCACCCTCCTGACCCCTGGGCCTGTCTGTGCAGGGCGCACAGCTGACGGAGTGGAGGAGCTGAGCCCCAAATACATCACTGAATTTGCATCTACGGTGAGGGCACTGAATGTCTTGCGCTTCCAGGAGCATACCCACACATGATTTGAAGCCATGACTCTCCCAGAAAGAATGTCAATCATGAATGGAATGAGGATGTCAAGCACCCGGGGCACATCAAATCTAGAATAAGGGAGGCTGAAAAAAGGGAGTCTTGTTTTTGGGGTTTTTTTCTTTTTAAAAATTTATTAATTTGTAAAAATGAATACAAGGCAAGGCAAGAGAGCTTTTTTTAATTTAGGAAAGCCCACAATTTGCTACCCGTATTTCTTGTGGATCTAGTGAGCCAACTCATAGATCTTGGGAGAGAGGGCTCGAAGGTTGTTATGAATAGAAACTTGATCTGGAATCAAAGAAGCAGCTTTGCCTCTGTAACCGAGATTGGTCTAAGTTTTTCTCAGTGCTCTTGCTTATTTTGGAATGAGTATCTTAGATGGAACTTAAGGGAGAGAACTGCAGCTCTTTGCTGAAAAGTGATTTTTGAATCCATTCAGATCCAAGTTGAATCTGTTTTTCATGCTGATGGGGGTTTTCTCATTACCCGGAGAAAATGCAGCAGTTCGTAATTGATGGGATTTTGCTTCAAAGTGGAATATATCTTATTTATCTTTGTATTTCTAGGGCTTGCAACAGTGCCAGATACCTAGTAAGTAAATGTTTGTTGAAATTAAACTGTGGGGAGCATGAAGTTTTGAAGGACTCCAATCCTTTCTATTTCTGTGACTAAACGTACCATTCACCTGAAGTGAGACGCTGCTCTTCAAGAGAGCCTTTTGGTTCAGTGTTTGTTTTGTTTTTAAATCACAGTCATTAAGTGTTTAACATGTCAGGGACTCTTCTAAGCGTTTTTAGAATATGAACTCAAGTGTCCTCATAATCACATGATGAAGTAGGTACAATCTTATTTCCATTTGACAGATGAGGAAGGCACATGCCCAGGTCACTCAGCCACGAGTGGTGGAGTCAGGATTTGAACAAAGCAGGATGATGCCACTGCCCATGTGTTTAGTATGTTTAGTTTCCTACTGCATATAGGAGAAGGTCATGACACAGGTAATATCAGACTTCAGCTCACACATGACTCAGGCCTGGGTTTGGAACCCCAAGTGCAACAAGGCATTTGAAAGTCAGTAGTGATTAGCGCTAACTCATTGTCTGAGGTGCAGATGAAATTCAGAGTGAATGCCTAGGGGCTACAGATTCCTCTTTGAGACCGTTTCCAGCCTCCTGGTTTTCAAGAGGTGGAACACACTGGAACATGTAGGGTCTGTGAGTGACAAATAGGTTTTGACTTGCACGCCAAGGGAGGTTGGTAGTAACCCCCTGGAGGGCTGTGAGGAGGGTTCTAAGGTGATATCCAAGCTTGGTGGGAAGAGGGCCATGGTGGTTCATTATTGATATCTGCTCTGGGCAGAGAGAAGGCAACATGGCTGACAGGCCCCTGGAATGGATTCTTCAGGACCAGGAATCCAAATCTGGGGGATCTTGAAGAGAGATTCCTGGTGAAATGTTAACTCATTCCATGAAGGAATACACCAAGATCTGATGACACCACTTTATGAAGTTAGTTTTGAATAGGTTAAATACATTGTAGCTTTAGGTTGTAAGTGCCTTAAAGACGGTACATTCCTTGAAGACATTATAACCTCTGTTCTGAGAGCTCAGGGAGAAGGTGACTGAATTTTTTTTTTCAGTATTTTGTAAAGTGAAGTGCAAAGTCAGCTTCATTCCCTCCCTAACTTGCACCCAGATTGCCCCTAAGCCCTTCTTCTGTGGAAACTTATGATCAGTATTCTGAGGGAAGTCCATTTTTTGGTAGAAGCAGAGACAGAAACAGTGTAGAAATGGGAAAATGATGCCCCAAATGTGAGATCACCAGAACTTTCTTTTGGGAGTCAAATTCTGTGATAGCTGCCTTCGAAAAAAAATTTAGCAAATATGTGTTGAGGTATGATGTCCCAGCCCCATTTTAGGTGCCAAAATAGAGTAGCAATTAAGACAAGTTCTATGCTCTCCTGGAAAGTACTTTCTCATCAATAGCTTCCTTTTACCCTAGAAGGTAAGTGATAGAGCATCCTGAGTATGTCAGTTCTCTGAGTTAAATGCCAAGTTTTGTGTGCTGGCATATATGCATGGGCAGTGTGGACAAATACCATAGTTGTCAGGTTCTCCAAACACTCAAGGGCCAAAGAACCTGACGGTGAGGCTTGTGGTGGCAGGACGAAGAATCCACTGAAACTAGGCCTAGTGCAATTCTTCACTCTACACAGAGCAACCAGTTCTAGGAGATCCAAGTGTTTCCTTTCTTTGTGTATCCGTTCATTCTGGTTTCAGGAATCTGAACAGAAAGCACACGTAGCTTTCTTCATGCCTAACATATTTCCTTCACCTTGGACTTCTGTTACTTATTTTGTTAGCTATCTAAGCATTTTCCTTTTTTCTCAAAGGCAAGCGGTCCTCTAGCAGCAGCTGAACTCTTTTTGTTCTGTTTTGCACTTTAGTTTTGAGCCCAGTCCAGCGATTTGTTACTTTGTTTTTCAGCGACCTCCTACCATTTTGAGGCTTCCTCCCCTCCCACCTTGACCTCGAACTCCAAATTTATGTCTCCGTGTCATTGTGGGGAACCTTTTGGTGAAAAGGATAAAGCTGAATTGGAGCTTCGTCGGGGGGATTTTCATAGCAACACTGACTCTTTATTATTAGCTGTGCACTCCAGGCTGCTAGAGCTCATATTTTGGCAGTGGACCATCAAACACCCTATTTTTAAGAGCCTTTAACTTAGTTGTAAACATGTGCTGGGACTGGGGCTCACTTTCTTTACTCATATTTACCAAGAGCAGTTTAACTGTTGAAAAGTTGTTATTAAAAAAAAAAAAAAAGCTCAGACCTCAGTACTGTTTTTCCACTCATCTAACTCAAAACTATGCATGATCTAAAAAAAGAAAATTTGGCATTTAGTTGCTTAATTTGATGGTCCAGTCATACTGGTAATTGAGGCGGAGAAGAAATGGAACTGCTAGGTCATTTTACTTTGACAGATGCCCATCAAACACGCATGGAGGGAACGATGGCTTCTACACACATGATTGACCAGAACAGCTCAAAGAGAAGCAGTCCAGTATGCTGAGGAAATTGTTTATGCCCTAAAAGTCTTCTGTATTTAGAATAAAAGTGTTCTATAGACACATCTCCTGGGCACTCTTCATTCTGGAGACTTTACTAGTTCCATTAGGAGAACGTAAATAATATCCCAAACTCTCACTGGCTTGTAAATACAGAGATATATTCAGAAATTTGGTGAAGGGAAGATTATCACAAATATGTCTATTTCTTTTATCTCTGGGAGGAATTTAGACAAGTGCCACAGAATACATATTAACCTTTTGAGGAGATGGTGACCTACAGGAGTTTCAAGAATTTAAATGTTCAAAAGGAGGGGTTGAACTTTGACATCTTCCTCTTGTGATTTAAGATTCTAAAAGTTCCACTGTTCGGTCAGCTGAACAGAGCTGCTTTGGGGCTTTGGTGATTCTCTAAGTAGTACCCTCCATAATGACTCCCTTCTCTCAGCCTCCTGGTATGTCATCAGACCCTTGATTGTACCTCATTGTTAGTTTTGTAGTGGGGCATTAATTGACCGGTGACATTTGCCAATCAGGTATGACAACGAGTTAATTCCATTTCATTTCATCTCCCCCCTTGTTGAGCTGCAGGTATTCCATAGATACAACCTAACTTACAACAGCCATTTGATGGAAAAGCATCATGCTGTGAAATCATCTTGCCTAGTTTGCATGTCTCTTATCTCCCTAGGCCATTCCGAAAGCTCCCTGTGGCTTCTGTGGGATGAGCTGGTAATTCTTCCTGATGAATGTTCCTTTTGAGTGAGGTACCACTCTGGGCCCTTGGCCGTATTCCGAAAAATCTCAGCTGGTTCTGTCTCAGGGCTGGCCTTCTATGTATGAGTTGTTATACGCTCATTGACTTCGTGGTGCTTATTCAATCCGAAACATACCTAATTGTTTTGTTTTATGGGTTATATTTCCTCCACTATTGAATGTGAGTTCCTAAAAATTTAAAATAGAATCAAAATTAATTTCATGTCAGCAGGAAGATTTTTTTTTTTCCTAAAAAAATCGTAAGAATATTTCTTCCCTCCCTTGGGGGGGGGTGGATACTATTCCCTACCCTGGACCTTTTTCAGAATAAACAGAACTATAATTCTGCATCTGTGCCCTCCTGTAGTTACATGTGTGTGTGACTGTTCAGTGAGTAGCAAAGAAAAGGGGCCATAGTGCATCAGAAGAAAGAACACGTATTTATGTTTTCAGAACTTTCAGGAGGGAGAAGAATTTGCAGACTTGAGCTCTTAGAATTTCCTGTAAAAATTCTTATTACGGTTTTTGTTCAAAAGTTGGATGGTAATTGTATTATCTGTTGATGCATAACAAATTACTCCAAAACATAGCACTGAAAACCGTAAATTTTTCTTATCTCACAGTTTTTAAGGGTGGGGAATTCAGAAAGGTCTCTCAGGAGATTGCACTCAGTCATTGGCTGGGGCTGCGGTCACTTCAAGACTTGAGCAGGGATGGAGGATCTGCTTCTGAGTTCATTGACATGGTTGTTGGCAGCAGTCGGTTGGCTGTTGGCCAGAGGCTTAGTTCCTTGCCACTTTGGCCTGTCCTTAGGCTGCCTATGTATTCTCAGGTCACAGCAGCTGGATTCCTCCAGAGACAGTGATCCAAGAGAGTGAGAACCAATACATAAGCCACAGTCTTTCACAACCCAGTCTCAGAAACAACAAACCTTTGCTTCTGCCATACTCTGTTGACTTCATAGGCCAATCCTGACACAGTGTGGGAGGGGTAAGAACAAGGATATGAACACCAGGGAGTAGGTATCATTGGGGGCCATCTTGGAGGCTATTGAACATATTACTGTATAAACACTGGCCAGTAGCCCAGGTTACTATGTCCCCTACTGTGATTTTGAGGAAGGTTATACCACTGACTACTCTAAAATTAGGCCATCCATTCATTTCACATGTATTTATTGTCAGCTACGTACCAGGCACTGTTCCAGGCACTTAGGATACATCGGGGAGTAAAACAAGGATCCTCACCCTCATGAGTCTTATATTCTGTTGTATAGTTTGCTTTTCATGTAACAAATGCCGTGGGTCAGGGGGCCCACGTGATTAGGGTAAGTACATGGACCTCAAACCATTGTTTCACGTTGGCTTGCATTTGACCAACTTCAGCAGGAAACCGGGAGGGCTATTTTCCTTATCTGCAAGAATAAGGGGAGGCTTTTTAAAAGACTAGTAACAATACAATCTCTCCAGTGATTACATTCTTCTGTTAACTGTCTTAAATGATTACTTCTCTGTCTTTGATAGCTAAGTGAGGAAGTAAAGTCCATTACATAAGAATTAAGGGAAGTAAAGTCCATTACTTAAGAATTAAGGTTTGGGAGTCGACCCTCCTGGATTTGAGTCAGAACCCTCCTGCTTTCTCACTGTGTTACCTGGGCCTCTTGTGTGAATCCTCGGAGTCTCTGTACAACGGTGCGAACAGGAGCACGTATCTTGAAGTCGTAAGCAGTAAACGACTGAAAGCACTTACCATAGGATTTGCTACATAGATACCACTCAGTTTTACCTGCCTTTTCTTCATTTCTGACGGCATCTGACTGGCCCTTACCAGAGATGCTACCGGAAATGACCTCTCGTTCAACTCAAACTAAACCATCCGAGACAGATGTGTAAAAGTGCTTTCAATATCTACCTGGTGGTTTCCTACTAATGCTGTTCCTGTTGCAGTATTTAGCTAAGTCCTCTGTCGGAGAGGGGTCTGGAGAGGAAAGATGCATGCGCTCTGGGGTTTCTGCCTTCATCGGTCAGCCCCAGGCACCTGAGCCAGAAAGGCCCATGATTTTCCTCGGCCCAGCACTGAGCAGGCAGCTGCTTCCTGCCAAGGGGGTGCCTGCCTTCCCGAGGCCGGGAAGCCTGTGGCCCCGCTCTCGGCTCCTCTCTCATCTTCCTTCCTGGAGTGGTACCATTAGAGAAATTGGTGGTGACGGCGTAGGGACGCTCGTACCACCAGCCCCAGAAAGAATATACAAACTGAGCCAGGGGTATGTTTTGGTGGGGGGCGGGGCAGTATATTTTTAGAGATACCTGGTAGTTTGGAGCTCTGTGCATTTTAGATTATATGTATATACACACATTATATATATGTGTGTGTGTGTATATACATATATACACACATATAAAAACATGATATGTTTATGTATGTGTGTATATATATATATATAAATATATGATATGTTTATGTATATATATCTTCTCCTAATTTCCCTTTGCCTCCATTGGGCAGGAAGTGTGTGCATGGCTGACATATAATCCCTCGACTCATTGGAAGAAATGAACAAATGTGACCAATTTCCAGGGAGCCATGGGCTCTGAATTAGTTAAGAGGAAAAGCATTCTAAGGACACAAGGGTGGAGGAGGGCTGGGGAGGAAGGCACAGATGCTTTGAAGACGAGCAATCCTGAGTTTGAATCCTGGCCGTAACGTTGTTGGCTCTGTGACCTCGACGGATGGTATTTTTTTAAACCGATCTAGGCCCGTTCATAGAGAGGATGGAATGATATACCAGCCCGTGAGAAGCACATAGCACTTAGAACAATAAAAAAACAAGCAAAAAAAGAAGGTCCCAGGAAACATTTCTTTTCCTCTCTGAACTCTTTAACAATTTTCTACCTTAATCAAGTTAACACATCACATTGTTTTTATTAAGAGAAGATATTTGCAGCTTCTGGGGCTTTGGTTCTCAAACATTACTGTATATAGTAGTCACTGGGGAGTGTGCTAAATTGCTGGGCTCCCCTGGCAGAAATTCAGGAGCTCTGGAGTTTGGGGATTTCTATAGAAGATCCTCAGGCCACATTTGGAGACACAGACTTGGGGGTAACTCCAAGTCTTGGAAAGTTTTGAAATCATCTTGGCTTAAACATTTTAGACATTTGTGGAGGTCAGATAGGAAACACAACCTTTGAGCTTTGAAGATACTGAACCGTAGGTGTTTCAGAACTCTCAGGGTACTCCCACGTGACTTCTGGGTGCTCTAGAAGGCACAAAAGCAGAGCTTTGCCAGGATGCACCTTCCATTCTGTGGTAAATCTGCCGACTTCATGTGCGACCTGGCTGGAATAGTTTGCTCCTTTCCACAGGCACCATATCAGAGCGCAAGCAGGAACAGGACACCCAGGAATATGTGTGGAATGCAGGCCTGAGGCTGAAGGACAAGTAGAACCAGAGGGCTTGGGAAGATAATGAATGCCGAGACACTGAGGGCTTACCTCGGAAATGATGGTGACTGCCCACCGGGGTGCAGGGGGCTTGGAGCCCCAGCAGAAGACGGGTTGTCTAACTGACCTTCTGTGTCTGTTGGATTCATTTTTAATTCCATCTCAAGACGTAGCTTGAATCCCCTGTCTGATCACTACCTTGGCCCAGGTCAGTACCCGCTCGCCCCTCGACTGACGCAACAGCCGCCTACCCTGGCTCCCATTTAGTACATGCCAAGTAGAACAGCGAATGTTGCCTTCTTACTATATAAAGTTGTTCACATCATACCCCTGCTTAAAACTGAAGTGGCCTCCCGTTGTGTTTAGAATCCGAACTCATTCATGTCTGTAAGTCCTTCCTTCACAGACTGTGTCCTGTTCCGCGTTTCAAGCCACCGTGGCCTTGCCTACTCTACTCCAGCCCCGTGTGGAGCACCCAGGTCCCTGCATGAATCAAGGTCTTTCCTCCCGAAGAGCCCTGTCTCATGTTACTTCTCTAACTCGTCACCTGGCAGGCTCCTGCTTAATTTTTACATCTCAGCTTAAATGACAGCCTGACTAACTGCCTCTTCTAAAGAGGTTTCTCTTATTGTTTTCTTTACACTTACTACAATTTGCCCTGCCTTTATTTATTTACCTATTTTTTGCCCATCTTGGTCCCTCCCCCTCTTTAGAACAGAAATCCATTTTGCTCTCTTCCTCACCAGAGTACCCGCGGTACCCAGCCCAGCGTTTGCGCATACCGGTTGCTCATTTGTTGAGTGAACAAGTACCGTGACTTCCTGTGTTCCACAGGATAGGGTATGAAGAAGAAGTGTCAGGAATACCTGCTTATTTTCCAAACAAATTCATCCTTCTAGAACATGACATGGAAGGAAATTGCAGGAGTGTGCAACTAGAGACTCACTCACCCAAACTGAAATTCAAGGAACCAGAGATCCTTTCATTCTGTTTTCCAGGCCTTCTCTTGCCCGGGTGAGAGCCAGGCTGGGTCCATGTGCTAGAACACTGGTACCTCACAGTTTACGGGTGCTTTCAGCTGCCTTCACGGCTAACATATGTAACTGATGATCTGACGATGGGGAGGAAAGGAGTTCTGGAGCTGGGTTGTATGAAACTAAAGTTTGCATCAACAGGACCATAGATTTTCTCACAGCCGGCCCCATAGTGCATGCTGACACTTAGGACAAGATGCACAGCCCAGCTCAGGGTGACAGGGAGGCTTTACGCCAGATGTCCTTAGGAACGTGTCAGATTGCTCTCTTCTTTCTTGGGCCTCCTGGGTACCAGGAAGGAAGAGAGTGAGTCATTCTGACCTGTCAGAGTAGGTGAGTGAATGTCTACATGAAGATAAACCAAAAACATTAAAACTTTTTTATTTGTTTTTTTTTTTAAAGATTTTATTTATTTGTGTGAGAGAGAGACAGCACGAGCAGGGTGGGGGGGGCGGTGTAGGGAGAGGGAGAAGCAGGCTCCCCGCTGAGCAGGGAGCCCGACACGGGGCTTGATCCCAGGACCCTGGGATCATGACCTGAGCCAAAGCCAGATGCTTAACCAACTGAGCCACCCTGGCACTCTAAAACTTTGTGATTTCAAAGGAACAAAATCTTAAAAGGGTATATGAAAGAACTAGAAGCATGGAAGCCATTCACAAGATCCTAGGTACAAGGCCTAGTTTAAATTTGAAGTTTGATTTGACCATGACAAATAAAAGGTAGTTCTACTTTATACAATAAATAGTAAGCTTGTGGGAAATCTAATCCCAAGAGGTAGTAGGCTAAATGAAAATATAAGTGTGAATTAAATTAGATGAAACATGAATATATTCATATAAACATATATATATTAGATGAAATATATAAATACATAAATAATCATAATGGGTTACTCAGGGAGTGTTTGGGGATATCATTTCCAATCTTTGCATTTTGTAACAAGGGCAACCACGTTTTTCCAAGAACATCCCTTGGTACCATTTCGCCCCTTATCCTTTCAATAAATGTTTATTCAGCACCTTCTATACATACGGCACCAGGCCATGACCAGGGTCGGATGTTGCCAGTTTTCCCTGGGGGGGGGGGGCCAAACCTGTCTGGTTGAGAATGTCCTTTATAATATACCTGGTAGGACTGAGGAAGGTGGCCCAGGTTGTCGAAAATAGGTTAGGGACCCCATACCATATATTTTGGAAGCTTCCTAGTGCCCCCTATGTACTCTGATAGAACTTCTAGAATTGGCACCTGTTGTTTTAAGTAGGACACGTGTTTGGTCCTTTCAGTTATGAATAAGAACCCAGTTTCTCCCTGGTTGCTGTGACACCTGCTTCCAGCTCAGATTGCTGACTTGGTTTGTCCTCTGGCCTCTAGTCTGGACGTCGGGGGGCTGGGATGGAACCATGCCTGCCCCGGCCACTCCTCTGGCAACTTCCCCTTGTGGACCATACCGTGCCAAATATTTATTCTGGGTACAAAATGGGTCTCCGTTATCTTCTCGACAGAATAATGAAAAGTTGACACGGGGCAAGAATTTGGGAGGCATCTTGGAAAAGGGAGGAAAAGGTTGAAATCATCTGCCCCGCTGCCCTGTTTGCCTGTGGCTTAGGTTATCGTAGCAGGAGTTGAAACAAAGAGAAGACGGTGACAGTACCCTGTGCGGAATGCTCAGTATGCCTCTTAGATACGGCTCTGGTCACCAGCCCACGGGAAGGAGGCTGTCATTGTCTGGGGGTGGGTGAGGCTTCAGGAAAAAATCTGTGGTATGAGGAAATGTTACACAAACTGGTCTTGCTTTTATGAGGAAAGAGGGGGGATAGCAAGATGACATGAGGGGGGATAGCAAGATGACATAAAAATGATTCCAAACTACCACTCAGAGTTAAAGGTGTTGTCTTTGAAGTGATCCAGAAAGACTCCGTTTTGGGGCCTAGCGGGTCACATGCTCTAGCCAGCAGCTCTGTGGCTGGGTGGGGTACGAGGTCACCTTTGACTCCGTGCCCTTCTGTGGCATTCATTTTCATCTTTAAAGCTCGTCAGCTAGGGCAAAGCTGAGCAAGATCTCCTCCGCAGAACTGGTCCCAGAAGACCTTAGAAAGTGTCCTTTCTTCATAAAGTTCTGCTTCAGTTTGCCTCAAGTTTTTTCCTTTGCTTTTTGTATCTCACACCTGCCCCCAAAGACCCCACTGTGGGAAGAAAACAAGCAAGTTAAAAAAAAAAGAAAAAAAAGAAAAACTGGGTGAATTGCTGTGTGCTCCTAGTCAGAGGACTTCAGAGCATGTTTTCAGGGTATACAGATCGCCTGGTTCAGGCAGCAGAATCACCTGGAGTGTTTCATGAACTGCAGGTCCAAGGGTCCTGTCTCAGACCTTGAAAATCGACATTTCTGGCATAGGGCCCAAATACCTGCCTTTTCCATAACGTATGAGGGCCTGCATGAGGCCAGCTATTTTACTGTCTTTTATTCACGAATCTATCCCAAACATCTAGATCACTTCCTAAAAACACCTGAGACAGGATGGGGCTCTGTAAATATTTATTGAATGAATGAATGCACCAAAGCCTAATAGGATCTGTTAGGGTTGCTTTTCAATTAAACAGTAGCAGAAACCATCGGCAGGAGAGAGGAGTCTTTATTGGGAGGAAGACAGACTTGAAAAGAGGAAGGAGAGAAGTCAGTTTGAAGAATGGGGCAATTTCTGAGAGGCTAGGCCAAGGTGGGGCAATGAAACAGAGACTTCGTGCCACAGAGCATTGGGCAGCACTTGACAGATGAGGAAAGAAGCTTGAAAAAAAGGGAAATGCAATGAGGCAGTGGTTAGAGCAATGGTTCTTAAACTTTAGTGAGCCCTCCAAATCCCCTGGGAGGCTTGCTAGCCCACTGAGCGCTGTCCCCCTCCATCCTGAGTCTGTGATTCAGCATGTCTGGGTGGGGCCTGAGGATTTGCATTTGTGACAGGCTTCCCAGGGGACACTGATGCTGCAGGAAATCTGCCTTGTGAACCACTTAGAGTTAGATTGTTGCTTTCAGGAGTCCGATGGGCTGGGGTATGAATCCTAGCTCTGCAGAGCCTTGCGAGCTGTGGGACCATGAGGGTTTATCTAGCCTCTGGATCTCAGTTTCCCTCACATGTAAAATAGGGATAATAACGATGATTAGGTGTTGCAACGCCTACTGAGTTGATTCATGTAAAATATTCAGCAAAGTGCTAACACATCCAAGCACTTACTATCTTAAAAATTATGACTTTGGGGGCGCCTAGGTGGCGCAGTCGGTAAGCTCCTGACTCTTGGTTTCGGCTCAGGTCATGA
The DNA here is from genome assembly GCF_004348235.1 of Phoca vitulina. Lineage (NCBI taxonomy): Eukaryota > Metazoa > Chordata > Mammalia > Carnivora > Phocidae > Phoca > Phoca vitulina. The sequence goes on from NW_022589737.1 coordinate 16,086,436, forward strand.
TCTCAGGATCGTGAGATCGAGCCCCGCGTCGGGCTCCCCACTCAGCGTGGAATCTGCTTGAGATTCTCTCTCCTCCTCCACCTGCCCCTCCTGCTAGTGCTCTCTCTCTCTCTTTCTCTAAAACAAATAAATCAATCTTTTAAAAAAAAATTACTACTTTGTCCATTGCGACCTCTGTAACTCTTAGGGGGAAATGAAGCATCTAGTTGCTCTTCCAATGAAAGAAGAGCTAGGGCTTTGTAGAACCAGCATAATATTTAATAAGAGGATGGACTAGTTCAGATTCCAGTACGACAAAACTGTTTATTTCTGTGCCACAGTATAGTGGTCAACTAGGTAAAATTAACTCCTGATAGGGAAGTGCCCAAAGGCTTATTTTTGCAGTTTGGCCTAACTGGAGATGGATGGTGGTGATAGTTACACAGAAATGTGAACATACTTAATGTCACAGAGCTGAACATTTAAAAATGGTTAAAATGGTAAATTTATGTTATATATTTTACTACAATAAAAACAGATGTGGATGGCCCAAGTATTACTTTCGGCTCTCTCCCTGATGATCTCCTATAGGGAAATTCATTTTAGCGTGTAGTTTAGGAACTATTGTTCAAATGAGCCTCCTTAGCTTGAAGGGTGACTACATGCTGAAACACATATTGGCTATCTTCTGGGGCGAGCTCTCAGGGCCTGCCATTGTCAGTGCATTCTCTAATAAATCAGTTTTAAAGATGAATCCAGTGATGTTTTAAGGTCCTAATGTTGAATTGCAATCACTTCTCATGCACAAAAACCCACATTTCTGGATTCTCATTGGGTAATTGAACAAGAAAATACCCTGGAGGACTTGGCCTAAAACAGCCTATCTTTTGCTTTGAACTTTTCATTTGTGAGATGATGAACTTGGTTGAAAATATAGGCCATTCCCTCTTTCTAGTTACACAGGCCTTTATCTGGTGTCTGAGCCTTCTTTTGATGGTTATAATACTATACTGGCAAAGAAGGGTACCTTTGTTCTTAAAATCAAATACTATACCAATGGGGGGGAAAAAGGCCTCCTAATAAAAAGCATAAGAAGGATCTGGGGAAAATCATTTAGAAAAGCAAATGTAGACAACTTTCAATTGCCCAGCTCAAGTGAAACTCCACATCATAGAGGTGGTCCCCCTATTATAAGCAAGTTGGATTCCAAAAGCTTGTCAGTGGGCTGTGTATAAGGTGGCATGCATTTTCCTATAGCACCATCTCTATATGTAAGACTGTATTTTGCGCTCTAGCATGGTACCTGGAAAATCAAGAAGAGATGTCTTTGCTGGACTCAGCCATGAGAGTCCTGTCCAACTTCCACAGTCTAGCTGTCTACTACTGTTGCCATCCCCATGGGAGGGATCTTGCAAGTTGTGTGTTCCTCCCTCAGGGATGACCAACATTCAAGGTTGGAAATAGTCCAGAAATCACAATTTGATTTTATAAGACACTTTGCAGAACTATCTTAGATAATAAAGATTTCTGATGGCTTTCTAAAGAAGAATTAAAGTGTGTTGTGACTGTCTAGCTTCTTCTATTTCTTCTCACTCTTCAGCTTCTTCTTTTGTTTTGTTTATCATTCTCCTGCATGCCAGAAGTGGGTTTATATGATTTCTCAAACTCCTAGCCAACAGAAATAAACATATTGAAACACAGTAGGTAACTACTGAGACCTGGATGTGAGTTTCTAACCTTCCTCTTGCTGTGAACTCTCGAACAAATTACCTGACATCTCTGAGCTACAGTGTCCTTATATTAAAAATGAAATAATAACTCATAAAGGGTTACCGTGATAATTAAATGAGATAATACATATGAAGTGCTTAGCCTAGTGCTTAGACATAGTTGGAATTCCATAAATGTTAGCCCCTATTATTGTTACCTGCTTCCTAGGCTCTTTATTGTTATTTTTCTGGCTATAGTTAATGCACTCATCTGTATTTGCATAAATGATATTGAAAAATGTGTGTCCTAAGCATTCCATGCATTTGCACAGCAAGTTATAGTTTATAAAGCAATTTCTTGTTTGATCCTTACGACAACCCTGTGGAATCCAAAGAGCTGGAGATACTTCTTCTTTTCACACATGTGGGAAAGGGGTAGCGGCTTGGTCTGGATTGGCTTTGGCAGACCAAAGAGTCAAACCAGAGTCAAGACTCTTTAGGTCAGTGCTTTCTGTTATGTAGGAGAAAGGATCTTAGAATTACTGATTCCATAGTATTGCCAACCTAAGGACTAGGGAGAAAAGACTGATGTGTCTCTTGCTTTAATCATTTGCTTTTTAGAAAACATATCCAAGAAGCCATGCTTTATGAAAAGAGTTAGAATGTTTATTTTTCTTCCATGTACTAAAATTTTTCGGCTCATGTGCAGCAATGTGGTAACTTGAAAGCTCTTTCCAGGGATTTCGTGCTTCTGACAGTTTCAGGTCAGGTTCACATGGGGGTGGAATTTGACTATACTCTAGTCATTCCCAAGGGAATAATGGGGTTGATGAGATGGTGGACATCCTGAGGAATTCTTAAGCAAAATGAACTTAATAGGTTGTTTCAATATTTTTATCGCTTTTAAGTGACTCTGACTTTCCACATCCCGATTTCTAGATGAGTTTTAAAAGAAAAACAAAAAAACCTTCAAACTTCTGGCACAACAATAGTAGTTTTGGCGATTTTCTCTGGATTTGCATATCTCCTTTGCATATCGGTTCTCTATATACCTATAATAGAATTTCCTTTTTGACATAATCACGGCATAAGCTGAACCCTTGTTATGATTTCTTGGCTCCACATGTGACAATAGTTTTTAAAAGAGCAAGAAGCAAGTGTTCTCCCTATTTGTGATAATAGCAGTTTTGGGGCCTTAAGGGTCTTGAAAATCATCCAATTGGGAGGTAAAATATCATCATACTTAAGGCCTTGGGCACTGGAATCCAAGCTCTCCCATTTATTAACTGAACAAATTGAGGGAAATGATTTCCTTCTAAGGCTTTAATTCCCCTCTCGACGAAATGGTGACATGCTAGAACCTGCCTAACAGGGCTGGTGTGAGGATTAAGTGAGAAGAAGGCGTAGTGATGGTGCTCAGTGGTGGTCACACACCGTCCTCCAGACACCCATCCTCCAGCTCCTCTCAGTAATCTAGATACTGGGTCAGATGCAGCTATTTGTACAGATTCCATGGTTGTAGGTGAGAACAAACCACTCATAATTATGAGCAGAATAATGTCCAATAAACTTGAATCATGCAGTTGCGGAGTCTTTCTACAAAACCACATCTATAGGGTTAAACCAAAGGGCAGTTTGAAACTTTGGCCTCTGAGTGTGAATGCATTGTCAAGCATTTCACAGTAAAATACAATAGCATTCCAGATCTCAGTATGATGTCAGACACAATGGATTACTCATTTCAGTGGGAGTTCATTCTCTCTGAAAACCCAAAAACATTCATCTAGAAATTTCAAGACATACTGATGAAGACATTGCCAGCTAACTCCACCAGGGACACTTGGTTCTATTTCTTTCTCCCTTAGCTCTATATTTTACTGAACTTAACCAACGAATTTTTTTTGTTGTTCTATTTTATCTTTTATGTTGCAGCATTTTTACATTTGGACAGGAGTACGCAGGATGGAAAACAGCACATGTGTTCACTGTTTGTAAATGAAAGATTCATTCATTCAACAAATATTTGCTCAATAGTTATTGTTCTAAGACACCGAGTTCAGTACATGATCCCTGACTTCAAGGACTTTAGATTCTAAAAAGGAGACGGAGTAAAAACAAGCAAACATATCAGAAGATACTATAGTAGCAAGTAATTGTTGACCACAGAGCCCAGTTTTCTTTAGACTTAAGCTGAGACATAAAGCCGTAGGAATCAGCCATGGAAATCATTTTGGAAAGTACATTCTGGAGTGATAGAACACCTCCGATCCATACCTCAATACTTTATGTCTATGGTTAGGTTTCTTGCTGATAAAAATTACAACATAAATAGATTGTGGAGTTTGGAAATGATTGGATAATAGGGAATAAAACATAATTGAGTATGTACTAAAAGTAAAAAGCTGATACCGGAATTTATAGCGATACCATAATTATTTAAATTGTCACTAGAATGGATTTTGTGGGCTAGCATTTAAACACACAGAGAGTCTTGAGTGACACAGCAGTCGCCCATATGTATGTAAAAAAGACTTCAGCTACATCTCAGAATTCTGCTGTTTAGCAAATCACTTCATTTTGTTTTCATTTTGTTTCCCTCCTGGTTTAGGATATCACTGAAATATCTCGGTGTAATTACTTCCATACTTTGTTATTAGTATTTTATATTTTTTTATTTCATGAACTAACCCTCCAAATTGTAGCTGTGCTGAAATGAAGCTTCCTCTGAAATTTTGATTCTTATTCTGAGGTACCGGCGGGGGGGGGGTCCCCAATGTAATCCATAGCACTGTATAAGGTTTGAGTGTAGAATTATAAAGTCCTCCGTGAGCATGTGCATTCTTCACCGTAATTCAGAGCGGAACAATCAGCATTCAGAAGCACACGAAGCTAGGACTCTCTTCCTTGCTCCCTCCCACCCCCCCAATAAAGTGATCCCCACCCATGAGTCCTAGACCATTCATCCCTTGCGTTTGGTATTCGTTCTGCTCCTGAACTCTCATGGGCCATCCATGGATTGAAAATCAAATTAATACACAAGGAGAGATTATCGTTGCGGGGGATTTGTGGGAGCCCAGACACTTTTTATGAGAAGAGACTGTCACCCCCAAGGATGTTATTTGAATCTGAAAAGAGGTGGTTATAAAGGAAGTGGCTCTGCTTTAATCTGCTGTGGGGAGTAGCCACCCCGCTCTACAGCTAGGCAGCCTTCCCATAGGAGCAGAATGAGCATTCGCTGGAGAAAGCAGCTGAGGTTGGAAAACAGTTGCAGTTTTGCAGTTTCAGGAATGTGTGGGAGCTGCAGCTTTAAGATGGCATTTCCCCCCCTCGCTGCTGTGGAGAGAGCCCGGGCTAACGTGAATGGGGGTTTTGTATGAAGGTTGCGGGTGAGGCAGAGCCACTTGGTAATCAGGGCAACAAGGCACATTAATCCTTAAGGAATATACTTTACACACAGCCTCTCTCTTTTCTCTTAAAGCGAAAGCATAAGTAAAACTTCCCTGTGCTCCCGTAGTTACCCTGCCTTTGATCTCATTTGAAGTTCAGCGCTGAAGGCAACTTGATCTCGGACGCTATCTCCTTTCATAGATGATAATTAGCCCAGTTCTAGAAGGCCGGCTGCAATGATATCCTTCGCTGTTAGAAAGGGGACGGGGAGCAGGGATTGGAGCAATTGTTTGCTGTGTTGATGACTGTGTTGTTGCCATGGGAAAGCTCAAGACTTCAGGAGAGTTTGTGTTTTGTTGGGCGAGGTGCCAAGCTGTGGTGACTTATTACAACCGCGCGAGTGAGCCGTACAGAGCAGTATCCCGGGTAGCAATTCAAAGGGCAGGAGCGCTTTAATCAGGGAAAGATAGAGCGCTGAGTATCCACATTATGCTTTATTTCAACTTGGAACTGATAAACAAACCCAACATTTTAGGAGTCTCTGGGTTTGGTCTTTTCACTTTGGAGGAAAAACAAGTCAATTCTTCCCGCCCACCCCAGCTAAAAGGCAAAACAGAAATGCTTCTGCTTTACATATAAAGACCCCTTGTAAAGAATGGAGTGTTCTCAAATAACAGCTCTGCGCACAAAGGCGAGTTCATCTTGACTCAGCCTCAAGAAGGGCAAAACTGTGCAGGGTAGCTTGATTTGGTGTGAAGAAAAAAAACAAAAAACCAGGGGAGGAGATTGGGAAAGTTGCTTCTAAATTCAGATTCCAGACACCGCTTTGCCGCACTGCTCCGAGAGGTTCAGCCATTTGTGCCCCCAATCCCATGCCTAGCACAGCACTTGGCCCAGCCTCCATGTTTAGTCATTGTCTAGCCATACTGAAGACAAGGAGTTTTCCTTGGGGTTGGAGGAAAAGTTGCTATATAGATCCATAGAAAGGAAAACTCTGGAGCTTTGTGAATGATTGTGGCCTTTCAGGTCACAAAAGACTGGCCACAGCCCCTCTTCCTGCCAGTAGTCAACATAGCCCTGATTCTTTAGGAAGATGCCAAGTCTCCTTTTCTTTTTGTGCTGTGTAGACATTGCTCAGAAGTTCCCTCGGTGCCAAGTCTTTTGAAGCCTCTTGGTCCATTCCAGAGAACTCTTGGAAGAAGAGAGAACAACTTCACAATTTCCATTTTTAGCCTAAAACAGATGTCAACATGTTAACTCTTCTTCATTCGGTATTGTGGGCCTGGGCCTGTGTAGGGATCCCAGAGGCACAATGAAGCGCCCCATGTTTTCCGGATAGATTTTCAGTGACAGACTTGTGAGAAATAGATGTGTTGCAGATCAGTGAGGCAGCTGTGTCTTATGGCATAACGGGAAGCCAGGTAGTTTTCTTATTTTAAAATATTGGAGTACAAGTTAAGTGCGATACATTTTAAATATTCATTTTCTGGTTTTGTTTTTTTTTTTTAAGATTAAAGTTAGCTTTATTAGGTGGACGAATAAAGAAAACATAAGATTTTAGTAGAAGATGATTTGTCTTCTCAGCACACTTTTTTTTAAATACCCATTTTCCAGGATTGTTTTCTCTTATCTTTTGGAAACACTTTTCAGAGTGCTTATACTTGTGTTTGTTACTTTGTAGTTTTATTTGGTTGCCAGATTGGCTATTTATTTTCACCCAGTTTGACCTTAAAGAGACATACTTTACATAGAGGCAGATGTTTTCATCTGCCTTTATTTTCAGTTACTGTATTTCCAAGTTCTGGTAACATTCAGAATAGTTTATCATATAAGCTGTGGACATTTTTCTAATATAGAAGCAAATTTTCTTTGTGTACCAGATGGCTCAAATAGTAACTTACAGATATCTAGGCCTTTGGGAATTAGGGAATTGATGCGACTTCCCCCCCAGAGGTTTTCCATATAGTACAGTTTCATATGTATGTTAATAAGGATACATCCTGTATCATCATCATCATCATCATGGACTTTTAAATAGACTTTATTTTTTTTGTCTTTTAAACTGCTTTATTAACTTCACAATATATAATGAACATCTTGCCATGCAATAGGGTAAAACTCCCTTGCTGACAGAATCTTATATTTTGAGTCAAAATACAACATTCAATTAGAAGCTGGTCATAGGAGACCCACAAGAGACATGTAACACCAAAAGGTTTACAACAAAGGTACGTTGAGAACATTAAGTTTAGGAAGCAGGTGTGTCTTCCTGTTACCTTCAGGGAAAGCATCGAGATTCAAGGCATAAGGCAAAACTCATCACGATGGTCATGGTGAGGAGGGTCAGTGCTGACTGCCCGCAGACTATGACTGAATTGCTCTTCCCTCAGCTTTTCCCTCAGCTGCCTCATCTCGTCCCTAGTCCCTTCCATATTCTCCTCTCTCCTCCTTGCCTGTGGTTCTCCAAGCCTCTGAATCATGTCCCACCTATACTGCAGGATGGGCTGCCTAACACGGAGCCGCCTGCGATTTACTCGAGGCACACAATATTCACCAGCTTCCAAAGGGAGGGCCAAGGGCTCTCCTTTATTAGCAGCTTGCTCCTTTTCATCCTTTTTTCCGTTTTCTTGTTTGACATTCTCCACGTTGAGATTTTTTACTGCTTGTTCCTCTTTGGACGCCATTGCTCCTGGGCCTATCCTCGCAGTCTCCTCCTCCTCCCGATTCTCCCCGAAGAGTGCGCCCCCGCCCCCCGGACTTAGACCTGCACACCTGCGTGCCCTTCGCTTTGGACTCTTTGGGGCCGCCTGTGGCCCGCACGCCCTCAGGGCCACCGGGAGCAGGCACCGAGAGGCAAGTGAGTGCGGGCCGGCTCTTAGACTTTATTTTTTAAAGCACTTTTAGGTTCACTGCAAAATTGAGGGGAAGGTAGAGGGATTTCCCAAATGCTGTGTGACAGCACACATGTGTGGCCTTCCCCACCATCAACATCCCTACCAGAATGGTAAATTTGTTACAATTAATGAACCTACATTGACACCTCATTAATCACCCAGGGTCCATAGTTTACATTATTTGGGTGCACTCTCGGTGTTGTACATTTTATGGCTTTTGACAAATATATAATGACATATGTCCCTCATTATAGTGTCATGCAGAATGGTTTCACTGTCCTAAAAATCCTCTGTGCTCCACCTGTTCATCCTTCTCTCTTTCCTAACTCCTGGCAACCACTGATTTTTTTTATAGTCTTCATAGTTTGGCCTTTCCCTTATTATTTTAGAACGCAATATCTTTAATTTTAAAATATTTCACTAAAATTTGAAAGTTGCTTAAAAATGGATGAGTGGTTTAAAAAAAAAAAAAACACCTCAGAACCCTGTTTTTGCATTAAGGATTTGTTACAAATAGACTAATTCCTTCACCAAAAGTGAGAATTCCTCGACCTAATAATATATCTGAACGCTATTCTAAGTCAAAGGAATTACAGCTTTCTGGGACTTTGGAATTTTCAAAAAGTGATTGAGTCAGTAGCTCCTTGAATAGAAGCATAAAGAACATAACACATAAGAGCATAACATGGCACAGATGCATTTAGCCTTTTCTTTTTCAATGACTCCTTCGTCTGGGGATGACTGTAGTGTAGTTTCATTGTGATCAGGGCTGTGTTTTTGGAGAACTACAGCAGTTAGCTATTCAGGTTTCCATAGCTCCTCTGTCTTTTCCAAGAAGAGTTTTTATGAATACATTAATTACTCACAGACCTATAAAAGGTTATTAGGGGAATTAGGGCCAATAGGAAGCATTAAAAACTTTTGAAGTGGATGCCATAAAATGTAGAAGGATGATCTGGATTTAAAGCAAGTCTTGGTGCCACATCTCAGTACTGGATGGAGGAGGAGGAGATACTTCTCTCTTTTCTAAATTCATCTCAGCCCATATCCCACTCTGTGTTTGGACTGTGGCAGTACTTCCAAACTGGCCTCTTACCCCTTCACAAATCCTCTACCCTCTCACCAGTTAAATATCTAAAAAGAACTCCTTTTTTTATTAAGTCCCTACTTAAATGACACCTTTAGCCTAGAAAAAATTCTAAGCTTCCTAACTGATCCTGAATTTTGTGGACCCCAGAGTCAGGAGGATTCTAGGCTTGTTACTGGAACTATAACTGTGGTAGAAACCAGCCAGACTTTTCATTCTGAGGGGTGAGAGAGTGAACCCTTTCTCCATGGCCCAACAGAGCCAGAATTCCCTCCTCAGAATGGGACTCTGTGATCAAGGAAGGCTCGGAACTGACTTGCAAGAATTAGGGGGGAAGAAGCTTTCACAGATTCAAAGGACTGGACTGGGTGGGTCCGATGAGGATCAGAGGACCCGGACTGGGGAAAGAGGGACACACATTGATGGGGACCAAGGACCATTTGGGTCCTGGCACCCACTTCCTTGCACATAGTCATTGCACAGGAAGAATTTGCCGTGGGATTGGCTGAACACAGTGGCAATTCTTATGTTTTTTTTTTTTTTTTTTTTTTTTACTTTCTCAGATACCTAGGTCAGAATTTAAGTGGGACAGGAAAGGTGTCAGCTCTAGATCAGAGCCTATGGCAAACCCAGGAGTCATAGAAAAGAACCCTGCCCTTCTGCAGGTGCCCACAAGGGCAGCTTGGGCAGTATGTTTCTTGTATTAGTATATACTTGTTTCAGCACTCATGGGAAACTGGTTCCTACTGGCTCCTTGCTCTATGGTCCATTCCTTAGGAGGAAATTGCTATTTTACTATAGAAATCACTATAATTCAAGCAAGATTAGCAAAGGAAACAGCATCAGTTGGACTTAATTTTGACACTGGAGTAATTTCTATATTGGTAAATTATGTGATACTTATGTAAAAGTTAAAGAATGTACTACTCTTTGTGGAAATAATTCAGGATGCCTGAGTAGAAATTATTACCTTTCCTAGAGAATGTGTGAATCATATGCTCTATCATTTCAAGGAAAGTATAGAAAACATTGGCTGAAAAATGTCAAAACTACATTGATGGTCGACATTGACTGGAAGTGTGATAAAAATGGGTCCTTGAATTCATTATAAATTGGCAGAGCCCTTTTAGAAAGCATTTTGGCAATATCTTTCAAGAGCCATAATAATATCTGTGCCCTTTGACTCGGTAATTTCACTTCTGGGAATCTCTCAGAGGAAAGAATCCAAAATATGGAAAAAGCGATATGCCTGAAAATAATCATCGTAGGATTGTTCATAATAATAATAAAAACCATCAGAAACACCCATGTGTACAACAGGAACCAAAGTAAGTGACTCTTACCTATGTAAAAATATGAATATAAAAAAACCTGGGGAGTAATACATATAAATCATAATGGAAGTGTTAAGATGGTGTGTATTCATATATATTTTTGGGTTGTAAGCAACGGACACAGACTCTGGCTAGCTTAACCAACAAAATAATTTATTAGAAGGACGTGGGGTTGTTTGTAGAATGCACAGAAAGTCTGAAAAACCAAACCTTGGGAAGGGAAGGAATCAGGGCAGCTCTGAGGCTCCAGGTAGCAGGAACCAGAAAATCTTGTCTGTAGGGTACCTCCTCAGAGGACAGTCAGCTCCACCTGGCTTCTGTGTCGTTGTCCCCAGCCTCCAGCAAATGAGAATTTCTTTGGTCAGTCTTGGATCACATACCCACTCGGTGACAGGAGGAGAGGGCACCATGATCAACTCTCCCACCCAGAGCGGACACAGAAGGAGGGGTGGTCTCCCTGGGTAAATTAGGGGGTTGACATATACAAATAAGAGAGAATAGATGCCTAGGAGGCCAGTAGAGCAGATATATAATACATAGTGGGGTTTTCTTCTCTTCTCTATATAATATGAATTCTCTCACATTTTTAAGTCAATGAATATTAATCAACATAATGTATGTCTGAGAAAGTCAATATGGATAGAGATAGAAACATTTCCCATTATATTATTGCAAATACTGACTGTATGAAGCAGCATAGATAGCTGGAAACAAACCCGTGTCTTTAACAGTGAGCTAAGTAGCAGTTTCTTAGTATCTTAATAAATGGAAATACCTGATGGGGCTTTGATGAGGAATAAATGAAGTAGCATATGAGAAAGGACTCTGCACAATGGCTAGCACATGCAATAAAAGTGCATATTAAACTCAAATAAAGGCTAAAAGGGGTAAAGAATGAGGTCGCAATAGCTCTTCAATGTTTATGTTGTAGCCAAAAAGCAACGGCTAAGTTATATATAGTGGCAGGTGATAATGATTGTAAAATGTGTGAATTATGGTTCAATTTAGATTTTCTTTGCCAGTGCTATTAATTTGTGTAAGTAAAAGTGTCAACACCTGAATGTATTATCTGAGTATGAGTCCAAGAAGCACAGTTCACGAAGGAGCTGATTAATTTGCCTAGGTTTGGATTTATTTATTAGGATGCCATCGATCATGACATATATACTTTAATTTAGAACAGTTAAAGGATGTACCATATAAGATAGGAATCTGTTAGTATATATAAACTGCAGTGAAAAGCTCCAAGAAATGTAGTATTTGTTTTTGTCAATTAGTCATGGGCCATCCCCATGGGAGCAAAGTAGTCATTCTGTGTTTACCACGTATCCATGGACTATAATCGATTGGCTTGATCAGGGTCTGGGTGTGAGCTAATTCTCCGCTGGAGTTTGAACGACTGATCTATTCTAAATGGGGTTACTGACAGACAGGGCTAGGACTAGAGTGAGGCAAGAGAGCCATGTAGGGTGCACTCATTCTCAAGTCAGGCACTCATTGAGTGTGAGTGGCTTACATCCTGTGCCTCATGCTAGTCCTGGGCCTGGTGGCAGAAAAGTTGGCACGTACCTCAATTCAGAATTTTTAATTTCTGGGAAAAGGAATCTATGTTAGACTAATAGCTCTATGTGTGTGCGTGTACAATTTTTGCTTGTCAGATGTATAATACACGGATCCTCACGATACCCGGGATCCTCAGTCAAATGGTATTAAAATCTTTTGTACCAAAGGATTGGTTCAGAACCATGCAGCTAGTTATAATAAAACATACTTAACTATTAAAATGTCCGTATTACCCACGGCAATCTACAGATTCAGTGCAATCCCTATCAAAATTCCAATGGCATTTTTCACAGAAATAGAACAAACAGTCCTAAAATTTGTGTGGAACCACAAAAGATCCTGAATAGCCAAAGGTAGAGGCATAACACTCCCTGATTTCCTACTATCCTACAAAGCTGTAGTAGTCAAAACAGTGGGGCTATTGGCATGAACACAAACATACAGACTAGTGGAGCAGAATAGAGAACCCAGAAAAAAACCCATGCGTATATGGCCAATTAATTTATGACAAAGGAAGCAAGAATATACAATGGAGAAAGGACAGTGCCTTTAAAAAATGGTGTTGGGTAAACTGGACAGCGATATGCAGAAGAATGAAATTAGACTAGTACCTTATACCATGCACAAAAATTAACTCAAAATAGATTAAAGACTTGAATATAAGACCTGAAACTATAAAACTTCTGAAAGAAAACATAGGTGGTGAGCTCATTGGCGTCCATCTCGGCAATGATTTTTTTGGATCTGACTCCAAAAGCAAGGGCAACAAAATAAACAAATGGGACTACATCAAACTAAAAAGCTTCTGCACAGCAAAGGAAACCATCAACAAAATGAAAAGGCAACCTACTAAATGGAAGAAAATATTTGTAAATCGTATCTCTGAGAAGGGGTTAATATCTAAAATATATTTAAAAAAAAAAACACCTCACAACTCAGTAACAAAAAAACCAAACAATCCAACTTTAAAAATGGGCAGACATTTCTTCAGAAAAGACATAAGATGGCCAACAGACACATGGAAAGATGTTCAACATTACTAATCATGAGGGAAATGCAAATCAAAAGCACAATGAGATATCACCTCACACTTGTCAGAATGAATCTTATCAAAAAGAGAAATAGTAAGTGTTGGCAAAGATGTGGGGAAGAGGGAACCCTCATGCCCTATTAGTGGGGATATAAATTGGTGTGGCCACTATGGGAAACAGTACGGAGATTCCTCAGAAAATTAAAAATAAAACTACCACATGATCCAGCAATTCTATTTCTAGGTATTTATCTGAAGAAAATGAAAACACTAATTCAAAAAGATATATGCACTGCTACATTTATTGCAGCATTATTTTCTATAGCTGAGATATGACAACAACCTACCTGTGTGTCTATCAATGGATGAATGGCTAAAGAAAATGTGGTATGCTTACACAATAGAATATTACTCAGCCACAAAGAAGAATGAAGTCTTGCTATTTGTGACATTTTACCCCTTGAGGGTAAAATAAGTCAGAGAAAGACAAATACTGTATGATTTCATGTATATGTGGAATCTAAAAAACAAAACAAATGAACAAACAAAATGAATAGATACAGAGAACAGACTGGATGTTGCCAGAGGTGAGGGGGATTGCAGGGTGGGTGAGGGGGGTCAAGAGGTACAAACTTCCAGTTATAAAATAAGTCATAGGCATATAATATATAGCATGGTGACTATAGTTAAAGTATTATATTCCAAGTTTGAAAGTTGCTAAGAGTAAATCTTAAAAGTTCTCATTAGGAAAAAAAAAATTTAACATTTATTATATGCTGACTGTGAGCCAGGAGTGAAACTAAGCATTTTACATTTAATCCTCAAAATAAGTCTATGAGGTAACTATTTCTATTATAAAGATGGGGAAATGGAGGCATAGCAGTTTAATAATATGACCAAGATCCCAGGATCAGTAGCAGATCTAGGACCTAACTCTGGGGTCTGTCTCCAAAGTCCATGCTCTCAAACACAGGGTTCTGCCGCCGTCATCCTGGCCTTTTACCCAGTTATTCTCACCACCACCGCCCCCCCCCCCCCCCCCCCCCCCGGCCCCTCTGACTCACCGCCAAAAACTTTTGGGGTCATAAATTCTCTTATGATGTCATCCAATGCAGGGACCCTCCCTTTCTTCCAACACTTATCTTCCTTTTGCTGACTTCCCTTTCAGCTCTTCCCACTGTGCACACTGAAAATTCTTTTCCATTGTTAAAACAAAACAAAACAAAACCCTTCAGGCTTTCAGTGAAACCCGGTTCTCTCCTAAGAACATTTCCTTACTTGTATTCCTCTTAGGTAAACGACGGAGAAGCCCTGGGAGCATACCTTGAAACCATTAGGAAGCAGTGTCAGCATTATCTTGGTTCCAAACCACCTCTTTCAGCTTCTCCCCCCTCCTTTGAAATTTGCACCACTTAGCTTTTCTTGCCTTCGACGTGATCCCTCATGGCCCTCTGCCTGTATCCTGGTCACTTCCGCTCTAGACAGCTGCCTACTCTTCTCTTCTTCCCAACTCCTGCCATCGTCCCAGCAGATTTCAGCATTCCCGAAGGAAACACTTCAGACACTCCAGCTGTTAGCTTCCTGACCTCCAGTTTCATTAGCATTCCCCTTGGCTCCACTGAGGAAGGATTCCCATGGCCTCACCCTTGACCTTATCACCACCTCAAACTGTCCTACCAGTGAAATCTCAAACCCAGATATCACGCTCTCTTATCTACTTCCACCTTCCCCATTTCCTCACTCCTGCTAAACTGTCCTTCCTTATGAAGACCTCAACTCTCTTGACCTCTCTGCTGTTTCTTACTCTCTGCATGTCCTCTCACTACTGTTCTTTTTTTGATTTACCCAAACTGAATCTCCCGGTTGGCAGTTGAGATTACTCTTCTCTCATCAACACCTTCAGTTTCTTGATTTCTTTATCCCATCTTGCATTGTTTGGGTTCTGAGTCTCCAGAAGTGGCTCCTGAGAAATTGAGCACAAGTCATTTACTCAAGAGGTGATTCTGGGAAGCACATGTAAAGGCACTGGCCAGTGAGACAGAGAAGGGAAGGAAGCTCCCCTGCATGATGTGCTAAGAAGCAGTTTGCTGCTGTGGGCAGCGAGGGCTCCATCTGACCATGAACGTGTCTCAGAACCGCCCTTCCACCAGAGGCAGGGCAGGTAAGGTGTTCATCCACCAACATCCATGGGCCAGGGACTGAGAGTTCTCCCAGAGGAACTTCTTCCCTAGAATTCCTTGCTTCCCTTTTGTCTGAGGGCCAAGCCTGCTTCCAAAGCTGGAGAAAGGCCCCAGGCAGAAACACTTAGCTGCTTGTGTTGAGAAGCTGTCAGCATACACAGGATATGTGAGTACCAGGAATATACGGATGAGGTACTGGCAGCATCTACTATGTTCATCTATCATGCAAACCTCTCAGTACCAGATTGATCTGGAAAGCTGCTTTCTGATTACTGACTGTATTTTTGTGCTATGATTAATATATGGTTTCTGATCTTGGCAGGACCCATCATTGACATTCTATGATCTTTTAGCTTGTTGCCTTTCTTTCATTTCTCTAGGAAGGAGAAAACTCTGTATTTATTTATTTATTTATTTATTTATTTATTTATTTATTTAAGATTTTATTTATTTATTTGACAGAGAGGACGAGAGAGCACAAGCAGGGGGAGCAGTAGAAGGAGAGGGAGAAGAAGGCTCCCTGCCGAGTCGGGAGCCCGATGTAGGGCTCGATCCCAGGTCCCCAAGACCATAACCTGAGCCAAAGGCAGACGCTTAACCATCTGAGCCACCCAGGTACCCCAAAACTCTAGAGTTAGGTAGGGTGAGTTCACATTCAGGCTCTGCCACTTTGTGAATTTGGGCAGATAATCAAACTTCTCCAAACCACGCTTTCCTCTTCTGTAAAATCAGGATATTAATGTCAGCTTGATTTTTGTTATAAATCATTTGATAAAATAATAAATATACATATAATAAGACATGCATATAATATATATAACATAAACATATTTTATATCACATAGATATGCCGATATATATCCTATCACAATGACTAACACATAACAGGAACTCATTAGCTCTTTATCGGCTTAGTTATCTTCTCTTATTCAATCCTGATATTCTTAGCAAATGGCCTTGATTCATACTGCTCACAGAGAAAACATACCATCTACTCCTAACTCCACAACTTTTCAACACCCTCCCAACAGAGAATACCTGTCCTGTGTTTACACATTCCTTGAGTCTCCCAGGGAGGGATGCTCTTCCTGTTCAAGTGTAACCTTTACTCAGCTCTTTCCTATTCCTCCAGAACTTCGTATCATCAGTTACCAGCATCCCCCTGCTACACCCTCAGCCTGATGATCTTCACTACTTTTCTTCAGAGGGCTTTCTTTAAAGTGTTATAATCACTTGGCATGTATGTACATTTTCATTTTTACTTTAGCCCAGTCAGAATATGTAGCATACTGTTTATTCATTGAAGCAGAAGATGTCCTTCTATCACATAGCTGCCAAGAGGGCAGTGTCGCAGAAAGTCATGTTGTTTTCAACATGATCAGACCTGAGAGACAGAAAACTACACTATTTCTATTCCCTGGGTATAGTAGGTTTCCGGAAAATTGGGAGAAGCTATGAGAAGATGAAGAGGGGGTGTAGATGACAGGTAAAATGTGGGAGTTAGGGTAGGGGGTAAGATTATCTTTAAAGCTAATCTTTAAAAATCAAGGAACAGAAAATCCCTAGGTGCACTTAAAAAGAAATTTTAGCATGTGGGGTATTTCTGTATTTTCCTCCATTATACAAAACATCATTGGCATACCAAATATATTTTTTATAAAGTGTTTAGACTTTAGGATGGTGAAGACAAAAAACAGGTTGACAGACTGTACATAAAACTTTAGTAGGAGTTGCTTTCTATGGTAAATAAATATACTGAAAAAATCTGTTCCTGTTATAGGTGCTGATTTACCATTAGTATTATTCTTTTTTTTCTGCAGATACTTATTGAGCTTGTACTCTGTGTACTTTCTCATTAAGGCTCTGCCATGCTCTACAGAGATTATGAAAAGGCAAGAACAGTAAGAAGAAGTTAATATTAGACTACACCATGTATAGAATGAATAACTGATCAGCTCAAACTTGTTCTTTTGATATCCCAGATGCTAGAGGCAAGGTCATATCACTGTTTCTCCTTTAATGGGAATTAATGAAGCATTTTCTGATGCTGACCAGACTTGTAATTGCTGTAATTTCATTGGTGATAAGCTTTGCAATTTTAAGAAGTGGAACGTGTTCTTTACTGTTTTTAAAGAAAATGGTTAACAGAAAAGAGAAATATTTCAAGTGACATTCTTAGTGGAATACAGTCCAAAATCAAAAGCTGCAGTGGAATCTTGAATTTTAATCAATAGTTGTATTTTGGTAGTAACATTGTTATTATTTTGGAACTATTTGCAGATATTGTAAGATATAACAAATACCTATGTTAATATTCTTGGGAAGATGTTTTAAGTTAAAGCAAATACCTATGTTTTCAGCCCAATATCAAATCAGAAAATCCTGTAGTATTAAATATGAATTGGAATTCATGATTATTTTTTCCAAAAACATAATTCTGTCCACCGAAGAGGGGAACAATGAACACTCCCAATGCCTAAATTGTGGTCTCTTAATACCATTTTTACTAAAAGGAATAAGGGCTTTTTCACTAAAAGGTATCAGAGCTTTTTGGAAGAAGGGGCCATTCCAGAAACGTGGCCATAAATGTACAAGATGCACATGGGTCATCTTGTGTTACCAGTAAGCAAGGAAGACATTAAAGACTAATCTTACTAAATGGACACAGAAGCCAATGTGAGGGGACATGGCTAATAATGCAACAATGAGGTTATCAAGAATAATTATGGTAACAGTTATTTGAAACACACTGAATACATAAAAATCCAAATAAAACAAAACAAAAAAACTCATTGTTTTCCAAATTATTAATCTGGAAATTGGCAATTAAAGAGAAAGACCTAAGCATTTGTCCTGCCTTTCCTTTAGTAACCATATTTCTGAGTATCTGAACAATTTAGTTGCGAAGAAAGTTTTTCAGTTTTTTACCCAGTAACTATAAATAGGGAGGAGAATTAGAAAACCACCATTTTGCCAACCCTTATGTAATTGATGCAAACAAAATCATCAGTGAATTAAACTGTTAGATGAAATATTGATAATTTTCCAATGGCTGGATTAGGCTGTCGCCACCTGAATTCACTGACCAATTACAGCTTCACAGACAGTGAGGCGTCCTAACATTGTGTGCCTCCTGACGTGGTATAAAAGAAACAGCACAACTCATAAAATATTCTTGGCAAAACAAAAAGTTGATCTGGAATCCAGTCAAGCATTTAAAATTAAATTCTGCTTCGTGGGCAATTGGAGATAGAGGGGTAAGTTAAATGATCCTTGAGGAAGTAAACAGATAAATCTGAATGTTGGACATTTTATAGGAAAACTTATCTGATTTCTTCTGTAAGTCAAATGTATATAATAAAATTAATATTGGGATTGAAAGGGGAGTGCTGCTCTGGACTATAAAGATGTAGGACATGTGCTAAGGGAATGTGATGTGCGGACCCTGTTTAGATCCTGATTTTAGGGAACTAATTAATACAAAACAATCTTTGAGACAGTCTGGTAAATTTGAACATGGCTATATTTTAGAGGACACTAGATGATTGTTAATTTTTTAAGTACAGTAATGACATTGTGGTTATATAAAGAAAATATATTTTTAGAGATGCACGCTAAGTACGTAGGGGTGAAATTATATCTGGGATTTGCTTAAAAATACTTCCACACCACCAACATAGAGCACTAATCAGAGTGCAACAAAATCTTGATAATTGTTGAATCTGGCTGATAGGTGTATAGGGGTTTATTCTGTGTATGTTGAAATATGTTATAAGAAAAGGGAATGGTCAGAAATACAGGTCTACCTTTCAGTTTTGATTAGAGTCTCAAATGTTTAACATTTGAAATGAAAAGGTATTCTAATAAAGCCTTTGAAGCCTCACTCTGGAAAGTGTTTTTGTTGACTTTGACTCCCCGTCTCAGCTGGGGTCCTGGCCCAGCCTCGGCCTTTCCCCATGTTGCAGTGGTTGTCGACATCAGTGATACTTTTGCCAGAAAAGCTCATAGAGCCCGCTCCGCGTGCAGGGGGGTGGACAAGACTCATTGCTTTTAGTTACAGAAAAGCTTGATGACGTTGCCTGGGCACCACAATAAGGATTCAGTTCATGTGAGGATTCTACTGGGGACTTAGAGACTAAGCAAAGGAAGCATTTATCCTCTTTTGCCTCAATTTTCCCATCTGTCCAGTGGATGTCATGCTATTTTTCCTTTATCATTCAAGGGCCAACTCAAATATCTCAAATACTTTCTTGGCCACCAATCCAAAGAATTTTTTTTCCTTTGCCCATTGAGATGTGGAACAATTAGCAAGGCTCATAGTTCTGCATTCTTTAAACACTACTTGAAATTCATCAGTGACTAAAATTCTCCCTTCTTTTTCTTATTCTTATTCTATATTTCACCATGAATTTTTTTGCCTGTCAGTTGGGCACTTTGGGATGGCATTTTTCAACTTGTTGGCCATGACCCATTAGTTGGTCATGAAATGAAATTCGTGAGTTATTACCAACATTTAAAAAAACGAAATAGAATAGAAATTAGTATGTTGCATATAGGAAGAGTATTATTTTCTGAAATTTGTTCCAGTTGTGTGTATGTGTGTGTTCTGGGGTATGATCTAAGATGTATCCCTTGCTGTGGGTTATAGTCAAACAGTTTGAAAGCCACTGTTCCAGGGGGATGCAAAGCCTACAAAGAAGAATGTGTTACAGATGAATGATTAACAATATACTTGAGTATTATTATTGAAGCTACTGCTTTAGTTTGTTTTTACCACCATCAAACAGCCCTATGGTGCATGTATGTTCGTGTGTGTGTGTGTGTGTGTGTGTGTGTGTGTGTGTGTGTTTCAACAGCAGAACAGTGGTAATTTGAATGAACCACAATGTAGTTTAATACTCAGTTGGGATTTTATCAAATAACATGACTGCACATTTAAATTACTATTGTGCCGCCAGGTTAAGTAATAACATAGGCTTCTGAGGGTCTTGGAATAAAACAGATTCCAGATGATGGGCATTTAGTTCTCAGGGCTTGTATTTCAAGAGAATTCTGAGGCCTTCAGCAGCATATCTTAGTGTGTATTGAGTTCTATTTACAGCTCATCTCACTTGGGCATGCAGGAAGCAGTTTTGAATGTATTTGGTGTGAATCTGGGCTTACAAATGAATTAGAAAAATGTCAATTCATTTTTGTTTCTAAAGGTAGTAAAGCATTTTAATCCTGTCTCTGTTTTTATTGAAAGTTTATTCACCTGTGGTTTTTCTATAACTCTTTCAAACTCTCTTAAAATATCAGTGTTTTCAGAAAAATTCTGACCATTGCAAAAGTGAATTCGTAATAGAAATTAAATTTGCATATTTCAAAGTTAATTCCAAACTAAATAGGGCTTTCATTCACCTGGTGTTACCTCAGTTTTGGTGGAGTGTCTGACTAAATTTTAGCTGGACAAGATCATGTTTAAATGTATTTCTATAGCTGGGAGAAATTCCTAAATATGCCCTTGTGACGATGCTATAGTCCTCTCACTGAATTCGGTCTTGGCCAAAGGGAACAAAGTTAATTTGTCTTTCAAATACCTCACTTCCGAGTATATTTTCTTGGTGGTTAAATATACGAAGCCTTGGACTCAGACAGCCTGGGTTCCCAAATGCCATGCCACCATTTATTAGCTTTGTGACAGATAGCAATTTTCTTAGCCTCTGAGCCCTATTTTTTCTTCGTCTGTAAAATGGAGATAATTAGAGTGCTTATGTTATAGTGTTGATAAATTGAGACAATGTATGCAAATATGGTAAGATCTCAATAAATGCTACCTCTTTGTTTATTCTGGGAGAGATTCTGTTCTTATCACAACTGTATTAGAACTAGGTGAAGTTGAAATTCTTGACCTGTGCAATATTTGTTCACTGTACCTCTGAATAAAGAGTGAGCTCCTTAAGAATAGTGATCTCTGTCATCTTTTTCCTTTGGAATTCCCCACAGTTTTCCTTTGTAAAACTTCACATAGAAGGTGCTCATCGTAAGATGTTGATCATTGAACAACTAATGAAAATGTGCAGACTTTTTTTTTTTTAAAGATTTTATTTATTTATTTGACAGAGAGAGACAGCGAGAGAGGGAATACAAGCAGGGGGAGTGGGAGCGGGAGAAGCGGGCCTCCCGCTGAGCAGGGAGCCTGATGCAGGGCTCGATCCCAGGACCCTGGGATCATGACCTGAGCCAAAGGCAGACGCTTAACGACTGAGCCACCCAGGTGCCCTGAAAATGTGCAGACTTTCACA
Organism: Phoca vitulina; assembly: GCF_004348235.1. Taxonomy (NCBI): domain Eukaryota; kingdom Metazoa; phylum Chordata; class Mammalia; order Carnivora; family Phocidae; genus Phoca; species Phoca vitulina. The sequence continues at coordinate 16,107,883 of NW_022589737.1, forward strand.
AAATGATGATTTGTTTCTTTTTCTTCTACCCCAAGTTTACCACGTGGCTTTGGTGTTCTGTGCAACCACCTCTTCGCAACTGATTGATGTGCATAAAAAAAAAAAGTAAATGTTCTCTTACAGTGGGTTACGTCTGATAAGAGAACATCCTTGTTCCAGAGGAGAGAAAATTTAGTCTCAGCTGTTTGTAACGTGTTTCTGGAGCTGGCATTGTTTGCAAAAGAAAAATATTTGAGCTTGGCATTTGTGTAAGTTTCTCTTATGATATACTTATTTCTAGGGGACAGGGAACTGCTTTGGGGCGAGGATAATTAAGAACGAACATATCAGTCTTTTGAAGAACTGTTTAAAAATGAAAGCTAAGCTAATGCTGAAAATAATACTTAAAATTCACTGGTCTCCCTCCAGAGTAATTTCTGAACTTTGGGCATTCAGCATTTATTTTCTAGCTGCAACTGGATAGTCAGCTCTTGCCTGGACAGCCAAGGTTAAATAAAGAGCTAAGAAAGGATTTGGCCACTCTACTTAGACTGCTAGACTCTGGATGTTTGGGCCATTTAGAATTCACTGGATCTTTCCATAGTTTTCATCTCTGCTACATATATAAGATCTGCAAAATTTTCATCTTTATTTGAAACATTGACCAGTCTGTTCACATGTGACTCTCTTTCACTGTAAGTCCCTCAGATCGGGCTGCCACACCTGAATGGCATGCTATCGAAGTGATTATTGTTCTGCAGAATGTTCCTGTGGGCTGTAAGGCTGTGTCTAATTTTTTCAGCCTGACATTTTTGAGGGTCCCTACTACTTCAATCTTAAAGGTTGAAGTTCTGCTGTTGTTGCTATTTCCTCTGAGTTTGCTATGCTTCAGACTTGCTCTTTTTAGTAAAGCATTTGACATTTTTATAGTTATTATCTTAATGTGCATCCAAAAAGTTGTATGATTTAACATGCTTCCGACGACCAAAAATGCAACACTGTGCCCTGACTCCCGTTTCAGCAGATGAGAGACTGAGGAAAATTGTTCACTCTGTTGAATGGTTTCAAAGATATAACATAATTTTACAAGATAGGATTACAGTGGGGGTTTTTGTTTGTTTGTTTGTTTTATCAAAACACTCTGCCACAGGCTCACACTTACATCGAATAAGTGGATTAAAATGGACATGCTCCAGATTTTTAGTATGGGTAATACTTTTAGTGAACTGGGCAGAAACTTTGATTATGGATGCTTTAGTAGGGACATGACAAAAGTCACATCATGTCCATTTTCATGAGAGCTTCTTTTTAAGTTCATATGGTTGCATATGACTTCATAGTTGTTTAAAAAATGTCCATATCCTAAGTTATGGAGAACCTTTTCAAGCGTGCTATACGTGGTAACTTTTTACTTTTTATTTGAAAGGCAGTATAGTATTGGAAAAAATCGCATGTAAAATAGAAAATCCACAAATAAAGATCTAGTCCTGTAGTGGATATGCTTTCTCTAATTTGAATTGACCCAGGGATGCCCCCTTTGTAGTTTGGAGGTGCCTTCTGTGAGAGAGCTAGACTTTGTTCCCCATTTCTCCACTTGTCTTTATATCCCATTCCTGTAAACTCACACGGGGCTGTGAAAAGAGCAGATTTATTTATGAATTTGCCTACCATCATGATAGCCATATATTGATGCACTGCAAAGAACAGATGAATAGCAAAAGATCAGGTTGTTACTGCAAAGGGACGGGCTAGTCTTAAAGTGTTGCTGGGAATGACTAACCCAGCTAAATGAGTTTTTGGCAACAGATGTCAAAGGAAATTTCTACATGGGAGAGGCATGGCGGAGTACAGCAGTGGAAAGAGCCTGACTGTCAGAGTCAAATAGACCCGAGTTTACATAATGACTGCTCTATTTAATAGTTATAGACTCGGGCAAGATGAATTAATTATTCCTGGTCTCAGTTTTCTTATGTATTAAATGGGATAATAACATGATTGCTGCTAGGATTAAATGGGGAAAAAAAAAAAAAGTATAGCAGTTAGTCCAGTGCCCAGGCCATAGGGAACATTCGGTAGATGAAAATTCATTTCCTTTCCTCCACAGAACTTTCTTCTTTTTATGGAATTTCCATATTCTTGCTACCCAAACTATTATTTTTAAGACCCCTTAGAGTGCTAAAATTTTATATGATTCCATGATAAAGCCAATTTTGTACATTGGACCAATTCTATCATATGCCGCCTTACTGAACAGTAAATATGATCAGCCGGAAGAGGAAGGAACTGATTGAGCTGAGTTCCTTCTGGGGGTGACAAGAGTAGCTTTGTGCTACCGGGTAAGATGGTGCATGGTACCAACATGCAGGAGATCATTTGTTACATGCATTTACTAAGTGGTGAGACAGCGTTAGTACTCAGGTATCCTAAAAATTCCTAAGAAGAATGTTTCTCCTAATATATAAATGTTAAAATAGAGACTCGCATGCTGCATAAAGATATTCTTCAGCACACAGATCGACAGTAGGAGAAAACCAGGCATCCCAGGATCCAAAGGTGATATGCATCCAGGAGGTGAAGGTCATAATAGCAAGTAATTATCTTTTACAATGATAGACATGCCATACCCTTCAAAGAGACCATGGTTAGCAGTATTTTCTGAATAAAAAGTTGATGCGTGTGCTCCCTCCGCACACACACACACACACACACACACTATACATACATATACACACACACAAATATCACACATATAATACATAGACAAGATGCAGAAGGCAGATATAAATGATAAATTTCTGCTTCCAAAAAGAGGCCTTCAGTAAAATAATGCCAATAAAAGTGAAAATAAAAACTGTAGAATGGAAGGGAAAGATAATATACTAAAAGCAGAGTTTTAAGTCATATGAACTAAGATTTCACTTATCTGGACATTATTTTTCCTAAAACCTCAACAACATAGAATATAGCTAAGAAAAAGCCAGTAAGCTTGTGAGGAACTAATATAGATGCCAGCCATACAGTTATCAGAAAACCCAGTTCTGTTTTCTAAATCCTTATTTAGCTAGCAAATTTTTATTTCATGTTACCTCCGCAAAAAGTGACAAGCCTGATCAGACGGAGGGAGGCAGAAAAATTATAAAAATCAAAGTAAAACAGAAAAACCCAGTAACCAGAAACTATGGCACACGGCGTTACAGGTGAACTGTGGGGGCCATTTTCCAACATGGTACAGTAATTATTGGTAATAATGGCGGTTTGAGTTATTTAGACATAGGTTATATTGTGGTCAAGATACTCCTTAAGAAAGTAGACAGTTATACAAGACCATTTCACAAAGGTCTCCACCCCAATTTGTGAAAGGAAGAAAAGTTGGCACTTCAAGGTAAATAGCAAATATCTAAAAATTTTATTATAGGAAATAATATCTCATGAGGATTTGTGAGGATTTATAATGCATTTGTGGATTAAGGAGGTAGAGTGTGGTTCAGGCAACATGGAGCACATGAAGACCTTGAAATCTTGGTGGTCTCATGAGTCCGCTTGGCCGCTCTGCTTCCGTCAGGCTAGCCTGGCCGATGGACCATCTATGGGGATGAACTGTGCTTATTCTCAGTCTCATACAGGAAGCAGAATGGAAGCAACACTGTTATTTTGGCAGCAGCACTAACATTAATAGTAGCAGTAGCATCAATTACTATTTAATGAGCCACATTCTCCCCACTGTCTCTTTCAAGCCACCAGGGTACCATTTTGTGCAGTAGAGTGGTAAATCAAATGGTACTCTACTGGGCTGAAAGAGTAACTGCATCTCCCCTAGAGTTCAACTTATTACCTGAGAGCCAGAAAAGCTTTGGGGGGAATAAAGGCCATTAAGTACCCCCAGGGTGTAAGATACTGCCCAAAGCACCAACATTTCCTCATTATTTTATAGGACAAAATGGACATGAGCCATCAAGAAGAGGTGGTCGGAGGATACTTGATATTCATTCTCTGCTAAAGGCTAACAAAGGAATAAAAATCCACTATAAGTTTCAGAAAAGTGAGGAAGGTTAGAGGACTTTTTCCCTGATTCCAGTTATTAATTTAGTTTGGATTTATGCCCAGTCTCCTCCCAAGCATTAAGTCGTTTTAATAATAAAAGGGACATTAAATGATAAAAATGCTTCAAAATGATCACAGAAAGGAAGTTCTGCCCCTTTGAATATACGATGTGTGTCGCCAGTTCAGTGAGAATGTTATAGACACACCAAATATAAGTACATGAGGCCAAATAAAAAACGTGCTCTGAAAAATCAATAAAATCAATCTAACCATAGTACCCTGTTCTACCTACACTTCATATTCTACTGTTCTCTCAAAACTGTCCCAGGTTAGCTAGGTTTATGAATTTCTATTAATTTAAATAAATACCCAGAGTAAGATGTTTAATGACTCTATGACTGTAAGTATAGCCTGCTCTTAAGAAAAGTTTCATGTCTTTAGGTGTCTAAAGGAATCAAGAGGGTTTGCATTTATGGATATATTAAAAATCTGGATATTATTCTATCAGAATCTATATCAAATCTATCAGCAACTACAAATGATTTATTCACTCATTCACACGTGAGTTATATGGAAGTCCACAGACATTTATGAATGCCTACTAAGATTCTAGGCAATGTTAAGTATAAGGCTCTGTTCCTTGACATGAAGAATCGATAGTTTCCTGTTAATTTTGTCTAATCCATCTAATCATATAAAAGTGCAGTTATTCTTGCCTAATCGACTCACAGTTAAATCCAAACGCAGTCTGTTAGGTGAGATTAGGTTCTGCATAGAGTTAACCAGAAAGTTTCAATGTTTCAATCTAAGCTCAGCAGTCTTTTCCCAGTCATGGTTTTAGAAGTCAAGTTTCGTGTAGAACTGAGTGCTTTGCTATCCCTCCAAGCCTTTTTCTGTCCTTCTGCCATTTCATGACTAAAGTACTCAGGTTGAATGTAGGTCTCAAAGATGGTTAGAAAATGAAGCAGGCTTTATCCATATCACTTCCACCTTTCCCCATGACGACTTTCTGTCCCTAAGGGCATCGCTACAGCCATGCAGGTGGAAAAATACAAAGTTAGTTATCAAAACACATAGATCAGGAATTCAACATGTGCTGGCTTGGCTTATTAGTGGGAAAATTATAATTTTAACTGAAAAAAATTTGATTCTGCATTTAGGTATCATCCTTCCAGAAAGACCTTCATTTAAATGGATAGTAGGAAAACCTTTTGGGTTTTGCCAAACTTTCTGGAGATCATTAAAACCAATTTAAATTCATAATACCCAAGTGTTTGTATGCCACATATTTACCAGCCTCATAGCTTAAATTCATATTGTACGTTAATGAGGAGTCAGACTTGATATTACATGAATAATCATGGTATTACCATTTGCTACTTAGTGGTTTGATTTTCACTGTACAGCCTAGTTAGAAAATGTGCTTATCTGTTTTATACCTTGTTCTGGATGATATCCAATTAACATAATCTACAAAACAGTAGATAGCCTCAAGTAACGGTATCCTGATCACATTAGAAGATAACTACACATTTGCTCTGAACTCTGAAATCTTTCTTTTCTTTTCTTTTCTTCTTCTTTTTTTTTTTTTTTTGCCATCAACTATTTCCGTATATTAAAGAGGGATAGAATATTTTCTGTGGTTTTCAAGTGGTTTCCAAGATTTGTCATTCAGATTTATAACACCCAATGTAAAATATTTCAGTGACAGTAAAAAGGATACTATTCCACTTAGTCTCAGAGTTCATGTGAAGCCCTTTTGGGATTCAGTGTCTCAGTTCCACAAAAATTGCAAGCAATGATGCAGCTGATAGCCATTCCTGTCATTCATTCTCTGTGAGTTAGTATTAAAATGAAGGATTGGTTTTTCCTTAACTTTTTAATCTGCTGTTTAATCTCCTCACATGGAATTAAACAATACAATAATCACAATAATATTTATATTACAGGTATACGTGACTATAAATAAATATACATAAAAATAGAAAATGTTACCAGAAGGAGAGTATTATAATGGCAAGAACATCTAAAAGTAACACCAATGCTTGATTCTTCCACTTATTAAGATGACTTTGAATATTTAATGACTCTGCTTTATAGTTCAGTTACTATGAAATAATCTTCTTTCACTAGATTGTCTGTTAAGACTGTTCCAGCCCTCTATGTTTTGATTCTAAAATAAATATTACATTTGAAATTTCTATACTCTGTTAGAAATATTTTAAACCTAAACATATAGGACGAAACCCACAATAGATGTTTCTCTAATGCATTTATGTGAAATTAAAGTTTCTTAGCTTATTTTTGCTTTAGGTTGTCAGTTCCAGTCAAAAGACCCCTGGTAAGGCACTAGAAAGGCAACCGATGCTGAACTTTGTTTTGCTTTAAAAAAAAATGTATCCCATCCAAGGATGGAAGGAGACATATGCATTCACATAATCCCCCTTACATCCTCCAGAGGGTTTTCATCAGATGAATTTCCCCCAAAGGGCCTCTTAGCTACCAACAGTTTCTCTTTAGGACATATATATTTCTGACTGTGGTCATTTGTTAGAGAATTTTAGCAGATGTTGTTAATCAAATACATTTAAGAGAGCTATTGCTTTTCACTTTCTCCCATGGTGTAACACTCTTATAATAACAGGTTGTCTGGGGGCCCCTTTATGAAAATACCTGATGACAATAATCTTTATTCTTCTGAGTTCAGTTAACATCTTTTCTGTCTCTGATCCGATAAGTGCTAACTGTGGGTATCTTTGCACAATATCTCCATTTAAGTCCATTCATTTTCAGCCTGGGAACAGTCCATTAGGCTGTGCTCTCTTGTGAATTCACAGCTCCTTTTATTTGGCTCTAGAGTACACAACTATCCATGACTGCAAAATTGGGGGGCCACATCAAGATCACCGAATGATACGCCGACCATGTAAAGATATATTTAAATTGCCTAGTTCCACGCTGGAATGGTTGAATGAATTTTTGTTCCAGAGATTGATTAGAATGCTTATATGGGACAAAACTTATTTGCCATTCTTGCCACATATTTTTCATGAGACCAGGTCATAAGTAGATGCATTTTGACATACTGGGGAATTAGCGTAGTCATTTATTCAACCAACATTCATTAATAGCTTGCTTTGTGGCAAATCTATAATAAGAATGATAAAAATGAATGATGTTAGCTACAATTTATTGAATGCCCACTACATCCCAGTTTCTAGGCCCTTTTTATATACGACGAATAACAGTTTAAGAAATGATATCTCTTCTTCCCCTAGTGGGGTTCACATTCTAAGGGTGAGGAGACAAGCACAAAAGCAAATATTTGTGATATGAGCTAAAAGAGAAATATGAGTGGAGGGGGTTCAGTGTTTTGGTTAAGTAGCAGAGCATTAGATGTCAGAATGTTGGTTTATGTGGTTGGAATCCTTGCTCAATACTGGCTTTGAAGCTGTGTAGTTCCTTAATCTCTCTCTGTGGTAGAATACCTTCATTTGTAGAATGGGCATTATCAGAGCCAACGGATGGCCGCATAGGCCGTGCACTGCACGCTCCCTGCAGCCCATATATGGCATCATTCAGTAGTCAGCGGTAGGTACTTCGTAAGCTAGTGATGAGGATTAACGGGACATATTTTAAAAGTGCTTAGACAGTGCCTGGCACCTTACAGGTTCGGAGTAAATGGTGATTATTACTGTAAAATGATGAGTTAGGGGAACTGATTTATTCTTCATCAGGGAAAAGTATTCATGGAGATTTATTTATTTATTTATTTATTTAAAGATTTTATTTATTTGACAGAGAGAGACACAGCGAGAGAGGGAACACAAGCAGGGGGAGTGGGAGAGGGAGAAGCAGGCTTCCCGCCGAGCAGGGAGCCCGATGCAGGGCTCGATCCCAGGACCCTAGGATCATGACCTGAGCCGAAGGCAGACGCTTAACGACTGAGCCACCCAGGCGCCCCCATGGAGATTTATTTTTAAGACAGAGAAGACATTGATCCAAACTCATGTCGTTCTTTCATCAGTCCCGCCACTGTGGGGGCCACTCTTCCCGGAAAACTAAAGCTGCATTGCTAGCAGAGTTCTAGTCCTACATAGTTGGAGCTCAAAATCTGTTTTTAAGCTGAACTAAGTGGTGTCCCGGGTACTTTAGCACCATCAGACTGGCGCTGGCCCTCAAGGCCCAGAAGAACTATTGCAATCATAAGGAAGCAGGCAGATTCACTGTTATATTTCCAAATCTCACATTTGGAAAATCGCTTATCAGTTCAGTGTTGAGGACCAAGAGGAAAAAAAAAAACATTATTCATCTGGAAAAGTAAAACCATTAAATGAAGTAAGAAGACTGGGATAGGGGTGGAAGACAGGCTAAAGATGGCAATGTTTGATTTGGAATATATGGAATTAGAGGTATTAACAGGTAAAATAGCCAGGTAGAAACATTTGTTGAGCAGTTAAAATATGGATCCAGGCCTCTGGAAAAGTTTCATATCCAGGGACAACAATTTAAAAGCTACACACATGTCTTTGAGGATGAAATTTGTGGGGGTGGAAATTCTTGCTAAGTAGATAAACTGAAAGTGGTATCCATTAGGAATTGCCTACATTTTGAGGGTATGGGTAGAGAAAAGGTTTTCCTTTCAACTAGTAGGCAAGGGGAAAAGGAATCTTCAGAACGAGGGTAATATATAGTATCAAATGCTACAGAGAGATATAAGAGGATGAGGACAGGAAGAAAAGCTTGATAATTAGAAGGACATATATGACCATCTAGAGGGCAAAGTGACAGATAATTTTCGTCAAGTTTTGAGAATGGAAGATAATTACAGATTGAGCAGGAGGTGAGGAAATGGAGACTGAATTTGTAAAGAACTCTTTCAAAGATTTTTAAGGCATAAAGAAGAAAGTAGTCCTCAGGAAAAGAGGTAGAGACCAGAATCTCATTTTTTTTAGGTTAGAATAATGAATACATTTTAGGCATAGGTAAATGAGCAAGTAGAGAAGAAGACTGAAAATGTAAAAAAAAAAGCAAGGATAAATCACTAATGTACAATAGCTCAATCAAGAATGATCAGTGACCCTTGAATCCATCTGAGCTTTGGAACATAGAGGGCTGATGTTGGTTGGTCTAGTGGGTTCATGAGTCAACATGTGCCTCTTCTAGCCTCTTAAATGGCAGGCTTCAATCACATTTCTCACCATATTAATGACTTCTCCAGCTAGAGACTCAAACTCAATAGTTCTTAGTTCTTTTAGGACAAAAGAAGTTATTCATTAGTGTTAATTTTCACCTTTGGAGAAAACGAAGATTATAGCACCCAGTCCCTGCATTTTATTTTTATTGGTATAGGGCATCTTGATACTCTGTTTCCATTACTCATGTTAAGTACTCTGGTAGACATCATAAAAAATAACACTAAAGTCACACATCTACCAAAAAAAATGTGCTGGAAAATGAATGCCCTTACTAAAACTCTGGTTAATAAACTTATGCAGGATTAAAATAGATAAGGAGAACCGTGATTGTGAGTTTGGTGTGGACAGCAAGGCCAATGGAGAGTACAAAACTGAACAATTTTGCAGTGAACAGAGAAGAGAAAGAGCTACACCTTGACAGTTACCATCTCTTTAGTTTATGGCTTATTTAGCTTTCCGTTTTATAAGTGATCAAAAGTTAAAGTTTGTGGATTACACAATCTTTTGTTTGCCCTTGTTGATGGATTGGTTCCTGCTTTCCTGAGCTTTTAGTGGAAAAAATTATATCATATAAGAAACTATCTCACTTGTTTCTATTCCCTGGCATCCTATATGGAAAAATACAGCAGTTAGTTGAATTGTCTGCTAGAAACTGGCCTTTAAAGGAGAATATAAGAGGAAGAAATTTTGCAAATGTATACTTTAAGGTTGAAGTAAAAAGGGGAGGGATGACTGAGTTCACGTTCTACTTTTTGAAGGTTATTTACTAATTCATGAAGGAAGTTCCAATTACCTCTGAAGTGTAGTATAAAATTTTTGAGTTCATTCAGATTTGAATTATAAAACTCAATATGATTACAGATTGTAGGAAGATGATATGTGACCTTGGCTAAATTGTCAAAGCAGAATTTTCTGCCTTATTTGAACCAAGAAGACTCACTTTTTCCTAAGTAATTGAGTTGAATATTTCAGGCAAGAGTGCATCTTCTAATTTAACATTAACATAGAGTCATTTAAATAGAAGGAGTTTTAAAAACAGAAAAAGTAAAAAAATCAGGAAAATGGATGCAAGCTTCAACTCAGCTTTGATTTTGAAAACCTGGCCTGGCCTAGTCTGTGAGGGTGGACATCAGTATACTTTGTTCTATCCAGGCAATACATCCTTGAAAAGTTGTATATGAAACCAATTTTCAGATTGAAAAGGAATTAAAACCCACTCCAGTGGCTTGAGTTAAAAGAATTCTGCAGTGACTCTCTTCCATGGCAAAGACTGCCTTCATAATGGTCCCTCCCTATCCCAAATATATACACCATTTTTTTTCTTTAAAATTCTGGTTTATCTTGTGGTGATGGTAGTTTGTTCAGATCAAAAGGTCTTAAACTGGGGATCCACTCTGCTTCACTGCAAAACTTAGTGATATTCCAAAACATCAAAGGCAGATTGTAACATTTTTGGTAACCAGGGTTGCTAAGTCAGTTGATCAACATGGGTACAAGCCATTGCTCCTTTTCTCCTAACTGGTGCTTCCCACCACCATGTGATTCCAGAGCCTAGGGAACCCTGGGTGGATACCACTGGGGTCTACCCTAGCCAGCCCTCTGCAGCTCCCTCCTTGCTTCTTCTCTCCCAGCCAGAATAGATCTGGATCCTGGCAGGATACACACGCTTGACAGCAACAATAGCATTCTCTGGACAAACGCTCGGTGTGTCATATACCACCTGCCCTCTCCCAACCCTGCCCCGGGGCGGGGGGGAGGGGCTGTCCTCTGTTGCCTGACACTCCCCAGGAATCATCCTCATGTGGTGACTTAATGGGAGCTCTGGTTCCCAGCATCTTCTTTTGGATTGTTAAATATTTTTGAATAATACTCCCAGTGATAGCCACGGTGAATGTTCAGTTTTGTAATTCATTTTAAAACAAAATTCGTAAGTGTGCATGATTTGAAAAGCTTCACATAGTAAGTATAATTAATTTTGATTTTAATACCATTGTTTCTTAAATGATGTACTCACATTTCGAACTACCATTAGTAAACTTTAGTTCCTTCGTCTAAGAAGTAAATTGATGTACTAAGTTCTGACAATGTATGCTAGGTATGAGGGTACAGAAGTAAAGATAAAGTACTTACCCCACTGGGAGCTCACTGGGAGTTGAGAGTGGGAAATGTGTGTGCTAAATGAGAGAGGTTTATACCACAGAATAATATTATGTAGATCAATTAACCAAGTATCATATTAAATTACACCAGAGGGAAAGGACATTTAGCTACCACTCACCATTATGACCCAATATAATGTTCCAGATTGTGTTGCAAAAAGAGCAGTACCCTGGGCATTGTATGGTGATCTGTAAGTAATGAAATAGCTTGGTGTGCTGTGCTGAATCCTCCATCATAAGGAGGGTTCAAGCCGGGACCCACTTGACCATCTGTCAGGAATATTGCTGATGTGCTCAGATCCCTTTCAACTGCAAATTTCCATAATTCCATGAAATCATCCCTGACCTCCTAGGAAGGAGATGAAAAATAGAGGATGCACAAGTGGAACAAAGCAACCAGAAGAGTAAAAACAGAAGTAAGAAAAATAGAAATGAATCTGGGCCTTGTACAGTTTAGGGGAAAGAAAGGACTCAATAGCAGTTTCAAGGTTTGTAGGTTTGCACTTGGCAAGGAACAAATTACTGTGAGTTTAGGTGAGGAAATTACTGGCTATTCATTGCCTGCTTTTATTTATTTATTTATTTAAATTATTCATTCATTCATTCATTTAAATTAATCAGTTAATTAATTTAAGCCCCAACTCGGGGCTCAAACTCACTACCCTGAGATCAAGACCTAAGCCGAGATCAAGAGTTAGACGCTTAACCAACGGAGCCACCCAGGAGCCCCTGTTGCCTGCTTTTAAAGTCTTGTTTAAAAAAATTAAATAATTGTAGACTATTGCCCCCTTTCCGTGAGAAATAGAAGGCCAGTTAAACTGGCATGCATCCTAATTTTTCTGTTTTCTTTTTACTCTACCTACCAACTGCACGGTGTCTTCTTTCCAAAATTAGTTTGAAAGCTCACAACCTGTGTCTGAACTGGGTGAAATAGCACAGCAGTTCACACTTGGAATGAAAGAATGATTGTGTGGGTCTGTTAATGGCCATGTAGAGCTCCATCTCTATATGGATCTATTTATAAATATACGTTACACATGACAGGTTCATTTAGTCTTGAACTGATCCCAGGGTAAAACAGCACAAATAATATATTATTTTTGATAAGGCACTCACTTGTACCATTTTCTCTCTGACCTTTTTTTTGAAATGCAGAAAACCCCCATTATAAAGTGCCTAGTTCCTCCAGGGACACAGACATGCTGTGAGTTACAACACATCCTTGTCTGCACGGAGGGGTACATGAGATAGCTGCTCTCGGCGGGCTGGCTTTAGAGTTCTGCAGTCATTCACGCTGCCACAGTTCTAGATCGGCTGAACCGGGAGGTCAGCAAAAACACAGGTGAGCCACAGGTCTGGCACTCCCATAAAAAGAAAACCAAGCTTTCATGCAAAACGTACAAGGGGATGTCTGACTGACTGAGGACCGGGAGAACTAGATTCAGTACCCTAGTTTTTGGCTAAACCCCAAGAAGCTTGTCAGTTGTCACCTTTTTCCTCTCCTTGCGTCTTCCCTTACATTTTATACAGGGCTTTGTAGTTTGTGGAGGGACTTTGACATAGGCTATCTTCTTGTTCTTATGTGTACTGAGGGTAGAAATGAACAAAAGGTCATCATAAGGACAGATGGGAGTTTATGCACTGCACATTGCAAATGACCATCCCAGCGATGGGGAGACCCTCCTGATATTGCCTCTCTCCCTATAATGAAAATATGATCCATAACCAGCTTTGTAATGGATCTTCTCACTCTGTGCACTCTCCCGGGTGACCCCGTATAAGAACCAGGGTTTTATGACCTTCCTCCTGTGCTCTACGCCCATATATTCAACTGTGTAATGGCCATGTCTACGTGGATGACACACAGTCATGTCAATTTCAATGCCCTAAACTGAAGTTTCCCCTCCAGATCTGCTCTTTCTCCTATATTCTTTATGTCAGTAAATGATGGTCTTTCATCTCAGCCAGAAATACAGGAGTTCTAGTGGATTCCACCCTCTCAATCACTTCTCAGTTGTTATAATGACCCCCTTCCTATACCGTCTGCTTCTTTCCTATCTCTCCTAGTCCTCTCTTCCCCTGTATCCCCACTGCTACAATGTTAGTTTTTCCAGATCCCACATTTTCTCACTTTTATGGCTACAAAAATATCCCAAGCAGTTACCCAGGCTCCAGGCTAATCCCTCCAATATGCAGCTGCCAGAAAGATCTTTCTGAAATGTTCTTATGTTTGCCATAGGTTCAAATTCATTAGCAAAGCACACAAAGAACTTTGTGATAAAGTGTCACTGAAAAAAACTGTTGGCAGCCCTAGAAAGACAAAGTGCATTTGATGGTGCTATGCTGTTCCCTCAGCCTGGAATGCCCTTCTGATTTCTGTTTTTAAAACTCCTATTCATCCCTCACTACTCAGTGAATCATGGGTCATCTTATTAGGAAAGCCTTTGTGATCCACCTCCTCCCCAGCTGACCATCCTGAGTTGGTTCCCCTTTTATGAACCCCTCTTAATACTCCTTCGGTTATGGATAAAACATAATCCATCCTAGCACTTAACACATTGAACTCTAATGACCGGTTCGCCGGGCTGTGCACCTCGCTACAGTGTAAAGCTCCTTCAGGGCAGAGACCCGTTCTGAGGTGCTTAACACAGTGACAACAAGAGAAAAAGAAGTACTTAGTAAATGTGGAACAGAACCTGTTTTACTTTTTCCAGAGCACAAAGCATGCGTGAAAGCAATTAATTTACTCCGCATGGGAAGTTGTTGCCCAGGTTTACCAAAAGGTCAGGTCTATATAAAGTGGTGATACTTTTATTCCCCCTTTCCTTTAAGACATAAGAAGAAAAGCACAATTGAAAAGCTGAGACTTATCTCTGATTTGGAAGATCACAGAATCAAGTTCATATAGCACCCAAGCTCTTCCCTAGGGCTGTGGTTCTCAAAAGTGTGGTCCCCCTAACAGCAGTGACGGCATCACTTGGAAACTCGCTACGTGAGCAAATTTTGAACCCACTCCTGACCTGCTGAGCTGGGGCCTGAGCGTGGAGTTTAGCGCTCTGTTTTAATAAGCCCTCCAGGTGATCCTGATGGTCACTGTAGCGTGTGGACTACTGCCCTGGGAATTAGAAACAGAAAGGAAAATAAAAACAAAAAACCCTATGGAAGGATGTTAGCATTTGTAGAGCACCCTACTGTGTGCCAGGCCATTTATTTCGTTTACCTAATTAACTTTTTCAGAATACCAGATTAGTACTTCCAAGATTTAATTCTGCTAAGATACCTTTTAGTCTATTTAAAATTATTTTAGATGCATTAGTCTTGAGTTTGCTATAGTATCTGGCAGGTAAAAATGGCACACTCCTCTCCAATGCTTTCTCCCAACGCTTTCCAGGAGTGATTCCTCACTTCTTTACACTGATTTGTGGCCCTGGAGTGACACTTAAAATATATTGCCTTGAATCATACTGCTTATCTCTCATACTGTGAGTTTTTACAAAGCATAGGCCCTGTTTTGTGTGCAGAGGCCTCCCCAGCTTCAGATAGCACTTCCCACGTGTGAGCGAAACACTGGATAAATATCAGTTGGGTGAATGAATCAATCTTACAACATTTATCACAGTACCATCCAGATGTAGGTGTGTACTACACAGGGCAGGGATTGAAAGCTTGCTTTTCTTTTCTTTTTTTTTTTTTGCCTGGAAAGCTATGTCATCTGCTTATATGGAAAAGAAGGGGAGAAGTAATTGTGGAAATGGGGAGCTAACCATGTTCTTTTTTCCCCTCTTCTACTTGCTAGTAGCCATTTCTCAAGTCACTTCAGCCTAATTGGTATTTTAAAAACAATGGACATTTAAGTGTGGGGGGTAATTTAACTACATGGAGCCCAGAAGCTAGTTTTTACTTTGTTTCAAGTATGGAATCTTGTTGGGTTGGAATTGTGGACATCAGTACAGGTTGGCGTGACCCTAACAGCTTTGGAGGTCCTCTGTTCAAGGACAGACAGGGACATTTCACCCCTTAAACGTGGCCCCTGTCACACTGCGGTTTTGGAGTTTAGGATTAAGCTAAAAAAAAAAAAAAGAAAAGTTGGGCATTGACAAGAGGAAGAAACTGTCCTTGCTGTCATCTCCCAGAGGCAAAGAGATTATCCTCTGGGACTAAGAAAAGGCATTGTGACTGTTCAGTTATCAGTGATCGAGAGTGACTATGCATAGCCTCCCATGAAGTACAATGAATTGGTTTGAGGGAGAAAAAATAAAATCATTTATCCCCCAGTTAGGGCCTTCTCTAGAAGCGGAGAATGGATCAGGAAACTGGTGGCCGCTTTGTCATTATTTCACATTTCTTTTTCTCAAGATTCTGTACCTTATTTCCGTGGACATGATATATCAAAGCATCTCAGGGAAAACCACGATTTCCCTGCTGCCCTCCTGGCTTGAGAAGTATGAATTCTTCACATATTCGCTGTGTTGGACGTTTTCTAGTCAATGTAAAACACTCTTTCTGAAGGAGTGTACATTTCTAGAGGTCTGCATGGGTTAAAAAGTCTCTCACCCATAGTGAGGAACTAATGATATGGAGATACTGCCAATTATAATCCTCCCAGGTAGTTAAAGCAGATGAAAGATAGATGAGTGAAAACGGAAGAGTCTTTATTTTCACTGGTTTGTAGCATAAGGAAAGATTTTTATGTAAGTGCCACTATTTATATAGCAGGAATGTTTAAATTAGTGAAAATTAACAGGACAGGCAACCCAGTCTCTGTACTCGAGCAGCGTCCCACGTGAGAGTTGCACGGACAACGGCACAAATACGGAACCTCACATTAAGGCGTCGCGCGGTCCAAATTCTACCACAAGAAAAAGTAATCCCTTAGTTTCTGGATAAAGAGGAAAATGTAAAAGTTAGAATGTGTTTAAGAAATGTTTCATCAGGGCGCCTGGGTGGCTCAGTCGTTAAGCGTCTGCCTTCGGCTCAGGTCATGATCCCAGCATCCTGGGATCGAGCCCCACATCGGGCTCCCTGCTCCGCGGGAAGCCTGCTTCTCCCTCTCCCATTCCCCCTGCTTGTGTTCCCTCTCTCGCTGTGTCTCTCTCTGTCAAATAAATAAATAAAATCTTTAAAAAAAAAAAAAAATGTTTCATCAATTTTGTTTTTAGCCATTATTCTAAGGGGATCTGGGTGTAAAAGTTACTCTCTGAAGCACTGTTTGTAATAATTAAAAGAGGGAAGTAACCTTAGTGTCCACCCGCAGAGAATTGACTATTACCACAATGCATCTGAACACCGGAAAGTATGCAGTGGTTACAAATTAGGACACAGTACATAAACATGAACATGGAATTAACTCAACAAGACATTAAATGAAAAAATAGGTTTCAGAATATCATTTGTAATATGAACCCACTTATGTGAAATTATACATGTCTAATATATATGTACTTGGGTGCAATGAGATTAATGACAGTTCGAAATATTTATAGTAACGATCTCTAGGTGATTGGATGCAGGTGATATTTACTCTTTTTTTGTATTATTTGGATATTTACAAGAGGAATGTATCTTTCTAACAAATTAAAAATATAAAAATGTAAAAAAGAACAGGCTTATGAGCTATATAGGTCTTTTGCAGCTTCTGTTTCAAATTACGTTTTAATTTTTCCCACGGAATTCCACATTTGGTGTCCTTTTCATTAGAAATATGTTTAATTGGTGGGTGACCTGATTTAGTATTTTTGACTTAAAAAAAATTTCACAGTAGAGAGGCATCTGGGTGGCTCAGTTGGTTAAGCGTCTGCCTTCAACTCGGGTCGTGATCCCAGGTTCCTGGGATTAAGCCCCATGTCCTTGGGAAAACCTGCTCCGCTGAGAGTCTGCTTGTCCTTCTCACTCTCCCTCTGCCCCTCCTCCCCAAATAAATAAATAAAATCTTTTAAAAAAATTCACAATAGAAATAAATACATGATTATAAAGAATAAGGAAAAGTATAAGAAATGCACTACAGTTTTATAGTTAATAACAGAGAAATAAAACTATAACAACAGGAAAACAACAGTAAAGAGAGCTATAAGTAAAGAGGTCTGTAGAGGAAAAAGTGAGAAATGCTTAGAAAGAGAACTGAGACTAAGTGAAAATACCAGGAAAGATTGCAGCAAAGAAAGGAGACAGGACAATAGAATGATTCTATCTCATAATGAGCGTGGATTACGTATTATAAAAATGTAAGCATAAGGATTTGATTCCCACAACAGCCCTAAGAATTTAGTAGATTAAAAGTTTTTCATTGTATGCATGAGAAATAAAGTCCTGGGAAAGGGAAGCATCTCACTTTATGTCACAGATTTAATACGGCGACTGGAGATCTCCTTGCTTTTTATGTAGCAGGCGGCCCAAGACTTAACCTTGTTTAGACCACACTATAATCTGCAGGAGCATCACCCCCATTTTGCAGCTGAGAAAACTGAGTCTCACAGTCACAAAGTAGCTTGCCCTAACCCACAGAGCTACTACATAGAATAACCCGGACTCAAATTTAGATCTTTTACCCCTAAATCCAGTGTTTGTTTTTCTTTTTCCTTTTTAGCACTATGGAGAATAATTTGCAATAGAAACAAACAAATATAAATAAGGCAAACAAAGGGATAGAGATGCAAGCTTCAAAAGAAGTAAAACACTTTCCAAAATTAACAATCGTTTGTGTAAATATATGAAAGTAATTACTTTCATTTGCATGAAATTGCTATTTTGGGCTAGCGTAGTTTTTTCCCAAGTCAAATATTGATGAAAACCAGTGAATTCTGTCCCTTTTAATCTAAGTCGAACTTTTCTTTTTAACTTTTCAAGAGGTAAATAAACTATTGTTCCAAAACCATTTACAGTCTCTTTGGGAAAGTGAGAAAGGCCATACAAGAGAGACAAGATTATTACCTTGATTTACAAACAGTACGGGATTCAGATGGTCTTTCATTGCTGTCAAAACAGCACCATACTTTCAAGGCAACTTGATGCCAGGTTTGATTGTGACTGTCCTCTTGTTTCTATGGTAACAAACTTTCCTGCCATCAGGACTACATAGCAACTTTCTGCATTGCAACAGGCAAGGGAAAAACAATACCTGCCTCTGTATGCCTGATACACATAGTAAAGGCTGAATAAATGTTTACTGAATGGAAGAGTAAAATAGAAATAGTCTCAGTGATACAATGCTATGCTAATCAGATGTGGTGCTAACATTTGCATATGCAAACATCTTCATTGGGACAGAACAAACTTTAGCAAAACAGTAAGGTGTAGGCTTGTTTTTGCTTCACTTAGACCCAGATTGCAGCACAAAGAGAGCTAAGTCGAAGGCTTAAATAGCTTAATTGTGTAGCAAGTTAGAAGTTAAAGGGTCACAGTAATGTTAAATAAATGAAGCTGTTTTGGAGAAAACCTGTAATGCCGCATTCCAGGTCTCCAAAGGCACAGTGCCATTTTTGTGTGTGCTAAATCAGTTTAAGGCCAAATACTGCTGTTTGCTGACTTCCAGAGAGCTTCCTTATGTTTTCAGTCTTTGCAAAAGCAGTATAGCCAGGTACACGGTATCTAAATCTGGTGGGCTGCTTCTGAGATTTTGCCAGGAAGCTATTTAAATATATGCTGTTGGGTTTTTGCTTTCAGTTCATAATCTGACCCGTTTTTAAAAAACTTTAGGTTCTGGCGGTTGACCATGCACATTTTAAAAGATGTCTGAGAATTCTGACCCACGTAAGGTGGATGCCTTTTGTGAAATCACAGAAGCCTTTTAATATGGAAGAGAAGGGTCGTATCTAGATGTCTAGGAGAGTGCCCAGCAGATATCAGGTAGAAAAGAATTCCAGGCCGGCTAACAAAAAGTGCAGAGGGTCTGAGACAGGAGCATCCCACATGTTCGAGGAACAAATAGCAAGGTGGTCAGTATGTCTGTGATCAGGGGAAAGAGAAATAGGAATTTATGTCAAATCAGTTATTCAAGGCCTGGGAGAGGAAGTAGGAGGCGATTGCATAGGACCTTGTCGACCATCGTAAGGACTTTTACTTTTGTTCTGCATGAGATGGGACTGAAGAGAGAAAGGGCAGAAAAAGGAGTTAGTATAGGAGATTTTCACATTAATCCAAATAAGGAAGGATGGTGTCTTGGAACAGACTGGTGGTGGCAGAAGTGGTGCTATTTGTTGGATTCTGGATACCTGCTAGAGACGACTGCACTTTTGATGGGTTGGGTATGAGGTGGGAAGGAGGAATCAGCTATGGCGCCAAGTCATGGGGTGCCTGGCTGGCTGAGGCAGTGGAACATGTGATTCTTGATCTCGGGATTCTGGGTTCAAGCCCCACATTGGGTGTAGAGTTTACTTAAAAATAAAATCTTAAAAAAATGATGCCAAGTGTTTTCACTGGAGCAGCTAGAAGGATGGGGCTGCTGTTTACCAGGAGAGACTGTGGAGGATCAAGTTTTGGGGAAAAGATTAGGAGCTCAGTTTTGGACATGTTAAATCTTAGACATCTAAGAAGAGATATCGTTTGGTTGTATGAGTTTGGAGATGTCTGGGTTAGAGATACAAATTTGACAGTCGTCAATGACTAGAGTCCAAGACATTATTTAGAGCCATGAGGCTCAATGAGAGGTCTGTGGACTGAGCTTCAGGACTCCAGACATCCAAAGGTCAAGAAGATAGGGATGAACCCCCAAAAGGAGATGAGGAGAGGCATGTGAAAGAGGAGAACCGATTGGAGCCAAATGAAGAATCACTGAACACTACATCAGAAACTAATGATGCACTATATGGTGGCTAACTGAACATAAAAAAAAGAAAAAAGAAAAAAAAGAATACATTTCAGGCAAACATGAAGAAAAACAAGAGCTTCTTGGTGGGTTACATTTATCTACCAGGATCTGCCAAAGTGAGTAGAAACGGGAGATCGGGAGATCGTTAACCTTGGCCCCTTCAGTAGCAGCCATGCCTATGGCATAAGAGAGTCCTTTAGGCTAAACGGAGAGCTAAAGCAAATGCATACAATGATGATTCATGTGCCTGGATGCCCTGGGAGCCTCACCACATTCACACAATTGTAGATTCTTACTTTAGGAAAGACCTGGAAGGAAACCTAGCATGAGCTGCAAAATCCCCACAAATTCACCCAGTGATTTTTCTTAATCATCTCCAGTAACAGGTGACTTCAAATTTCTGAAAGCAGTTTGTGCATCTTTGAATTCCTCTAATTAGCAGCTCTAATAAAAATGGCCAAGTCACCAGCACAGTACATGAATGAAGTGGATTATGACGCCAACATTGTATTGATTCTTAACTTTTTGAAGCCTGTTTCTGAATTTTCAGAGATTTATCCCAATCCAAATATGCATTCATTCAAGCCAATCACCATTTGCTTGATTTACAAGCTAATCTTCCTCCAAAGTCAAGTTTTTGATTTTTCAAGTGTTTGTTTCTTGGAAGCTGTAAGGGAGAAAATACATTTACCGACTCTTTAAGGTGTATGCTTAATGATGCTCTGGTAGAAGGGGAAATGGAAAATTAAATAAAGATATCCAAATACCATCATGGCATCAACTTTCATAATAAACTGCAGATCAGAAATCCTAGAGAGGGGCGCCTGGGTGGCTCAGTTGGTTGGGCGACTGCCTTCGGCTCAGGTCATGATCCTGGAGACCCAGGATCGAGTCCCACATCGGGCTCCCTGCTCAGCAGGGAGTCTGCTTCTCCCTCTGACCCTCCCCCCTCTCATGTGCTCTCTCTCTCAAATAAATAAATAAAATCTTTAAAAAAAAGAAAAGAAATCGTAGAGAGCAGGGGTGGTGTCCTCCTGGTTCTAGATGTATGTTCCTGTCAGTAAGAGAAAGCCACCTCCGTGTTTCCAGAGTCACTATGAAATCACATTTCAGATGGTTTCAACATGCCACAGGTTGAAAGTCTCTTCATATCGGAAGAAGGGCTGAGTTGTTGCAAACAGTGCATAAAAGTAACAAATGGCCGGAATGAGCAAGCACAGTGAGGTCCTAAGAGGTGTAACAAAACAAAACAAAACAAAACAAAACAGACCAACAACAACCCAGATTGGGCTTCTCCATCAGTACCTCCCATCATGCTTGAGGGGCAGCCCTGTCAGAGGTAGGCTTAACTGTGTTACACAGTCCCAGTCTGGAGTGTGGCTGGCTGAAACCAGCCATTTGAAGGATGAGTCCCTGCAAGGGGGACGGAACAGGTCGTGCTCTCCTTCTCCTGCTGCCTGCCAATGGTTACCCCTCCACGGAGGTTCTGTTCCTGCCTCCGGGCGGCACAGAGCAGTTTTAATGCACGTCGAAGGTGAAGCGCCAACGAGCAGGACTGTGGTCAGCAGTAGGTAATTACATTTCACCTGTTTAATTAAGTTTCACTTTCTCGTTGCCTTGGAGGAACTGTTAAGAAAGGGTTGGGTTTTTTGTTTTTTTTTTTCTTTTTCCTGTGGTGCTTTTTTTCTTTTTTTCTCCTAGCTGGAAACTGAGCAATTCCACATTGTATTGAAATGGATAGGCAGTGTTTGTGTTGGCTGAATTAAGCACATATAATCGTATATTTCCTCTCTTTTGTCTCTTTGTGCCACAACCTTAATATGTGGGACAGAAATTTCATTTAATGGAGACATAATTTTTTTTATTGTCTTCGGGCTTATTTAAACTAGCTCATTCTCCATTAGAATGCTTTTCTGTACTTGAGATCAGCTCAGCACTGATTCCATCATTGGAATTCCACCATTCTCTTTAAATACCATGTGTTTTCCCTAAAATTCCAAGTAGCTGATGAATCTGCTACATCGGCAAAGAAATCTGCCCATTTCTCCTAGGTTTCACGCACGGACAAATTGTATATTAGGAATGCTACACCTGGGGCGCCTGGGTGGCTCAGTCAGTTAAGTGTCTGCCTTCGGCTCAGGTCATGATCTCAGGGTCCTGGGATTGAGCCCCGCGTTGGGCTTCCCTTTCTCTCACCGTCTGCCTCTCCCCCTGCTCGTGCTTGCTCATTCTCTCTCTCAAATAAATAAAATATTTATTAAAAAAATAGAAAGGAATGCTACACTTTTCCTCAGAAGGTCGCATGGCCATTCATTCATTCTCTTAAAAATTACCTGTGGACCTACTATGTGAAAGAATATGTGATACACTGAATGGGAGATTTACTTTTTGATAAGATTGTGCTGTAATAAACCTCAAATATTTCTAAATTTATATGCCTTGAACATTCCATCACAGAGGGGCCTCACTCTTACCTTCACAAGTGTGGTATTCACTGAGGCATGTCCTTTGGAACACACCTAACCAAAGAAGAGTGAAAGCCTAGCATTGCACAGGAAACATAGAAAAAGCGCATCCTGCCACTGAACTCCCAGGTATTAATATCTCAGTCAGTATTTGGCTTCTATCCTTGAGGTCAAGTCAGCCTTTGAAACTTGTAGACTATTTTGAGATATAATTAATGAGAGATGCGGTCCATTTCACTTTGTCAGGGAAGCTCAGAATGACACCAATCTATTGTTCTTTAGAGACTGTCATCTTCTTAAAGCCCAGCTGAGTACTGACCTAGGAGGGACACAGTCTTTCCTGCTGAGCTGTCTGATCCTTTCCTCTTGGACCGGGCTTCCACTGTGTAGACTTCAGTACCGGGTAGCTACCTCCGAATCTGTATCTAGTCATTCCCTTGAAAGACTACACCACTTACAGGAGTGATTCATGGGGAAAAGGTATTGTTTTTCCATCACACTTCCTTCCCCTCTACTCACTCTTGCCTCCTCTTCCCAGCACTGAGGCTGAGAAAGGGCCCCCGCCTTTCTCCCCATTGGCGTCGACTGAAATGCTTTGCACCGAGCGTGGTGCTTGGTCTGGTAATTTCTTGGCCTCCTCTATAGCTTGTCCTCCTCTGTAGCAGTCTCTCCCAAGTTCCTAAGGAAAGGCAGCCGACACGACGTGTTTGATGCATTAAAGAGTAAATAATATGGTTTGTTTACGTAGCAATCCGAATGCACTGATTTCTTCAGGTTAATATTACAGCCTTAGTCTTGTTAAGCCCTGGCCATCTGCTAACTTTGTGAAAGCCAGAAGGCCTCGCTCCTCAGCACTTCTCTCCTGACAGAATGTTGTATGTTTGTGGCTGAGGAAAGACATAGTTAGCATATTAAAGATGCCGATGATTGGTATTACTTTCAACCTGTTCGTTTCAGAAGCATCTGCAGAAGTGGTTTGGTAATGCCTGCTCTTACTTCGTGGCAACCGCCAGGATAATTTCTAACCCATAACGCACAGACCCTCCTCTATTAGCTTATAAGATAGAACTTGAAACTTCAGGAAGGTAGAGGAGATTAAGAGAGATTCCAAGACGGAGAAAATAAGGCTGAGGGAAATTAAAACGGCTTGCCCAGTGTGACTAAGCGGGTCAGGAATAGAACCTGACTCCTAATAGAACACATTTTTGTGTGGGTGTCACAAAAGAATGAGACATGTTAACAATCAGAAAGAACTCAAGTTCAGCCATCAAGCATATTTGTACACACTGTTGCATATTGTGTTGGAATGACTTATTTTTGCCTCAGTCTGTTCCACTGCACATTCCTGCAGAGGTAGGTATTGGTTGGGAGGTCATTTTTCTTCCTCCAGCAGCATGCAAGCGTCAGAGTTTCCAGATAGGACTGAGGTAGGGGTAGGAATGATGGGCTCCACGCCTGGTCACCAATTCTGCAACAACTGGCAGCATCTTGGTTTGTGAGGGGACTTTAACTGAGGTTAGGGACCGGGCATGGCGCCTGCGGCCAGTTTACCTGGAGATGAGTCGTTGCTGAGGCAAATGTGGGCAAATACAGGACGACAGCCTGGGCGGGAGACCCTCAGACGTGCTTGGTCACAGCTCGGGGTATAGGACCTCATGAGGTGACCTGGTCCTTGTATGTGTGATAATTATAACCAACACTTATTTCAGAGGAATTTCCAGACACTGATTCAGTTTTTCCTCACAAAAGTCCCAAGAAGGAGGTATTTTAATACATGAATGTTACATGTATTTTATGAGGGCGTGAGGAGGCTCAGGGAGATTGTGGCCTGTTCAGGGTTACACAACTGATAAAGAACACTGGACATATATTCAGTTCTCTTGACTCCAAATTGGGTGCTCTTTTAATGAGACCAACTACGTAAGACTATTCAAAGGGGTCCCGTGGCCATCTCAGGCTTGTTCCACACCTGCAGAGCTCAAGTACAGACAAAGTACAAAGTACAAAGTACAGTCCCTTGGGGGGTTGTGGAATGTCAGGACCGCATTCTGCCTTCCCTTTCCTTCTCAAGCATCTCAGCTCTCCCTTGGGGTGAACGCATGTCATCAGTGTGGGGTCATCTCCCTCTGAGGCCCTCATCTTTCACAATGGACATCGGACTTCCTTTTAAGGTGCTGTGTATGATTCACTAATAGTTTGATTTTTTGCAAGATGCATGAACATTTTTTGATTGAGAAACAGTTTAGAAACGCTGAACATATTATTGTGATGAAATAACAATGACTAAGATTGTTATTAAATTGTTGGAATTATAATGGCTTTAACCTTTTTTTTTTTATTCAGTGTACTTTGATTTGTTTTATCTCGCCTTTTAAATGGCTTATTGGCTTTGCAACGTTAACAAACCACGTTGTTCTGTCCCATAGATCTGGTTCCTACTTTTAGCAGACATAGGAAGTATATTTAAAACATACCTGCATTAGACATGGCATTTTGGAGACCATTTTTACTGACAGGTAGTAAAAGTTGAATAAATACCAGCGGATTAAAGACATAACAGTACAGCTAATCTGAGGCTGAATAAAGTACTTGAGAAGTAAATTGTTTATGTAGATATTGCAATACTGTGTATACTCAACCCGATCAGATACAGAAACAACAGTAGAAATTCCTAAACTTTTTTTTTCTTAACTCCTAGGGAAACAGTTTACTACTAGATAAGAGTGTAATGATTACTATCAAACCTAGCCAAACAGAGATCAATAAACACATAGATGCAAAATAAACAAATTCTTTGGTTTATTAATGGCTGACAGGATTGAAAAGAAGGCAGAAAATGCAGGATGGTGATATTCAGGACCGTAATATTCTAGTACACCATAGAAATATGGCCCTTGCCACAGGTGGATCTAAAAACTTGTCATTTCTTGGGTGACAAGTGAGACAGAGCATTAAAATAAGGATGAAAAAATGGATTAAATTTAAAACAATAAAAACAAATGGTGACCGGCAGGGATAAACAAGAGGAAACAAAATGAGTGGTAATCAAAATCCTGGGGGAAGTGTTTTCACTTTGATTTCTCTGAATTTTATTTATGCGGCAGATAATGCAATTGATGGTTAAATCTATCTCTGCATACATTAAAAATTACTTTAAATCGGTGCCTTCGGAAAAGTAAAGAACTGAATTTGTGACTGAACTCTGCTTTATCATTAAGACCCTCAATATAACTTTTAATCAGCTCAAGTCTCAGTTTCATACTTTGAGTGACATTTACTTTCTGATCAGTGGTGCTCAAACTTCAGTCCATGTCCGATGGCCCAGGATGCTTGTGAAAAGTGGGGATTTCTGGGTTCTGTCCCCAGATATTCTGGTTCCGTAGACCTTGGGTGGGACCTAGCAGGACGCAAGGACTTCAGACCACCGTTTGAAAACGCTGACATAGAGACTAATAAGCCAGGAGGAAGGAGAATGCCCTTGGTTTTTATGAACTCTGACCCTCTCCAATGTAAATTTTAAAATTTAAAGTTTTGTTCATGGTGATAGATTGGAAACGTGACATATAACGTGTTGGTGACAAAAAGATTATAAAATTGCCTGATTAGATAACTTGGTTGCTGATAATGAAACTTTTTCGAACATAAAGCTGAAGAGTGACCTAATGCTACTCTTCATTTTACAGATGAGCAAGCTGAGGCTCAGGGGGTTGAAGTCACTTGTACGATTTCACAGAGCTCTCTAGTGACCAAGCAAGGCTGTTTTGCTCTTTCCATTCATTATGTTGTATTTCTTTTAACATTTCCTGACAATAGTTTAGTATTGTAAGAGGACCGAGGGTGAGCCGAGTTCCCCATTAGTGCTTTACACAGAACACAGAAAAATAAGGTTACAGACTTGTATAAACATAAATACAAACAGTACACAGGAGCAATTGTATGGTTATGACAATATGATATGTCTTGTCCTTCATTTAAATAAATGTCATGAACCGGTGGATGGAGTAATGATGCTAAATTGTTGCAGGCATAAAATTGGAAATAAAGTACGAGGCTGCAGGATATGCTAAATTAGTTTTACCTTCTGAAGGATATTCAGTTTTGCTTGGGTGTTTCAAATTTCAAAACTGCCCTCTCCCCAAAAAGCTTTCTAAGAATAAAGAGCTTCTGGTTTGATCTGCCTCCCCTGCCAAATCAACTAGGAATGGGCGGGGGGCGGGGGGGTGGGGGTGGGGGGGTGGGCACGGGCTACAAATGACTAACAGTGTTTGAAACGAATAGAGATTTTTTGTTGCCTCACATCACCGTGTTTCTGGAGATAGGTCATTGCTGGTGTTAGTTTAGTAATTCAGTAATATCAAGGCTCAGGGTCAGTATCTCTGTCCTTGTCTTGTCCTTGCTCTCACTCTCATTTTCTCAAACTGCAGGGGTCACACTGGTGTTCCAGGTGGAAGGAAGGGAGGGGCGGAGGAACAGGGGTTGAGAAAAGGTGGTTTTCTCTTCTTCCACCACTATCCTTCTGGACTCTGTTACTTTACCGCCCTCTCCCCACACACCACACGGAGTGACCACAGGCCCAAGCATCCCCACAGTCAGAACCTGCCTGTCGGGGAGCCCCCCAGCTGCCAGGAATGTGGCACAGGTGTCCCAGGATTAGAGTGTTCTGTTGTATAATCTTTCCCTGTGGGTGTCCAGCCCCCTTCCTCCCTGCTTCTTTAAAAGAATGATTGAATCCGAACATGACAGACTGATGTTTAAAAAAAAAAAAAAAAAAAAAACCCGAAGTCCGTATCTTGAATGCACATCCTAAGGCTTTTTCTTCAGGTCACCTTTATATTGAACCATAAAAAGATTAAAAACACCTTCTGCTGGACTCGGGCCCTGTCCTCCACGTTGAGATTGTTCAGGAAAAGAGGTGTTGACACCTTTACTGAGAGGAGTCAAGGTCTCCCGAGCAGGAAACTGGTTTGATGACAATACACTGACTTGTCAGGTAAGCTGGCGGCTCCCCTTGACATCAGAGATTGGCTCTCCTTGACTTCTGCCTTTTTTGTGTGTGTTGGGGGAATCTTATGAGTCATGGTTAGCCTTTCCAGCCTGATTGAGTTTGAAGGAGCCTCTAGATTGTTGCATAAAATGGATTTTGCAAACAGTCGTCTTCGGCATACCCAAAGGAAAAGGGCAAGTCGGTTCATAAATGGAAATTCTAGACAAACAACTGAAGTTAAAGACACCTCTGCGTGTAAACGCTTCCAGATGGAGACAAGTTTTTCACTTCACTCTCCACAGTTTTCATGTTAAAGGGTTATTGAGATGGAAGCATTGGAGCAAAGTGCATTAGAATCATTTGCCCCGGCTCCCCTTCCGAGTGAGGCTGACTTACAGTTGCAGGGGAAAACACTGTCTAAAAAATAAATCTTAATTCCCTGTAGTCTATCAACACATGCTTTTCAGAAGAAGAAAAAGGAGAAACATCTGAGGGAAACAGGGCTGAGTTGGTGGAACATCTTGAAGGGGCCTGGTCTCCTCTTAGAAAATTAAAAAGACATGTGGGTAGCCGTTAGGAAGAGTCTGTGGTTGTTAAGTAGAGTAACATAAAGGCGGAACTTCAAGATACAAGTTTAAAACAACACTGCAATTATTTGGACCATAAGGTCATTGGGATTGTTTTCACCCTTTGAAAGGGCTCTGAACAGAGTTACAAATAGTTTAAAAAAAAAAAAATCACTGGGCCAACAGAAAATGCCATTTGGCCCATAAAATATTCTTTGCTCCCACCCAGCAAGCCCTCCTCCCATTTCCTACCCGTCGTCCTTCCCTCCTTCTACAGCTTCCTGTACAAAAGGCTAAGATACCAACATCTGCCTGAAGCAAAAACACACGCATTTCAACCAAATAAATAAATAGGAAAGAACAAGAGTCTGACTAGACCGTGGTGCTCTTATTCTCACTGGCTGACTCCCATCAGGCCTCTCGTTATTGTTATAATTTCTTTTAGGCCCTGGGCAGATGGGCCTCAGCTCATGGCTGATTTAGAATCTCCTGATAGTGGCGGGAATGAAGCATATAGAGAGTCTTTTAAATTTCAGTTCTAAGCTCAGTGGATTAGACCACCGTATTCTTGGGCTTAGATGTTTACTCAGTAAATGGTGCTCATCAGTGGTGGTGCCTGGTCCACGGCCCAGCCACGTCAAGGGGGATGACAGTGAACGTGACTTCGCTCTTGAGAGGAGGCCTCTGCCAATCAGAGCTAATGGGACCCTAGTGAGAATGTTCACCTCCCAGCTTCTCCGTGCCAGGGCCGTGGATAACAACAGGATGTGGGTTTCAAACACGTGCAAGTTTCTTCAAAGCTGCCTCTTTCAGTTTCATTCTTTTTCAAGACACTCGAAAACACAATCCATATATTTGAAACAAACATTTTTTTCTTGCTACTCATGTGCTTTTTGTCATGGTTCTATCTCATGTCAGGACTGGATTCCATTCACATGTCTGCAGGTAATTCTGAGTTGGTACCCACACGTATTTGATTGGTGCGATATGCAAATGAAAACACGGGTATTTACGAAGTAGGCGGATTACGATGTGCGCTACCGAAGTTTCACTTTCTGTAAGTGTGAAAATGGATTGCATTTATCAACCATTAAGAGTCTTCCTAAGGCTTTGGTACTGCCCCACTGTGCGCTTAGCTGGTGGTTTTAACAAACGGGAACAAAAGGTGGCAAAAACCACAAGCTCGCTGTTGTCAAAATTAAAGACACTTGGTTCTAAATTAATTTCTCATAAAAAAGTTATGAAAATGGAGTTATGAAATTAGGATCAAATAGACAAATGTGCATACATTTTTAAAAAGATTTTATTTATTGATCTGAGAGAGAGAGAGAGAGCACAAGCCCCGGGGTGGGGGTTGGTGGTGGGAGGGGAGGAGGCACATGGGGCTTGATCCCAGGACCCTGAGATCATGACCTGAGCCGAAGGCAGACACTTAACCAACTGAGTCACACAGGCGCCCCGACAAATATGCATCCATTTTTATCAGAGACGAGAAATTAGAGCCTGGAGAAAATGAGAGGAAATCCACTTCCATTCTGTGTATCTCCCGTTGTTATTCCAGTCCCCACCCTGTGCTCCACATCCAGATCCATTGTTTTCCTGGCTGTCTTTCCTGTCCCATCTGTCTCTCCTTCCCTTCTTCCTTTGCCTTCTCCTTTTCCTCAGACCTCCCAGATACAGAGTGAAGAGAGAACACAAAGGATGGTCAGGACTGGTGAACAGAGAAATAGCATGGGGTTTTCTTTTCATCTCAAGTTTTGAGTTGTCTGCACTTGAAATATGCACATGATAAAAAGGAGGTTGCCATTTCAATTCATATTGTCTTGAAAATGCAAAGACTCTTCTGGTTTTTCTCCATAATGAAGACTTTGTTGGATTGTGGGCTCTGTAATTATGCTCGCTGCACAAATACCTTGAAAGAGAAACAATTCCAAGTCATGTATCAAAAATTCAATTTGACGTGTATTTACTAAATGCCTAACATGCCTATGTGTTTTGTTTATTCATTATCATAACAAGATATAGAGAGTTCGTATTCTGTGCCAGCACAATACTCTGTTAAAAATCCAAAATTAAATACACCACCAGATTCCTACCTTCAAGAATTTATAGCAGAATGGAGGAGCAAGTATAAAAAGATCAGTTGCAGGGTGACAAGAGAGCGTTCTAATAGCACGAGGAACTGTGATTTTGAAAAGATGATACAAACCAGTTATCTCTTGCTTAATGGAATAGACAGGCTACAGGAAATTTGGCAATAAAACAAAGTTTATATAAATTGAAACATTTTCCTACAACTCCACTATAAAATTGGAAACATTTTTTCCCACAGAAAAGCCTCCCAGAATGCTGAATGCAAAACTTGGGATCACAGAAAATATGATATTATGTCTATATTTGGCCTGCTGAAAATTGTATTTTTGCAAGGTAATCCCAGCTTTCATTGGTAGCTCCCATCCTGACACACACTGTTTTCTTCTTGGAGTACTTTTCTAAGTCTGGGATTGCCACTGCCTTGGGACTTTCTTTCTTATTGGGATCTGCTCTGTCTTCGCTCTCAGCCTCCGGACCTCTCAGTTTGCGTCCTTCCTTTCTATTGAGATATTTATGGCGGTTAATAGAGTCGAACAAGATGTATTCCAGCCTGATGTGCTTTTGAGGTTGCAGATGTGTAAGATGAGTGACTTCCCATCTCCATCTGTCTAGCTCAAGAATTGACTTAGGGTGACGAATGCCTACTTTGGTCATTCATTTAATAAATATTTATTGACTGCCTGTGGTGTACAATCAAAACACAGTTTCTGACCTCGTGAGCCTACCATGTCGCTTGGCAAGGTGCATTAAATACTTGTTTATTTGTAATTGCTGTTAAGTGCTGCAGAGGACACGTACAGCTTTCTATGGACACACGTTTAGGGGACCTGGTTTTGTCTGAAAGATGGGAAAAGATCAGGAAGGGCTTCCCTGAGGAGGTGATGTTTCAGCTGAGATCTGAAGGATAAGTAGGGATTCCTCCAGGCAGATGGAAGAACAAAGGTTTGGGGGCAGGTAGAAACACGGTGGTTTTGAGGAACTTAGAGGTCGGTGTGGCCAAAGCCAAGAGAGCCCAAGGCAGAGTGAAGCAGGAAGGAATGGGGTTAGGCTCCCAGGCTCTGGAATCGGATTTCCTGGTTGGAATCCTGGTCTCACAGCTGTGTCAGTTAGGAATACCTTTGGCTCCAAGTAACAGAAAGCCTGCCTCAGTGAGGTTAATATGTAAAGCACAGCATATTTTCTCCACGAAACAGAAAGGGTGAAAAGAGGCAGTCTTGGGTTGGTGCAGGGGGCCAGGCTCTTTTCATCTTCTGCTCTGCATTCTGAGTTTGCTGCTTCACCGTTTCTGAGTCTTGAAGTGGTCCCAGGCCCGATGGCCCCCTTAGAGGCAGGAGGAAGGGGAAAGATGTGGAATCCCGGTTCTTTCATCAGAAAAGCTTAAAGCTCAGAAGTCGGCTGGTGAACTTCGGCCTACATGTCATTGATGAGAACACAACCCAAATGGTAAGGAAAGCAGGAGAGTGAGGAAGTGATTTTCCAACTCTGCTACTAGAGGCCAAGTGAGAGGGGTTTGGAAATGTGTACTGATTTCCTCCATAAACAGTGTCTGACACAATCACTCTCTAGCTTTCTGATCTTATCAAGTACCTCAACTTCTCTAGTTCCTCATCTGAAAAAAATGGGGACAATAAGAGATCGGTGTGAGCTCCAACATTATGCCTGACAGACATGCAGCAACCAGGTCATGAAGAACTTTGTAAGTCATATTGATAATTTTGTGTTTATCCTTAGTACAATGAGAGGGTATTAAAGGATTTTAAGCAGGGAGGCAGCATGATCATATTTCTGTTTTCAAAAGAGCCTTCAATTTATCCTCTATCAGAAAGAGCCCATTTATTTTGTTGCCCTGTAGAATTTCGGCCCAGTGCTTCACCTAGACCTGTCTTTGCTCTCTGATGGCTTTTCTAGCTTTTCTTTTCATTCTTCTTTTGGCACTCTAAGTTGTTTTGAGATGTGTGAAGTTAGAATCTCATGCAGGTGTTTTGAGTTTCTTTGATTTTTTTTTTTTTAAAGAACTTTTTTCACTTGGGGCAATTGAATGCCAGAATATCAACAGGCCTTTATCGGATTTTCAAATCTATTTGGCTGATAGTTGTACCTACAGGATAGGAAAAAACGCATTGCAAAGATTTTGCTTCACTTGCTTGAACTACTGCCCTGCTGTTAAAGGGGAGAGCAAGCTTACGTGTTTAAAAAAAAAAAAAGAGCTATAGCATTCCTTTCTCACTCCCACTCGCCCCTGAGGTTCTTCCACTTCCTTCCTATGGCTTTTTTTAGAAGCGAGTGTGTTTTTCTCACGTCCGGCAACAAAGGATGTTTTGTGCTGCTACTGAGGTTTGTGTGTGTGACTTACTTTAGAACTCTTTCTAGAAAGTGCTATTACTATTTGCATAGAGTTAGTAGAACTTTATCTTGAGTGAAAGTCTCGGATGGCTATTTTTGTTTTTGTAGGTAGATTTGCCACTATTTCACTTCAAAGGCATTTTCCCTGTGTATTTTAAAATGATCATAAAAGGACCTATCAGAAGTCCCACACCAGTTGTTATCTTTAAAAAAAAAAGTTTAAATGATTCTTCCAGTTTACTGTATCGAGTCCTACTTGCCTTGTTAAAGAGTTTATCATCTCTTCCTTAGCTGTGTCCTAACGAGAGGGGGACGCAGTGACTACCTCTGAGCTTTGGTGATTTTCATGGAGAAAAGTATTTGCCGCGGTCACCGTGTCCCGTGCTGGAGCTAGTAGATGGTTTGACGTGAGGCGTTTGCATCTAATTGTAATTCTCTGAGCAGTGAGACGGGGTGAAATAAACAGAGCTCAGATGGCTGAGAATGGTGCCATAAATCCTGTACGAGCATTTACCTTTCCATCGTCACAAAATACAAATCACTTGAAACACACACTGGAACGGCTTCACCTTTTCCTGACAAGTGGGGTTTGCATCCCCGGTTTTCCTTCTCAACCAAGAGAAAGGTATTAAGTGAACCCCTGAAGATTTTCGACACATTTGGGTGGCTGGTTTCTGTGTACTGCCAGCAAAAATCCCAGTAACTGATATCCTAAAGAGGCGGCCGTTGTAGGGAAGTAGGGAAGTAACCACCTTAGCTGCTTGGTAAACAGGATCGCCCTGGAGATGCCTGTCTGCTTTTGGGAAATGACAAGCCCCAGAGTGCAGGTATGACGGATTCGGCTCCATGTGGATCTCGTGATTTCTCTCCTGCTGGAGTTAGAAGGGGAGCTTAGATTCCAAGATCAATTTAATGTCTAAATTCCTTGGCATTTGTCATGTTAGATCAGCACATCTTGGGTGGCTTTCAGTAGTTATTTTAGCACTGATTCTCCTCTAGCCGAGTAAATCAAAGGAAGATTTAGAAAATCAAAGTCAGTTTTTCTTGGCCTTTTCTCAGAAACAAGGGCAAGCTCTGGTGTTGATGGGGTTTTTTGTTTTTTGTTTTGGTTTTTTGTTTTGTTTTTGCTCATCTTCACCTATGATGCAAAATCACTCTTTGTGTGAGTCTCTTTCCTATGGCGTATCTACTAGAGGCAGGGCCTTGGGCATTTCTGTGCTTGGAGGGTTATGCAAAATAATTGTAAGGCACACCAGTAGACTTGGAGGAACTAAGTATTTCAAGAGACAAGATGTGAGAGTGGAAGTTGTGACAGTTTTTGTTGTGAGAACCCAGGCTTTCACATCAGCGCCCTGGGATTGGGTCCCCCCTGAGTCCCAAGCAACCTCGTGCAAGGGACTTCCCGTAGTTCTTCACCGGGAAGACGGAGGTAACAGAGGTGCTCGTGTCATGGTCTGCTGTAAAAAAGGCGGCAGGCCTTGGCTGACTAGGGGTATGACCAACACCAGACTGCTTGTGTTTCGATCCCAGCCGTACTGTTTAGAGCTGATGGGACCTTAGGCAGGTCTCGTCCCTGCTCCGTGCCTCAGCTGCCTCACTGGAAGGTGGAGAAGGTGCGCATTCCTGCTTCTTAGGGCTGTTGGACATCTTAAAGGAGTTAAGGTAAAAGGCTGAGGACAGTACCCTGCACAAACAATTACATAAGGGTTTGCTTTCATATTTGTGGGGATCAGATATAAGGCACGTGAAATACTTCATACATAGGTAGGAGGGAGCTCTTAACTATTACGTTATTTAGAGAACTCAACCCAACGTGTAGTACATTTTCAGTGTTCAATAAATTTTGGTTGACTTAACTATCTACTGTGAATATCTCTGCGTGTGTGTGTGTGAGTGTGTGTGTGAGTGTGTAACAAGAGAGAGAAGCACATACTCCCCAACAACATAAAACACACTTATGGGTCAAAAGATGCAGGACAGAATGGATAGTAGTCAGGCCATACAGCCAGGAGAGTTCTCGCTATATTATCTGGTGCTTGAATGGTTTGTTTGGTCCTTATTTGTAGGCTTTTTTTTTTTCCATTGATGCTTCTCTAACATTTTCAACTGTGGATAGAACGTCTAATACCCCATAAATCAAAGGGATAATCACTACTGATTGTTTTTCACCACCATAGATGGTTAAAACATACTTGGCCTTTGGACCTGACTAGAAACCCAATTAATAATAATTGCACGCATTTTCCAATTCATAAATAATTTATATTCCAAAAAATTCAGTTATGAAGCAAGAATTTAGATCTCACAATACACTTTCCCATAAAAATGTTATGAGAGATCATCAAAATTAGGCCTAATTATTCCAGCATCTGGAAAAAAAAAAACAACAGTACTATAGAGCCAGTCACCGTGTATGAATCACAAATATGTGTTTTGAACTCTAGCTCACAGAGCTATGAGAAACACATCCCCCCGCCGTGAAAATCCTGGGGATGGTGGGGATCAAAGGATTGTGTCCCACCTGTCCCCCACCACCTTTAGTTTGCTAAAGAGAGATAGGAGTTTGGGGGACACGGTTTTCACAGGGCAACTTCAGCCTTGCTTTTCTGGGCAAATCAAGGGCAGAAGAGAAAGAGGAGTGGTCAGGAGAAAATCACCTTTGTTATGTGTATGTAATCTGTAAAGACGATTTTATTGTTAAAACCTTTGGCATATGTTTCATTGTCCCCTACCCTACCCTCCCTCCACCCCACTCCACCACTCCACAAAACAACCAGGGCCATGGTCCTACGGGATAATTCCAGTTCTTTCCATTAGAATTCTTCTGCACATCCCCCAAGTATGAAATCGAAAGGGCTTTCCGATGAAGACATCCCTAAAATCCCCCCTTTTAAAAAGGCAATATCAAAAGAAAAAAGAGTTTGCAGTATCACCAAAGGAATCACTATTAATTCTGATTTGAGTCAGATTTAGTTGTTTGGCTAGGCCAAAAGGCCTCGCTCACTCTTGGGTCTGTATGGAAAGGCAGCCTAACAGAGAAATAGAATACTTTGCCATTTAAGATGTATCTGTCACTTAGCACTTTGCATACAAAACAGAAGACGACAGTAGCTTTCTTTATGATCAAAGGCTAGTAGTATGACATCAGGTTCTGCATTCATTCAACAAACATTTACTGTGCTTTGGGTATGTGCCTCTTACTGGTGCTAGATGTATAATACTGAAAAACAATCTGCTGAGGCTAGGCAAATGATAAATATACAAACAGATAACAATATAGTGTATCATATAGTGCTAAGTGCCAAGGAAGGGATTAATTTCATATAGAATGGTCTTGCAGGAAAGTCAGGGAATGAGCCATGTGACCATCTGGGAGAAGAGTTTTCAGGCAGAGAGAACAGCAAGAACAAAGCCTCTGAGCCAGGAGCACCTTTTTGACAAAGATATCCTAGCTGTATGGGAGTAATCTAAGGGAGATTGGTGGGAGAGGAGGTCAGAGAGGTAACGGGGGTACCTTGTAGGACTTTGTAGACCATTAGAAAAACTTGCTCTTATTCTAAGTAATCTAGGATATGTTCTGAAGCTAGAGTCCATTGGAATGCCAATGCAGTGGATGTGGGGTATCAAAGAAAGAGAGGAACCACGGGTAAATCAATACGTGTGGCCCACACAACTAGAATTGCCATTTATTGAGCTGGGGCGTATTATTGGAATATCATTATTGGAACAGGGAAAGAAGGGAAGAATGGGAAGTAAAATTTTCATTTTGAACATGTTAAGTTTGATGTGCCTATTAGCCATCCAAGTGAAGATGTCAAGTAGGCAGGGGTAGAAGTAAGCTGGGATTCATGGGCAAGTTCTGGCCTAAAAGTCTACCTCTGGGTATTTAAGATCATAAGACTGAAAACATCAGAGAAGAAGTGTAGATAAAAAAAAGAGACGTTTGGACTGAGTGCTAAGACTCTCCAATACTTAGAGGTCAGAGAGATGAAGTGGAGCTAGCAAGGGAGACAGGGAAGAAGTGTCCAGTGAGGGAGAAGACATAGGAGAAGATGGTGCCCCAAGAGGCAGGTGAAGAAAAGGAGGAGGGAGTGTCTGTCCATATCAAATGCTGCAAGTAAATTAGGTAAGTTGAGGACTGATAAGGTTTGGTAGAGGCCATTAGGAACTTTCAAGCAGTGCTTAGGTGGGTACACTGGCTCTCCTGATTTGTAGTATCTACCAATTTCCCTGTTGTAAATACTCCCATCATAGCCAATTTCATGCTACTAGTGGTTTAAGAAAAGCTTGCAAGATTCTTGAATATTTAACAGTCGGCTTCTGCTAGCTCCAGCACACATTGCCTTGACGGGAGCCATTTTGGGGGAGTGGGTGGGGATTGAAGTACATTCATAAGAGATGAAACAAAAAAGAATTGTGGACTGACTGAGTATAGACAATATTTTTGAGAAGTTAGAAAGAAAAGAGGTAGTAATTAAATTGAGATGTGTCATTAAGAGTTGTTTCTTTTTAAATGAGAGAGCAGCATGTCTGCATGCAGATAGGAATGATCCAACTAGAGGGGGAAAATTGGCGAAGAAGGATAAAGTGGTGAGACTTGCTGGAGTGAGGGCTATGAGTGGGAGGGAGGAAGAGGTTCTAATGCACAGGGAGGGGGGTGGCTCGGTCTTAGCGAACAACATGGGTAGTTCCTTCACGGTAATAGGGGAGAATAGAGCAGCACTGTCCGAAGCAAATACGATGTGAGCCACCTATGTAATTTTTAAATTCTAGAGCCACGTTAAAAAAAGAAAAGTAAAAGGACCAGGTGAAAATAATTTTCATGACTATTTGAACCAATATATACAAATTATTACCACTAAAACATCTGTTGAATATGAAAAAAATTATTAATGAGATTTTGCATTCATTTTTTTTACACTACATTTTCAAAATCCAGTGTTACATTTCAAGTGATCAGTGGCCACCACATGTGACCAGTGACTACCATGCTGGAGAGGGCAGGGATAAATAACCAGTTAAGTGGGTACACGTGTTGGTAAGAGGTTGCGGAAGTTCTCTTCTGTTGGCTTCTATTTTCTCAGTGAAATAGGAATCGCTTCCATCCAGTGACTTAGACTAAGAATGAGGCCGAGTGGGAGAGGCGGGAAATAGTCATGTAGCAGGATGACAGAGTGAATGGACCCAGAAAACATACTAGAATTGGGGCAGCACTGATGGTCTGCTTGAGGTTAGTGGGCCAGAATTTACAGGGCGACCAGCAGCCCCGGGAGCGTGGTTTTCTCCAGCCGCCTCCTGCTCTGTGAGGCGCAGCGGGGGCATGGGCATCTGCAGTGTGGACAAAGTCGGATTCAACCGGGCTGAAATTAATTGGAAAGCCGACGCCAATCTGCCAATCCAGCAAAAACATGCTAAACCTTCCCCATAGGAACTTGCCCTTTTCCCTTTCTGATCTAGGCTTTGTGTGTTGTGGGGCGGGGTGGGTTGGGGTGGGAGTAGGAGATGTTAAGCAACAGGTATGGAAAGAGTTTAAAAGCATAGAGACTTTTTTTTTTTTGCCACTGAACTATCTCAGAATTCTTCTCTTAGCAAGTCCTCCTAACACTTTCCCTAGGGTCGCTTAACCAAGCTGTAGGTGCCCCCTCTCTCTTTGCTCAGAAGTCGTCAAACCGTTGACTAAGGTTTATTATTTTTGCGCGGTCTGAATCTGATACGTACTTGTCAAGACTAAATGGGTGTGTTGAACTGACTCTATTTGTTGGAGGCTAGGAAGATGTTAATGAGGGCTCTCTGTTCCCTGCTTGTAACCTGAAGCTGGCAGTCAACAGAACAAATCAGAGGGTTTCCAGCAGCACACTGAGGTCCTTATGTAAGGAGGATCACACGCAATTTTTGTCTTTGCAGAATTCCTCTCTGTATAATTATTCTTTTGATCATGCTACACATGAAAAGAAAAGCAACTGGGGGTATGAATCATGTCCTTGTTTCACTTGGAATTAACAATTGAGACAGGGTGAGGAGTCTGTGAGAACTGCTGGTCCGAGGGAGGTGGTTCTCTGTTCTTAATTGACGAACTTGGTGCGTGTCCTCACTCGTGTCCTCAGAGCAGACCTCAAACCTTACATGTCACATTGATCGGTCCCCATGGGTTAGCTACATTCCTGGGTGTGATACCGCAGTAAGAGCGCAGTCAGAGTTTTCTCTGCTATGCAAACGGGAATGCTTCCTTCATCATTCCTCCCCAAATAAGTTAGCTACATTCGATCCATCCCGACTTCTACTGAAACACTGAAGGTATGAAAAGGATTGAGTATTTGGTATGAAAAGGATTGAGCACTTGGTATGAGAAGGATTGAGCACTTAATCTGTATCGTACCACAGACGGCTTCCCGAATGTTCAGTTTACTAGGGGCATCTGTGGGTGCGTTCAGGAGGTAGCTCACATGTCTTCTCAGATGCCTGCCTTTGCACCCCAAACAGAATCAGTCACTTGACCGCTTGGGCTTTATCGCATTTTGTACACACTTCAACCACGTCCCTGAACACGGAATCCCTTTCAGAATGTAGTGCTTTTGCATGCGGTGTTTCTTCTGCCTTCCTTACCTGTAAACACCTCCCAATCCTTCAAAATCCAACAAATATTTGTTGAGTGGATGCATGAGATGGTTTGTAGAGGAGAGGGCCTTCCCTGAATTGATCACTCTTACTTATGAGTCCCCACACATTTGAGTTCTGCTTCCTGTTTGGCACTAACTCAGTTCTTAGACCTATTCACCTGTTCTCTTTCCTGAGTCTGTAACTTTCTCCAGCATAGGGACCGTGCTTTTTGTGCTTTGGCATCCCTAGTGCCTGGCATAGTACCTGGTACATAATAAGCCCTCACATTTTTGTTGAACGCTGAAATGCAAAGAATTAAGCATAATAGTGTGATTCGGGTGAATACAGAAATAGCTTGAATTGAGTCACAATTTTATAGCCCATACGAGCTCACATTGAAGTAAACCAAGTTGAGGCATTTCAGATGAAACCTCAAAATGAGGATATATTGGTTTTAGCCCAAAGCAGAAGTTTATATAAAGGATGTAACCTTTTGCCCTCCACACTCAGGAATTAAAATAAAAAGAAATCTAAAAACCCATTTATAGGTAATTTCAATTTGAGGCTTATAGGTATGTAAAAAGGGTTTATTTGAGGTTTAATAACCAAGTTTCATGTGGGTTCTTGTTTGGGAAAGAAAACTTTCACATGGCATTAATATACAGTAAATTGTGATTTACAAAAACATTTTCACATCCTGTCTAGGATGAAATTTTAATTTGTCCAATGAACTTTCCACTGAAAGAAAAAATGGTAAAACTGGAAAACTAATCTAGCTATGCACATTTTGTTTTGGAAACTTGCTATTCCCAAATGTTCCCTGAATGTATTTTTGAAAATTCTTTGGAAAATTTAAGGAAAAATTGGTCTTTTGAGAAATACCTTGAATGTTATATTTTGTATGTCAAAGGAGTATTGAATTTCTTGTTGATAGCAGTTTCATTGACTTTTCGATTTATTTCTTCTTGTACTATTCATTGTTTCTACAGGTCAGTATGTGAGTATTACTGTCTGATGCCTGACATTTTAAGATATTGCCTGTTCCTTACCTTTCAATGGGATAAAATAGACGTATACGTTAAAAGAATTTTGGGGGGTGTGTACAACTTATCTCATTTGTTTGTGTCTTCCAAACGATGGGCATTTCATATTGGGTGGATGGATGGGTAGATGGTCCAATAGTGTGTGTATGCTTTGAGGGTCCAGGTTTTGGGTACAAGTTTTGTTTTTTGCTACCTACTAACTCTCTGGTTTTTAGCAAATTAATGATCTAAACCTGTTTCTTCAAATGTACATAATCATAGCTCTACATAGGGTTTGGGGAGTTAAATGAACTAATGCTGTAAATAACTCGCATCACAATTGGTACATAGTGAGTGCTCAGAAATGTTAATTGTTGTTATTACTATTATTAACGTAACAATAAATGGCTTTAATATAGCACCCATTTTTTTAAATTTAAGGGTGAATAATTACAACCTGGAGAAATTATGAATGTATTGATTGTAGTGCATTTGGGAATACCAGTAATTTTCTAATTATTACAGCTCAAGCTCTTCTGTCTATAAGAATGTGAAGAGTATAATAACCGGAAGCTTCCTTATCTACTTACAGAATTACAGGCATAGCTTAGATATGAAAACATTCTTGGGCTTCACCATGATACAAGAGCTGGTTGCATTATGTACCAGGTCTTAGCAAAGCATCACCATTTTGTCCAGTTTTAAACGTTTATAAATTCTACGTGAGCGGTTTTAAAGCACGTCTTTCCCATGACTCTGAGGCCCTTAAAAGGGGTGATCATATTTTAAAAGATCTGAAATAAGGTTGAGATTATTAGGCAGCACAGCCCCAAGTTTTACTGGTTTTTTGTTTTGTTTCTGTTTTACTCCAGATTTCTCTAAAGAAACAGCACGATCTGTAGGCAAAGGGAGAATCCACTGAAGTCGGCCCCTGGGTCCGTTTCCCAAAGAGGAGACCGTGGGGCAGCGCAGAGGCAGGGCGGGCGCACTGCAGCAGGGCTTATGCTGCGCGCAGAGAAGGAAGGCACTTTCAGCTTCTCAGGGCCGTACCGTGTGGGCCACGCTTCTGGCGGCGTGGAATAAACACGGGTCTGGGGATGGGGACGGGGACGGGGACGGGGACGGGAGAGGGGGGTAAGACTGCGGATTCCGCGGGGGACGCTCCGGCGAGGGAGGCCTGCGCCGCGCTCCGCTCAGCGCCGCGGACGCGCACGGATTGTTTGCAACCGGAGCGGCGCCTCCGGCTTTCTCTCCGCCCGATTGCTGTTTGCGGGCAGCGGGCCCTTTCGGGGCCGGAAGCGCCGGCCATGTAAGGAGCGCGGGCCCTTCCCGACAGCGGGCCCCCTCCCCGCCGCCGCGGGGCCGCCTCCTCATTGGCCTGCGGGCTGGCCGGGGCTTCTCCCTGCGAAGGGCCGCGTTTTAAAAATGTCTTCTTTTGTCAGCTTGAGATTTTCCAGAATTTAAAAGCGGAAAGGAAGAAAGGAGTACAAGGAAGCTATTAAAGATACATTAAATAAACTCTGCTGGGAGCAAGTGTGTGTTTAAGAGAGAATCTGTAACTTTTGCAAGGGAAGTTTGGGTGATTGCTTATTATTTCAACAGAGAGGGCGTGTGTGTGTGTGCGTGTGTGTGTGTGTGTCAGTGTTTTGGTGATCGTTTATTAATTATTTAACAAAGGGTGTGTGTGTGTGTTTTGAGGGCGTGTGTGTGTGTGTGTGTGTCGGAGAGAGTTTTGGTGATTGCTTATTATTTAACAAAGGGTGTGTGTGTGTGTTTTCCCTGAGTGTGTGTGTGTGTGTGTGTGTGTGT